>NC_065877.1:10000000-10319881 GCF_933775445.1 Argentina anserina
TATATCCCAGTTGTCCTATCGAGGAATAACTCCCAGAGTATTTTCCCATTGTTTGAAGGGAGATGGAAATGGTGGGGGTATACTTGTTCTTGGTGAGATTTTGGAGCCGAATATTGTTTATAGTCCCCTCGTTCCATCACAGTATGTCTCTATCCTATTGGAGTTTCTCTTAAAATTTGTTCAGATTCTGCAAAGTGGGAGCTCTTTCTGGTCACACAATATTTTGAAATATTCTTCTTCCTTGCTTAATATTGAGTTGGTCAGTTTTTACCTTTCGAGCTCTAGTTTTAGCATTTTGAATCTGGTAAGGAGATAGTACTTGGTATATAAAGTTGGAATACAGAGTTCACGGATTCACAGTTGCACCGTTTTGTTCTTTTTTTGAGAAACATGTGCTCATTATTTCCTCTGCTGCACAGACTAAAAAGGGTTCATCACTGTCATCCAGATAATTAGTGCTTTGTTGTTGTTTTTATGACATAATTAAGTTTGCTATTTCTCTAAGGAGGTCATGTAGAATTTCTAATGCCATTTTTGGGGCTCATTAAGTGGGTAGGCTTTGGGGTAGAGTACCTTCATGAGGCATATTTATACCTTGCAAAATTGATCATCTAGACTGCTTTCTATAATTATAATGATTGATTTCCTGGTGTGCAATCATATTTTTTTCAAAACAGTACTGGCGTATTCTTACTGTATTTTTTATTCACTTGTAAATAAAAGATTCTTTTGCCAACTGATTCCTAAGTTATTATTTTTCAGGCCTCATTATAATTTGAATCTTCAGAGCATTGCTGTCAATGGGCAAATCTTACCAATTGATCCAATAGCCTTCACAACATCCAACAGCCGGGGAACTATTGTTGACTCTGGCACGACTTTGACATACCTTGTGGCGGAAGCTTATGATCCTTTTGTCAGCGCTGTAAGTTTAAAATCAACATTAGCATTTGTATAATACTAAATTAATAAATTTTTGATAGTTATTCTTTAACCTAATTGCTATATCGTAAGGGTTCATGTACAAAAGATACACTCTATAAGCCATCAATTAATCTCCATTCTACTGTAACATCGTTTCTTTGGATCTTCATTTAAGTTCTGTTGCTTCTGCTTCCTGTTTCGGTTGGGTCCACCCTGATTTTGGCTTTCCATATGCATAGGCTCTTTCCTCTATATTTGAGTTTGTGCTTCCCTTTAGTTAATCTATTGCATCAGAAAAATTAGCACTCGGAGAAACCTAGATGGGAGGGCTTAATTAATTTCTCATGCATGTTTCAATTGTGGTTGCTAGCTCCTTCTAATATGATCATGTTCTGAAGCTGCTTTTGTTGGTATTTATCTGATGCATAGATAACATCGATCGTTTCCCAGTCTACGACTCCCACCATTTCAAAAGGAAACCAGTGTTATATAGTCTCCAACAGGTTTGTTCTATGGATGTAAACAACATCTAAGTTCCTATCTCAAGAGTTGGATTAACAGTGGCATGTTTATCTTTAAACTTTCAGTTTGGCTGAGGTGTTTCCTCCAATTAGTCTGAACTTTGCAGCTGGTGCATCAATGGTGTTGAAACCAGAAGAGTACCTCATACATGTGGGTTTTGTTGTAAGTTGTTCCTCCTGCTCCTTCTGGAAAGGTCTTATTTTATGTAATTGCATTATACATGATAGTATGGTATTGTTACAGGGAGGAGCTGCTATGTGGTGCATTGGCTTTCAGAAGGTTCAGGGAGGAGTAACGATTTTAGGAGGTTAGACCGCGGAATTTGCATTTCTTGAGAATTTGTTTTTTCAATTTTATGGAAATATTTTTCTTTTTTTCCTAATCTTTGGTAAGATCAAGTAGCATTAGTATCTGATTCACATTTAAGTCGTAAAGCATCTACTATAGAGTACCTTGTTGAGTGTTCTGTTACCCTATTTATCTAACTGAAAATCAAGCAAAATCAATATTTCAATAGTACTTGAGCAGTTGGCATTTATTGATTGCTGTTAAAAGACACACACACACACATACAGAAAATCTCAGCTTCGGACGTCCGGACGGTTTTTCCGTCCGGATTTCCGCCGTTTCTCCTCGATCTGACGCCGGCGACGCCGTTTCTTCTCGCCGGAGTGACACCACGCCTTCCTAGACGCTGCTCCGATGAAGAAGAAGGCGAAAGAGATCGAGATCGGATGTCCACCATGATCGGTGGTGAAGTTCTGAGTGAGGTTGCTGCAAGACCTCCGATCTCGATCTCTTTCGCCTTCTTCTTCATCGGAGCAGCGTCTAGGAAGGCGTGGTGTCACTCTGGCGAGAAGAAACAGCTTTGCCGGCGTCGGATCGAGGAGAAACGGCAGAAATCCGGACGGAAAAACCGTCTGGACGTCCGCAGCCGAGAAGCGCTATATATATATATATATATTTTCACAGTTGTTTCTCCTGTCTCTTTTTTTTTCCGATCTATAACATGTATATAGCTGTGCCATTCAATTGGCTGGATTTCTAATCTTTTTCCCTCTTTTCTTTCTCCAATTGCAGATCTTGTTCTAAAAGATAAGATAGTTGTGTATGATTTAGCTCGCCAACGGCTTGGATGGGCCAACTACGATTGTAAGCTCAGACATAAGTCTACTAATATTGTTTTTTATTCTCCTATATCCTTGGTTGAGTACCTACCTCATATGACATACTTTTCATTCTTTTCAGGCTCATTATCCGTGAATGTTTCAGTAATTACTAGCAAAGACGAATTTATCAATGCAGGACAGCTCAGTCAGAGCAATTCACCAGGAGACATGCTTGTCAAGCTGCTAACAACGGCGATCACGGTTCTCTTACTGCAGATATTGGTCTTAGTGGACTTCCATCTACTGTAGTTTTAAGCCTCAGATTCTAAATTGGATTCTCTTTACAATGCGTATCAGCTTAGCTGATCTTTATTTATAGTGGTCAGCACTAGGGTTGAGGTGCGGTGTATATCATTCTGATTCGCTTCTTATTAGTGCGGACGGGTGGGCATCATCATTTCTTGACTTGGAAGTTTCACTCTGTTGCCATATGTGGATCTCTGTCTTCATCAGATTGTGGCCGGTAGAAGCAGAGCAAGCCAATTGTAGCTATTGCAGGTTTTAGGTAGGGATATAGAATTTCTGTTAGGGGGTGTCAGTTTATTGATTCGGAATCAGTTTTGTCTACTAGTTTTACTTTGACGATTCCTAAGTTCAGTTTGTAAGGAATGTCAGAATGTACAGGGTTGGAATGAACAGATTGTTTGTACTTTGTAATCATGGACATTACGATCATAGTTTTCTGTCTGTTCAAATACAGAGAAATCAGAACATTTGTGTATTGGGACGTATGTAGCAATCCTCAGACAATAGATTGCTTTCATAATTTCTCGAATCCATGTTGCCAATATTTGAACTTAAACACGCTTGTGATCAGCATTTGTGCATTAGAATCGCATTTTTATCTGTGATTAGTGAAAGGCTCTCACCTATGTGGACAAGGAGATAAACAAGAGCCGGAATCTAGTCAAATTAGTAGGCAAGACTCCTCTCACCCTGCGAATACATGAAGCTAAAACTCCTAGAATTAGAGGTACAGAATAGTTAAAATTCCTACTAATAACTTCCATATGATCCTGGCCCTGGAGCACTAGGCATATACAGCTAGGCAGTTGTTGATGCAAGCAATACTAAAAGGAAGCAATGAAACAGAAGGGTTGGTGAGTCAGTGACTGGTGACTAGTTATATATGGAACTCCTGTACTCCAAATCTGAAAGGAAGAGCAGAGTGTAAGTTTGCTATAAGTGGCACCATGAGTTGGCAATAGCTACTACACACTAACTTCTAACCTATTTAACATTCAACATCAGAATTAACAGCGTATTAAGTATTGAACGCACTTATAACCGCATACTGATCAGTTAATTGAAAATCAAAAGTAAACTGATCGGTTAAATGTGTTCAAGGCTCATGTTAAATATGATGGTAACTACGATTTTTTATTTGTTTTATTTTTATGTTTTTGTTTTAGAACAAAGAAGTAGGAGAAGGTAGGGTTGAAGTTAAAAGTCCAGGAATGGTGGTGAAAATAGTGGTTGTGAAAAAAGATTGGGGATGGTGAATGGTGTGCGAACCATTTTCGCTGCTTTGAAGTAGTCATTACACTTATGGACCCCCACTTTTAGTCTCACTCGCTTCGCACTTTGTCATTTTCCTTCTACGATTGACACGTGTTGCCTATTTTCCATAAGTGTGATCTGGCCTTTTCCACAAGAAGAACTAGCTTTTCCACTTTTACTTTTACTCTATGAAAAATAAATTTTATTTTTGGAAAACTTTCCATTTAATTAAATCATTAATACTACTTAATAGTAGACAATCAATTCTAGTCATGAAAAACGTTAATCCCAATAAAATACCAGTACCGCACTAATTCACTAAATAGATAGTTAGTTTTTGTTTAATATGTGTACAAGTCTCATAAAATCAAATGTTTAGAGTAAACGTTTTCATCTTAAAAATAATAAGTAATAGTCACAAGTTACAACAATATAGATTTTTCTGAGTGAAAATATAAAGAGTTTGTATTTTATTTTATCAACATTAAATAATACTAACATTTTTGCGGACGAATTTCTGACATATGATTTAGCATATCTTCATGAAAAATCCTAAACGTATCTTTCAGATTACAGAAGAAAAATGTGCTCTTAAATAATCAGATAACATTCCTAAAACCATAAAAAATTAATTTTCTTTTTTCTCGGAAAATACATAAAGGGCGTAATAAATCCAAAGAGATGGATCCTTCTAACAAACCCAACAACTTTCCCATCACGCCTTTTCATCTCCCTCCTAAAATAGTGACCGCTGACGTGTCATCACCAAACAGCCCATAACGACTGGACCGTCACTTCACGCGCTATCCCCCGCGCGTGAAAGAGGCCCCACACCGGTTCGCGAATCCTGGTGAAAGGCCCAACCTCCATGCAAAAACCCCCTCCACCTCTCTCAAATTCATCAGTCTCTCTCTCTCTCTCTCTAAAAACAAAAAAAGCCAAAAAGAAAAAAAATCACCTCTCTCTGTTTTCCGTTTCACTCTATCAGAGATCAGTCTCAATCTTCAGGCCGAATCGCATTTGAACGGCGACGGAGACGGCGGTTTGAGTCGTGTGGCCGGATTACGGCTGAGCATTTGTGCCTCTGTGTGAAGAATTATTTGAGCGAAGATCAGTTATGGCGGTGCCTCAGACTCCGGCGTCGACGCAGCTGGCCGTCACGGCGTCTCTATACGTCGGAGACCTCAGCCCCTACACCACCGAGAACGACCTCTACGAGGCGTTCAACAACGACAACAAGAGCCTCGCGTCCGTGAGAGTGTGCAGGGACACCAACACCGGCAGGTCTCTCTGCTACGGCTACGTCAACTTCGTCAACACCGATGACGGTAACCGTCTCGATTCTCTTTCTTTGATTTATGAGCTGTGATATTGTGACAGAAATCAGAATTCTCAGATTTTTTACATTTTGAATTCGAGTTTTGGATATTAATTGGTGATCTGTTTGGTTAGAATGTTAGTACTCACTTGGATTCTACCTCCTCTGTGAGGAAATTTACTTTGGATTCTGCCTAATTTGGACTGAAACGGTGCGTTTTAAGTGCCTAATTTGGATTTATTGTTAGTATAATTGTAATTTTCTCGTCTTTAAAATTCGTTTGGTTGTTTCTCAAAACTAGATGATTTGTTTTTTTTGTTTTGTTTATAAATTGAAACAGTTTGATTAGAGGACAAAAATGATCAATTGCGATATTTTTCGGTGTTGATCTGCTTGATTGTTCTACTTGTTCTAGAAGGGAAATGAAATTTTGATACAATTTGTCTAACTCTTTTGATCAATGCATATATCGTAAGAGGGAGTGAGTATGTGTCTGTTTTATGTTCAGTTTTCTTTTAGGCCTACAATGCATGCTTGTGAAGATTTAATACAATCATAAAAGAACTGTCTTTGATTTCCTTTTTTTCTTTTCTTTTCTAATAGCAATTCAAGCCATTGAGTTGAAGAATAACTCTGAAGTGAATGGAAAAGTGATGAGGGTCATGTGGTCTCATCGCGATCCTGATGCTAGGCGAAGTGGAATTGGAAATGTGTTTGTCAAGGTATGTCCTGTTGCTATACAGAAGTCAATGCCACTCGGACCATTTATTCTCAAGTGCATTCCTTTTCTATGCTGTGAATACTTCAGGTATAATTTTTTTTTTCTTAATGTCTGGCAGAATTTGGGCGAAGGGCTTGATAATGTAGGGCTTCAAGATATGTTTAAGAAATTTGGAAATGTTTTGTCTTGCAAAGTTGCCATGTTTGAGGATGGGAAGAGTAAAGGCTACGGCTTTGTTCAGTTTGAGACTGAGGAATCAGCTACTGCTGCAATTGACAAGCTAAATGGATTCACAGTTGGAGACAAACAGCTGTATGTTGAATTTCTATGTTTTTGTATACTTTGTGGATTGTGATTTAAAGAATTTAATGTGCATATTTACTGATAGGTTTGTATTTGGTCTGATGATTATAAATGGCACAGGTATGTCGCGAAGTTTGTTAGAAAAAGTGATCGAGTTTTGCCCAATCCTGATGTGAAATATACAAATTTGTATGTGAAGAATTTGGATCCAAATGTCAGGGAGGAGCTTCTGGAAGAAAAGTTCTCTGAGTTCGGGAAAATTGTAAGCTTTGCAATAGCAAGGGATGAAAATGGGATTTCTAGAGGTTTTTGCTTTGTGAACTTTGAGGGTCCGGATGATGCTAGAAGAGCACTGGAATCTCTGAATGGATCTCAACTTGGTAGGTTATATGCATATTTTAAGGCCTTAGTTGGAAATATGGATGTAATTTTTTGATTACCAGCTTTTCTTGTCTATATGTTGAGTAGGTTCCAAGGTTCTGTATGTAGCAAGAGCACAAAAGAAGGCAGAGCGTGAACAAATTTTGCGTCATCAGTTTGAGGAAAAACGGAAGGAGCAAGTGTTAAAGTTCAAGGTAGTTTATTCACCTCGTTCTTGTCAATAATTCTCTCGATCATTATAGGATCTTATCAATGTGTTTCTTGGTTTCTTTGACAGGGATCAAATGTGTATGTGAAGAACATTGATGATGATGTCACTGATGAAGAGCTCATAGACCACTTCAGTCAATGTGGCACAATTACTTCAGCAAAAATTATGAGAGATGAGAAAGGAATAAGCAGGGGTTTTGGCTTTGTTTGCTTCTCTACCCCTGAGGAGGGAAATAAAGCTGTGATTACATTTCACGGTACGGTAACATTTATTTAAATTTTCTGCACATGAAACTATTACGAGGTCATTCTTTTAATTGCTGAATTAGTCATGAAATTACCTCTTGTTTACATGTTTTACCTTGCACGCAGTGTTTCGTCTAGTCTTTGTATGCTATGTTTTCTGAGCTTTTAATCATCTTGTCATGATATCTGACAGGATATATGTTTCATCGGAAGCCATTGTATGTCGCTATTGCTCAAAGGAAAGAAGAAAGACAAGCACAGCTGCAGCTTCAGTATGCACAACGTATAGCGGGATTTCCTGGTCCTTCAGCGGCTGTCATCCCTGGTGGATACCCTCCCATCTATTATCAGGCTCCATCTGGGGTTGTTCCACCTCCTCGACCAGGGATGATGTATCAGCCTTTGGGATTGAGGCCAGGATGGAGACCTAATGGCTTTGGACCTACTTCTGGACCAGCTTTTCAACCACCCCCTGTTCCTGTTGTGAGTACACTTCCTTTTCTCAGTTATTTGAACTCACCATCTGCATGCCTGTCTTCACAATTTTGTGAAAAAAGAAAATAAAGAGGTCTAGTATGGCTATCTGATGCCTGCTACAAATTTTTTATTGCAGATGTCCAATAATCCAAGGCAGCATAGGCAAAACAGGGGCAGAATAAATGGGCATATGCCTTCCCATGGAGGTCCTGTTATTCCACATTTGCAACAGTCAGCTCAGTTAACACACTCGAAGGATTCTAACAATCAACAGGTTTGATATCCTCTACTAACAAGGTTTCTGCCTGTATGTGTTTAAAACTTTGAAACTTTTTTGTCACAGCTTGTATGTGAAAGATGATATGGTGATATAGGTATGTGGAGGTTGTCCTCCCAACTAGGTTTCCTTTTGTTTTTCAACGAATATATAACAATTCTTAACCTTTGAAGGATCGATGCTGAAAATGAGTATTTTCTTGCTCCACTTTGTTGCATGCTTGATTATTTGTGAGCCATTTATATGTGAAATGTACTAATATATGCAAGCCTTGGATTGCAGCGTTCAGGGCAGCCTAAATATGTTCCTAATGGGCGTCAGCGTGACATGAATAAAGGATCAGGAATCTCCAATTCTGTTGGAGGTGGGTCTCAGGGACCAGAGATGCTGAGTAGTATGCTTGCTGCTGCATCTCCTGAGCAGCAGAAGCAGATACTTGGCGAGCGTCTCTTCCCACTTGTGCATAAACACAAGGTGATTCACTGCTTACTTTAACTCTTTTGTTGGTATTACGTGATCTTTTTAAGGATTTTTGGCTAGAAGTTATTTGCACTGATCTAAAAGTTCACTATGTTTGTACTTGCAGCCGGATCTTGCTTCAAAAATCACAGGGATGCTTCTGGAAATGGACAACTCGGAGCTGCTGCTTTTATTGGAGTCTCCTGAGTCTTTAGCTGCAAAAGTAGGAGAAGCTGTTCAGGTCCTCAAGATCTCCAAGACTAAAGTATCTAGCAAGGATTCCCTTCATTCTAGTTACCTTTCTGCTGAGGTTGCAGTAAACTGAAAGAAAAACTCCAGTCGTGCGTGGTTAGAGGTTTTGTCGCACCTCAAGCTCCGGGAAAATGAATTTTTGATACTTAATTGGCACCTTCTCTATCTTTTTTAGTACTACGTAGACAACGTAGTACGTACTTACCAGATTGACTAGGAATGTTAATCTGGTACCTTAATAGTTAGTAGTAATGACAGAGGTTATAGATGACATAATATTTGATCTAATTCTGCTTATTAGTTTTCTGTCTGGATGGCAATATTTGTTTGAGCATTTAGCTAGTTGCATCTGTTATCTGGGGAAATTTGAGCTTGAGAAATGGACTCTAAACCGGCCCTAATCCTATTTCCTACAATTAACGATCTCTTGATTATGTTTGTGATTACTTCCGTCTCCTAGGCTTGTTAGGGAACTTGAGGAAGTTACGATAGAATGTACAAAGTACGATATATCGTAGTTTTTTTTTTTCAGACAAACAAATATGTTTTTTAAATAAAATTTTATGGCCTGAATAACCATTACATACTAACTGACATCAAACAAGGGGTTATGAGACTAAACTCAATATTAGTATGCGGCATAAAACTATTCTTAATTTGGTAATCAGCGCAAATCGAATTAAAGCTAACATATTCTATGACTGATATAACTATTTTTAATTTGGTAATAAGCACATATTGAATTAAGCTAACCTATTCTATGACTGATAAAACTATCTTAATTTGGTAATCAATGCAAATCGAATTAAACTAATCTATTTATGACTGATACAAGCATAACAATATACAATGTCCCACACTAAAAAACTAACAATAGAAGTATAGATGTTCGTAGTTTCAGTGAAGTACTGTATGATATATTGTTTTAATAAATGTTTTGTAAATAAATCATTCGTGTACGCATTTGAACTTTGGCTTTGGTCACTCCTCTCATTTCAAAATTTCTGCATATATGCAACGTTACAAGCATATGGTTTTAGTAAGAAACAAATTAACTGCAAAACAGTTTATTATGAACCGTAAATGATATATAACTCTAAAATTTGACCATGAAGTCTCCTATTTTCTGCATATAAATACGTACAATATATAGATGCATGTAACGAATGAAGGATTATTGCATAGTGAACTTGCTCTGGAATTCCTTCAAATCATTTTGGTACATCTCAATACAACGTACAACACTTACGAGTCCATTGGAGAAGATGAAGTTCTCCTATTATTCCATTATTTTCTTGATTTATTTCTCTACTCTATTCATTAACCTACATGCTATCCCTAGTTATGCTATTGGCTCCTCTTGTTTCACAAAAGCTCCATCGTCTCTGTTTAAAGACTCATCGGAGTCAACCATGGAATTTGACGACATTAAGATTCCGCAAAAACCGAACGTCATTGTTTCACAAGATGGTAAGGGAAATTTCAAGCAAATAATGGATGCCATCGCAGCTGCACCAAGTCACTCAACCAACTACTTTGTGATACTTGTTAAGAAAGGGGTTTACAAGGAATATGTGAACATCGACACCACAAAATCGAATATAGTCTTGATCGGAGAGGGTAAGGATGCTACTATAATTTCCGGGAGTAAAAGCGTAGGCGGCGGACGGGCAACATTTGATACTGCAACATTTGGTAATATATTGTTTCTCTATTTTGAATTGTTTGCTCAAATTCTAAGCAAAAATAAATTTGTCTTAAGTAGAGATTTGAGCAGTCTTAAAATTGCACCTGGTCATAACTCCAATTCAACTAAACAGTCTTGTTCATGTACTCAATTATATTCTTAATTCTTTTCCAATTCGAGTATAATTACACCAACGTTAATATATATAGCTTCACACAATAACATTGCATTCACAATCTCATTAAATTTTATGGCTAATAACGTTTATGTTGATTTGTATTTGTCTTGTCTAACAGTTGTTAGAGCTCAAGGATTTGTTGCGATTAACATAGGGTTCGAGAACACAGCAGGTCAAAAAAACTTGCAAGGAGTCGCACTTCTATCCGGCGGCGACCGCTCTGTCTTCTACCGATGCAAGATAACAGGTAACCAAGACACATTGCTTGTGGAAGCCGGTCGTCAATTCTTCCGAGAATGCCAAATCATCGGCACTATCGACTTCATCTTTGGCTATGGCACTGCCGTCTTTCAAAAATGCAACATTTACATCAAAAGAAACCAGATGGGTGCCACCAGAGTCATCGCCGCCCACGGTCGTAACTCCTCAACTGACTCATCAGGCTTCTCGTTCCAGTATTGTGACATCAACGGAGACCCCCAACCCACTGGCACTGCAGACTCAAAAATTCCGGTAGGCACGTACCTAGGTCGGAGTTGGGGCATTTATGCCAGAACAGTGTTCATGCAGTCGTCTATAAGCAGCATCCTAAGGCCGGAAGGTTGGCTTCAGTGGCATACGGATGCAGAGCAACCATACTTCGGTGAGTACCAGAATTCTGGACCAGGTGCGGCGCTTGGTGGCCGGGTTAAGTGGCCGGGTTTTCATAATATGAGTGCATCTGAAGCTGATAAATTTACAGTAGCCAAGTTTATTGATGGTAGTTCATGGCTAGCTTCGTTAGGTATCCCTCACTCACTAGGATTGGATCCATCGGCCGATCCGCCTATGGGAGCTTAAGTAGCCATACTCATGAACTGCTTTTAAATTTACACAATAATTTCTACAATTAGTTGCGACTGAATGTGTGTGCTTTTTTTTTTGTTCGTTCGTCTTAGAGTTTGTCACAGCCCTGAAATTTCGAAAATTCGAATTCGAAGTAATAAAAACTCTAAAACAATCTCAAATATATTGAAATCATCTTATAATAACAGTGTATCGAAACTGAGTCCACAACACGACTCAGTCGATTTGAATAATACATGACCAGTTTATATCTCAGTATTATAACCAATAGAAATGTAAAATTCACTTAATTCTCATCACAAACAGAAGAAATAAATCTTCAGAGTAAACCCTCTGAATCTACTAATCCCCACCTGCAGAACTATCTCATACGCCATCGAATTGGTACACCGGGATTGTAAACACAAACCCGATAAGATTTTCAGCCTGTATGAGTAAGCCAACAATATAACATACATCGCATACAAATGAAATATGACAAATAATATTTAAAAACAAATGTACTCATGTGACACTGGGCAACCCATATGTTACCCAATATCATTTAAAAATATGTGTAATCATGACACACTGAGCAACCCATATGTTACCCAAAATCATTTTAAAACATGGGTACTCATGAGACCCAGACAACCCATTTGTTACCCCTCATGCAGTACAACGACAGGCATTGGGCAACCAAATTGGTTGCCCAAAATCATTTAAAATACGGGTACTCATGAGACCCATGTACCCATCTGTTACCCCTCATGCAGTACACCGACAGACACTGGACAACCCATCTGTTACCCAATATCACCCAAAAAATGGGTACTCATGAGATCCGGGCAACTCATCTGTTACCCATCATGCAGTACACCGGCAGACAGACTAGAGCTCTAACTGAATTGTAACCGACACTCGGCCAAGGCTTGGTTCCGATTACTGCCAACAACGTCCGAAGACTAGAAAACGTTTTAACAAGACTCAATGTTAAAACCACGTACAATAACAATCCACACATGTTATTGTACTACAAGTCTACAACCAAGCGACTATTGCACAACAATATGAATATAGTCACAACATTATAATCTCACATTTGAAATAAAACCGAAACATTATATAATATAGCAACCCATATATATGTATCGTATTTACCATTTTCGTACACATACATAACCCACTATATTATATAAATGTCACACTTCACTCTTTTTAATAATTAAAACATATAAGTCACCACTAAGAATAGACTTGTCATAGTGAGATTTACTCACATTCACCATAGTTCATAATCACTAAAACCTTTTTAAAATCACTTATTAAAATAGCGTTTCACTTACCCATTAACCGTAGACGATCAAGTTCACGTAATATAAACCAAAACATATTTTTAGAATAATTTTTATAAGCTAGTGATGCAACGACTATGTTAATAACTCAAATTAAATTCAATAATTATAACACTACTTCGATCATGATGATATTGTAAGGTTTACTAACCTTATTTCCTGCGTGCAACTTCCACGACACTGAAAGAGATTCACTCACTCGTTTTATCGGTCACCTAATAGCATGTTATAATGCTTAGAAAACGATACGTAAAATCTCAGGTGACGATTTTCATTACAGTCGAACACTGTTCATAAACCATTGTTCATGAACACTGTTCACAATCAATGTTTATGCGCCGCCACCATTTTCCCACCACCACCAATGACTACCAAATTTCACCACCACAATCAAATAACATTCCTAACAACTTTCTAGTTCACCACAAGGTCCAAATACGAGCCTAAACGCTTCAATTTAACAAAAAATTGAAAAGCCCTAATTTAAATCCTAGGATTTCTTTTCTCGATTCTCCTAGCACAAAACGATTTGGGTTAAATCTTTTGGAGAGTTTGTCGTATGGAAGGAGACCTTCAAAATGGGACAAGAATCTTACGGATTGGTGGTCGGAGGAGGGAGATCCGACGAGGTGAAGTTCGGTGAACTGTGCATTTTCGGGAGAACTTCCGGGATTTACCGCTCCCAAACGGCGGCAAGATAGCAGGTGGCGCTGCCATCAATCGACATGGGACGCAACAACCTTTCAAATGGGACCGGTGCGCCGCTCTATGGTGGCCGGACGACGGAGATCTGAATTTCGGGGGTGAACAGTATGTATGAACAGTGCCGATCCGAATTTCTGATTTTCTCCCCTTTTTTCTCTTTAATCCCCTATTTATACTATTTTTTAAAAATGTCCAAATACATTTTAATTCGTAACTTCTTCATACGAACTCCGATTTAGGCATGCCGTGTGTTCACGAGTTCGTATTGACGAACTCTACGACTTTCATGAATGAAGTTTTCTGAGATTCCGAACGGATAAAAAGTCAACTCTTGACCCGTCACGGTAACGTTTCTATGTATAAATCGACCGAACACTTTCGTTTTCTCTCTCCTACTATATAGTCAGATCACCACCAATTTAAATATCTCTAAACAATAATTATAAATTTTCGGGATATTACAGAGTTATATTTACTTCAGCTTGTAAAAATAAAATTAGTAAATTATAGAGGCTCTATCACTAAATAGTTAGAAATTTAGAGAGAAAGGAATCAATACGACGACCAACATTCATCAACCTCATGCTCTCTATATATCATTTGTTACAATCTACCTCCTTTTTTGTTTGAGTCCAAATCAATGGACACATTATTTGAGAAAAAAATTATATATACCATATGACTGATGTGAGTCGTTAAAAAAAATGTGAGTCAGTTAAATATAAATGGATTCAATGGACTATTTTAGATATATTAAATGACATGGAACTATGTACATTTTCTGCTAACAAAATCTTAAAATAAAATTAGATTACTAATTATTTTTAAGCTTCTTATAAAAAAGTTATATTTGATAGATGAAATTGGAAAAAAGTTGAATAAGATTTTAAAATTAGAAAAAAGTCACTCAATTAAAGCCCTTAAACTGTTGCCATCACAGTTTATAATATTTACAGGCTGCCATCGAACTAAAACTAAAGCAGATCTTGTGCGACTGGTACTTGTCCTTCATCAACGTCTTCTCCTCCTTCCTATGACCCCCATAACACCCATTGATTCCCATCCTCAGCAGCATCATCATCATCGCCGGCTCGAGCATCGTCTTGTTCTCCGATGAAAAAGCGGAAGGGACCGAATGACGCGTGGTTGAGGGTGCTTCGGCACACGGATCTGGAGTTGATTCCCACCCTCGCGTTCAATTAGACCGAAGCCAAAGCCTGAGAACCGACGACCTCGCTCACCATCTATGAACTTCAAGGAGTTGGTGGTCACCACATGCTTTGAGTTTTCTGGGTTCGCAGATCAATACTTGACCCTGAATGGAGGAGATAAATTTACTTAAATGCTTTGAGTCTTCTGGGCTCATATTCTCTTAGATGATATGACTGGTTGTGTTCTGGCGGAGAGCTGGATTTGGAAACTAGGCTCCGACCAGAAGAGGGTGCAAATGGCGGAGGGATGGGCGACGGTGATGGCGCCGTTGAAGAAAAAGGCGGAGTCAGGAAACTGGCGAGCATGACGTTGGTGGCGGCAGAGGAGGACGGCGTCGACGTTTTTGGGTTTGACATGGGTGCCTAGATCATTTTTCTGGGTGCCTAATAAGAAAAAAAATTCTTTTTTTTGTTTTTGTTTTATATTTTAAGGCTTAATGGTTGGGTAGAAGCAAGGATGACGATGAAATAAACTACAATCAAGTTACTCGTCACACTACTAGCCACACTATCAGTCACACTAACTTGTGATGTGACATGTAGTCTGATAGTAGATAACTAGTGTGACAATCGGATAACTAGTGTGACAGATAGTGTGATATAAAGTGTGACATGTAATGTGATAGCTAGTGTGACAAGTAATATGACATAGTCACATAAAACAGTAAATAAAGGTTCGTTATTTCTAATCATCATCATCATCAACATCAACATCATCATCATCATCATCATCATCATCATCATCATCATCATCATCATCATCATCATCATCATCATCATCATCATCATCATCATCTTCATCTTCATCTTCATCTT
The DNA here is from genome assembly GCF_933775445.1 of Argentina anserina. Taxonomy (NCBI): domain Eukaryota; kingdom Viridiplantae; phylum Streptophyta; class Magnoliopsida; order Rosales; family Rosaceae; genus Argentina; species Argentina anserina. The sequence continues at coordinate 10,015,537 of NC_065877.1, forward strand.
CATATTATTATTATTATTATTATTATTATTATTATTATTATTATTATTATTATTATTATTATTCTTCTTCTTCTTCTTCTTCTTCTTCTTCTTCTTCTTCTTCTTCTTCTTGTCACAATATAGTCACATAAAACAGTGTTACAACGTGTGTGATAGTTAATGTGATAGGTAGTACGACATAAGGTGTGACAGATAGTGTGACAACGAGTGTGATAGTTAGTGTGACATGTAGTATAATAGGTAGTGTGACACCATGTATGATAGGTAGTGTGACACTATGTGTGATAGGTAGTGTGACAGAGGTGTGACAGTTAGTGTGATAGATAGTGTGATAGCGAGTGTGACATGTAGTGTGGCATGAGTTGTGATATGTAGTGTGACATGGGTTGTGATATATAGTGTGACAACGGTGTGACAGTGGGGATGACAAGTAATGTGACATGCCGAGAGAAAATGCCTAAATATGAGAAATGATATTAAAATTTTCAAAGGAGATTAGTATGACTATGCTCAGAATGAAGAAAATAACTAAGATTAGGAAGTTTTGAGCTCTGATTTTGCCGAAATAGCTTGGAGCACCACCATGGAAGGCGGCAGCCCCTTGCGAGGGTTGCTACGCCTTATATGGTGTTCGGTTCAGAGTGGGTATGGTATTCAATGAAATAGGAGAGAGATTTTTCTAACGGTACCAACCACGCTCAAATCTATCGCCGAACGACAAAGTTATGGTGAGAATTAAAAGAAGATGGAAAAAGAAAAATAAGATGAAGAAAAATGACAAAACAGTCCGGAAAATATTTTTAAAATGACTATTTTATAATTTTGTTCAAAGCTTGTAGACTATTTTATAATTTCTAATTAATTAAGATGAAATTTTTATAATTGAGAAATAAGTGGTGATTTTTTTCTAATTTATGATGAGAGATAGTACTATTTTATAATTTGCTCATTATTTTTCGGTGAAATAAACAAAATAGAAAGATGGGAAAATGAGAAGATGAGAAGATGAACACGATACAATGATCAAAGATTGAAAGAAGAATACCAATGAAGAAAAACTGATCTAATGATCAAAGACGTCCAAATGCCTAAACGTAATCTAATTAGTATTGATCGAAAGTGTTACGATCGATATTATATATTATGGTTCCATAAACGTTATATAATTTATAAACCTTCCATGCATGTTAAGTCTTTGCCTTGACATATATGCATATGGCATGGTGATATGGTTATAGTAAAGAGAAAAAAATAAATTAACCAGTTTATGAGCAGTAAATTATTACTCTCCAACTGAAATCTCAAATCCGACTATGCGGTCCTTTCCCATTTTCTGCGTAAAGGTGCATATTCACGTGTGCATATATATATATATATATATATATATATATATAGTCTCTATTCAGAGTGAAGCTTCATTATGAAATTATAGAGTGAAGTTCCAATTTTGACACACTTTTCGGTCAATTTTTTTCACCATAAGTGATTCAATATTTAGGTATGCTATTCAAGATCATCTGTACAAAATTTCATCTAATTCGACAATGGTTTGAGTTTTCAAAATTGAGATTTACACGAACGATTCATGTTGAACAGTTTTAATTCATTCATTGATTTAATCTAATTACAATACCTTAACGATATCCGAATTAGATGAAATTTTGTACAGATGATCTTGAATAACATATCTAAATATTGAATCGCTTATGGTGAAAAAAATTAACCGAAAAGTATGTCAAAATTGGAACTTCACTCTGTAATTTCAGAGTGAAGCTTCACTCTAGATAAGAACTGTATATATATATACACACACAAAGGATGAGTCCATTGAAGTACTGAACTTGCCCTGCAACTTTTCTCATTTCATCATTTAAGTACATTTCAGTACAATACTCAGGAGTCCAATTCAATAGTCAACAAGATGTCGTTCTCCTATAATACCATTCTTTTCTTCATTTATTTCTTTGCTCTTTTTAGTAACCCACATGCTAGCCCTAGTTATACTATTGGCTCCTCTCGCATCACAAAAGTTTCATTGCCTTTGTCCAAAGACTCATTGGTGTCGACCATGGAGCTTATACAAAATGTGACCTCTACCATGTCCCAAATTCATGGTGCTGATGATTATCCAAATCTCAATGTTCATATTCAACATTGTACACATTTTCTTGGCCAAACTGCTGTAGTTCTTTCTTTCATTAATCAAAAATACAATAAAGATTCATTTGCAGGTTGAATGCTAGTAATGGCAGCCAAGAAACATGTAGGGAAGTACTCCTCAATGATCCCAAATACTCTATGGTTAAAGGGAGTCTCAAACAAGTGATTGCATCTATCTATGACATCCTTTATATGTTGCAAGTGCCGCAAGGGAGTCCTAATTTTTCCAAGGGCAGTGGTGCTCCTCCGCTAATTAGTTCGACTGGATTTGGCGGCTTCAAGATCACTCAAAAACCAAACGTAATCGTTTCAAAAGATGGAAAGGGAAATTTCAGGCGAATAACTGATGCAATCGCGTCTGCACCGAGTTACTCAAGCAAGTATTTTGTGATTCTTATTAAGAAAGGGATTTACCAAGAATACGTGAACATTGATATCACAAAATCAAATATTGTCTTGATCGGAGAGGGTAGATATTCTACTATCATTTCAGGAAATAAAAGTGCAGGCGGTGGTCATCCAACGTATGAAACAGCTACATTTAGTAAGACTAATGTTTTAATTAATTTCAAATTAAAAATAAATTGAACGTGCATTCAGTAATTTCACATTTTATTGTTAACATTAGACTGATTGGTTATCCACGAACTCAATAATTAATTATATTTTTCTCCAATTTAAATATGATTTCACCATGCATTCATACATATTTTCCACCTAATAATTTTGCATATTAACAATCCTAACAATGTCTTTGTTCTTGTCTTCTCTACTAGCTGTCAATGCTCAAGGATTCATTGCAATTGACATATGGTTCGCGAACACAGCAGGTCAAAAAATGGGTCAGGCCGTCGCAATTCTATCGGGAGGCGACCGGGCCGTGTTCTACCGGTGCAGGATAAGAGGGAACCAAGACACATTTCTTGTGCAAGCCGGCCGCCAGTTCTTTCGAGAATGCCAAATTCTCGGCACTATCGACTTCATCTTTGGCTATGGCACTGCAGTGTTCCAAAAATGCAACATTTACATCAGGAAAAACCTAGTTGGTGGCACCAACGTCATCGCTGCCCAGGGTCGTGGCTCCCCAACGTCATCGCATACCTCGGTCGGAATTGGGACACTTGTGCCCGGACAGTGTTCATGCAGTCGTTTTTAAGCAATGTCATAAGTCCGGAGGGTTGGCAGCCTTGGAACGGGAATGAAGACAAACTCTACTTCGGTGAGTTCAAGAACTCTGGACCAGGTGCAGCGCTTCGAGGCCGGGTGAAGTGGCCTGGTTATCATAAGTTGAGCGCATTACAAGCTTATAAATTTACAGTTGCTAAGTTTATTGATGGGAATTCATGGCTACCTTCTATTGGTGTACCACACATATGAGGATTGCATTCATCGCCAAATCCGCCAACGTGGGCTTAAACACTCATGCAGTCATGACCTAGAAGTAGTTTTATTATTTTGAGTTTTTACACAAGCAATTGGTAACCGATAGTAAAAAATAAGATATCGTTTCATATATAAACAGGGAGAGATATTTTGCCTTGCTCGATGCTTCTTCTATTATGACAAATATCGATTATTCGTTACAAACTCGAACATTATTAGAAATATGGCCTCATGGGACATATAATAAATGTCCCCTTTGACACCTATAGGGACATTTATATGTGCCTATTGAGCTATAGGGACATTTGTGCTATGTGTTTCTATTGCTAGTGCTCCTATTGCTAAATGCAATTGTATGTGTTCCCAAATAACAATGGGACCCAATAGTCTCTCAAACTCTACAATACATCACAAATACAAATTCAATTGTACATATACCATACAACAATTGGGGACACTTAAATTATGTGTGCCCAGATTCATATTAGTATTAATATTTATTTTCTATGAAATTAAATTAATACATAATACAAGAAACACCAATCACAAATATTATTATACGATTTTCATTAAAAGACTAAGATTCAAATATACATAGACAAACCCAGAACTAAGTCTAGCTTTCTACCACCTATCGATCGAAGTCATGTTCTGATAATTGAAGGGCTATACACTTTCCAACTGGTGATCAATCACTCTAGTTGACCTTTAACTAAACTCCATGTTCTTCATGCTATGTTCTTCATGTTCTTCCATGCTAGTTCTCATTTTCCACGGATAAGAGTATATGATCATTAATAAACTCCATGCTATTAAACCACAAGGAACAACTGGTGATTAGTCATTATATGCCAAAAGATCAAACAAATTATGTTCCAAGCAACTACAAAACACATAGTTGAAACTGCAAATTGTGTCAAACAACTAGTTTTTTTTTTTTGCTATGAAAAAGTTAACTTTTACAGTGAAACAAATGAAGAGTTAAAAGACCAACCTACGCCACCATCACTTGCATTGTATTCCAATTCATCAGACGAAAAATCCACCTCCATGAAATTGGCCGGCCTGTGACAAATTAAGAACACAATTGAGGGCTTCTCTAGCGTGGTTATTAATTTTCCAAGACTATAGTATACTTTCCATCATAAATTCTGAATACAGTGATCTGCCTTCAAAGATTTATCAAGCAGTCTTGATCTATATCTCCTATCCTAGTGCATGACAAAGAATTCTATAAAGAAGGTAGCAAGAACAACCAGTATACACCAATTAATAGCACAAAAGAGTAGATCTTAAGACAAAAAAGACACTATAACCAGTAAATAGGGAGGGAATAACTTATAGATGACTATTGTTCCACGTACATGCAAGCTACCACTAAATTAGCAGATCTATTGGAATGGTGAAGTGCATATTACTTAGGTAAAAGTGTAAAAGTTTGAACACATCTAATAACTCTTAAGGTATAAATTTATTTTTCTTGAAAATTTTCATTTTTTATCCAACATGGTGACACAAGTTTTCTGTTCAATTAAAGCAAATAAGTTGGTTTCCAGACTTTAGTTAGCCTTCATTATTGCTATTGTTAGGTAAATGCACTCATATAATGAAAAAGGGAATTATCTTCTTTTTGTTTGCAAAATGGAAATAATAAAACGAGGAATCATCTTTCAATCATACATGCATCTCTATATAAATAGTTGAATATACATTTCAATTTCTATTTAAACTATGCATGCACCATCTTGAATCTAAACATATGTTAGGGAATGTCCAATGCCTATAAATAATCAGCATCTAGAGGCCAGTACTACACTAAACAATGGGACTAAGACATGACCTGTAGCAAGATGCTTGGTGGAAACATAAAAGCGAGTCCTATAAGCCTGCATATTAAGAAGTGGAACTATATAAAAAAGAAAAAACTTGCTTACAAACTACGCGTGCGCCCAAACTCTCATTTATTTACACATTTTAAGAATATAAATACATGATTTTAACCGTTCAAAAATTTAGTTTATTACTAAAGATTATTTATGTAAAAGATCAACATAAATAAAAATTGTCTTCATAGTCGATTGCATCAAACAAATTGACGGTTGATCATGAGACTACTAACTTTCACCATAACCGTTCATTTGTTTGATGCAATCGACTATGAAGACGATTTTTGTTTATGTTGATCTTTTACAAAAAAGATCTTTAATAATAAACTAAACTTTTGAATGGTTAAAATCATATATTTATATTCTCAAAATGTGCAAATAAATGAGAGTTTGGACGCACACGTACATACTAGTTTGTACGCAAGTTTTTTCCATATAAGAAATAAAATAGAATCGAGTTAGTTTCCTACCACTCAAATATAAATAGAATAAAAATAAAAATCCCTCAAGAGATATGTATTACATTTCATTTTATCATGAATGAACTCAAGCTACTGGATAGCCTACCTGCAAGAGGTTAAAGCAAGAATACCTCAATACTGTTTATATAAAGGATAAAAATGTATCAATTCATAGATAATGATTATAGGCATCTTCTATATGTCTAAATTAGCTAATTTGCACAGGACGAGATTAATCCACATGAACTCACAAAGAACAAACACCATCAAATTATGCATTGAAGTAGCCAAAATGATATTAGATATTTCAGAATTACAGATAAATATTACCTTGTTGATGCAAGATACGCTAATGGACCTGGCTTTTTAGCACCTTATCGAGGAACCAGATACCATCTCAAGGAGTGGTTTGGAAACCGTCTTCAAAATTATAAATAACTATGCAATCTTCGACACTCAAAAGCTAGAAATGTGATTGAACGTGCATTCGGTGTGCTAAAGAAAAGGTGGAGCATTCTAAGAACAACTTCATTTTTCGACATTAGAACACAAGTAAGAATCATCAATGCTTGTTGTGTTTTATACAACTTCATACGGATTGAGAAGCACAATGATCCTTTGTTAGAAGCTGAAGAGTTTCACATATTGGATTTAGTTGATCGTGAGTTGGCGATGAGGCCTATAGAAATCAATGAAGAGGAGTTTAAAACTATTAAAGCTACTAATGAGTGGATTGCATTTCGTGATCGACAGGCGATGGATATGTTTGTTGATTATCGAAGGTATCGAGTTCAACAAGTGCATCAAGAACAAAGAGAGGTGGAAAATATGCCATAGCTATTCTATCAATGTTAAAATTTAACTATGAATTCAATTCTAATTTATAGTATTTTTAATTCCTTTTTTCTCATCATTTTTTCTAGTTTAATGGGAGTTTAGAAAATTAAGTGAGGCAAGAAAATACAGTCTACTTAGTAAAAAATTAATTAATTATGATAATAATAGAGTAAAAGTAAAAAAAGAAAAGATTAACATTATTAAAAATAAAAATATATCACCAAATTCCAAGATTGAATCCCTTTCATAAAAAAAATGACCCAAACAAGTCATTTTAATAATCCATTACCCAAGTCCCTTCATTTTAAAATTCCTTCACTTCTAAATCCCTTTACTTTCAAATTCCTTCATTTTAAAATTCATTCACTTTCAAATCCATTCACTTCTAAATCCTTTCACTTTCAAATTCCTTGGAACCTCAAAATCTCTTATCCAAACACTCTCTAAGATGATTTTGATTTATTTGAGATTGTTTTAGAACTTTTCATGGTTTCGATTTCGAATTTAACACTTGAAATTTCGGGGTTGTGACAGTAAATCCTTATCTACTATGATACAAAACTTTGTATGAGATCAACTGTTTATGCTATTTGAAGAGAGATAAACAACATAATTTTCAAAAATGAATCCAAGCCTGCAATGGTGACTCTTAAACCTATTCTCAATAGTGTCTTTTATCCCTTAATCTCAAGCATCTTAGCTCTAATCAAGCCCTTCTTCTAGAGAGGAGAATCTCAGAATCATCAACTCTCTTTAGTTTCTTTGTTGGGTTTTGTGCGGTGTCTTTGTCTGTTTGTTTCTAATAATTTTGAATTTACAAAAAAAAAACAAATCAAATATTTCCTCTCAAGTCTTCAACCCGAGTCGACCCTACCCGCCCATTTCGGATTAGAGTGAGGGACTGGGCTTTTGACCCGAACTAGGGGCTTTAAATATCAATTCGTTACTGAACTCAGGGTCTCACTTTGCTCGGCCAACTATGGGACGCAGCAGCAGGAGTAGGAAGGAGCCCTCATCCTCGTCTTCCAAGTCTCGACGCCGACGAAAACCCGACGACTCCGACACCGGTTCAGATTCCTACACCGACTCCGATGATTCCGACTCTTCTCCGGCGAGGAGCTCCGCCAAGCACAGGGAGCGAAGCCGCAGCCGCAGCCGCCGGAGGAAGCAGTCCGACGACGAGTCGTATGAAAGCGACGAGAGCGACGAGAGGGACCGCAGGAAGAAGCGGTCGTCGAGGAACGTGACGGAGGAGCAAATCGCCGAGTACTTGGCTAAGAAGGCACAGAAGAAGGTCTGGATTTTCTAGGTTTTGTGTTTTGAAATTTCTGATGTGAAATGTTGCTGATAGTTTTGATTGTTGAATTAGGCCGCTCGAGTTGCTAAGAAGCTGAAATCGAAGACGGTTTCGGGGTATTCTAATGATTCAAATCCGTTTGGTGATTCCAATCTCAATGAATCGTATGTTCCTTTTTCCTCATTTCTGGCGATTTTAGTTTCTGTTAGCTTTGTTACAGTCAGTTTTGGTGTACAAATTATATGCATTTGTTGTAATTGTTCTAGTTTTCGCAAGTAATAGGTTAATTTGTAAGGTTTAGAATGGGGAGCTTTTACCTACAACTATGATACCGAAGAGACGGTTACCACTTAGGAATTTAATTCAAGAGAATTGAAAGTGTTGCTGGATGACAAACACTACTCGGAGTGCGATGTGATTATGTGACGTTATATACTCATCTTGAGCTGTAGTTGTACTTCATCGTCTGGTTCTTTGTCATAGTCAAGGGTGAATGTTTTAAGTTTCTATCTGAATGGCCTGGTGAGGTTGAAAGGATAATTGAAGGATTTTTCTTAGTATAATTGTCTATTATCCCACTATGGATAGAATCCATATTACCACACTATTTCTCTGTGAAATGCAATGTCCCTACTTGAATATGTAGTCGTAAGCCCATGTCTGAGAAATAGTATTTAATCATACTCACTGATCTTATTACCTTATGTCCTTTTGCTGAACCAACCAATTGTGACTGTCAAAATGTATTTTCGGAGCTGGTTTATCTGTGTTAAGTTTGAGCTATGCTGTCACAGGTTTGTGTGGCGAAAGAAGATCGAGCGTGATGTCTCCCACGGCGTGCCACTCGACGCGTTTTCAGTAAAAGCCGAGAAGCAAAGACAAAGAGAAAGGATGGTACATTTTTCTAACCAAGATTACTTCTCTGCTTGTCACTTACCTGATTGTGCACATATATATCTATAAATAGTACACATATATATATTTTTTGAAAAATTGTTGCATTTCTTTTCCTTGTTTTGTTAAGGTATATTGGTCTAGTCTAAGGGTTTACATAATAGGTCAACTATTTGTTCCATAAGTAGGTAATTATACTTGTATAAAAATTCTTAGTTGAGGTATAAGATTTTGTGGATTTGGTTGCAATTCATGATCTAAAACTATAATTTGATGTCAGTTATTACTGTGGGAAGCAAAGTTTTTTTGCAGCAGTATAGCTGAACTGTATATGAACTGATCAGCTTGAATACTAAGTCTCTAGATATTGTACTTGCATGAAATTGAGTCATTGTTTCCATAGGACTGAAGGGAGGTACTTAAAAAATGGGCCCTATGAGCTCTGTGGCTTTCATTTAAAACAGAGAAGAGAAAGGTTTTTACTGATGCATGGCCATAAGAATGAAATAAAAAAAGAAACACTTCTCAATGATGCAGAGAAATGTGACTTGCTTGAATTTTGATAACTTTAAAAGACATCAAATCATGCAACTGTTAATATTTAGTAAGGCACTTTCCTTTTTCATGATTGGTTGACCTGTTATTTCAGTAACCTTTTTATGTACACTAACAATTTGCATGGCCATAAGAATGAAATAAAAAATGATACACGTCTCCGTGATGAAGAGAAATGTGATTTGCTTGAATTTTTATAACTATAGAAGACATCAAATCATGCTTTTGTTAACATTTATGTAAGGCACTTTCCTTTTTCATGATAACAGTTTCGGCAACCCTTTTATGTACACTAAAAATTTGCATGTTTAGAGTTTGACAGGGCAGATAAAACCATGGCAATTCTTAAACTGTGACTACATCAATTTTGATACTATGTCACCTAGAATATTATCAACCTCTGTCTATTTGAGGGTTGGTTCTCAGTTACGTATGGGTGTCTGTGTGTAGCCGAAGTTGTTCCAAACAGATTACTCCCTTGCCCAGAATGGGGTAGACCCTGTGTAGGTTAGGTGGACTGGGAGGTTCTGTTTCAGCTGCATTAAATATCTAGTTTATTGATATCTGTTTTTGATACCATGCCATCTTTATAAGTTATTTCCCATACGTTAGAGGTTTTGTTACTTGTATACGTATGTGTGTTTTGGTGCAGCTTGTTCTAAAGAGATTGGTCCTTTAGCCAGGATATGTTGAACCTTAGATAGTTAGGTGGTTCTGGGAGGTTGTTTCAGCTCTTTACATATATAATATATTTACTTGTAATAAACCCTGTATGTCTAGACAGCGGAGGTGTTACTAGGCAGTGTGTTTAAAGTAGCTTCATCTGGCCCAGGCCACAAGACCTTGCTTCAGAAATTCCCAACCTTTCTGTTTTGCTCAGTCAAGTTCTAATATTTATAACTTCATTATTCAGGCTGAGATTGAAAAAGTCAAGAAGAGAAGGGAGGAAAGGGCACTTGAAAAAGCACAACATGAGGAAGAAATGGTAAGTTTATTGTCTGGTATACCCATAACTTCTCTCTTCAAAATGTTGGCATGGTAACATATTGCCATTTGGAACAAGTTTTTGCTTTTATCATTTCTTCTTGCCTTATTGAATCATATTGTTGTAGTCATGTAATGCACCATTCATTATTCTCCTAGGCGTTGCTTGCCAGAGAACGTGCTCGGGCTGAGTTCCAGGACTGGGAGAAAAAAGAAGAAGAGGTAGTCTATCTATTACCCTCCCTTTTGCTTTGAATTTTGAATGCTCTCGTATAAGTTAACATGTTATACTGTTTTTGTTGTACTCGGTGATAGTTCCACTTTGATCAAAGCAAAATGAGGTCAGAGATCAGATTGCGGGAAGGGCGTATCAAGCCGATCGATGTACTATCCAAGCATCTTGATGGCTCGGATGATTTAGATATTGAGATAAATGAGTCGTACATGGTTTTCAAGGTAATTCTCTTGTGAGACGTACTCTTGCTACATAAAAACCTCCTCTTTTAAGTTGTGTTCATTTCTTTTTTAAACCTCATCTTCATTATGAATGGAAATTTTCAACCGCCTGGACGCCACTGTGTGTGTGATAAAATAACATATAGATGTTGTTGGGGTAACTATGTGTTTGCCTCTCCCTCTATGTATGGATCTTTAGTCTAGAATTCAGGGAGAGAGTGGATTTTTTTCACTGTTTCCCAGGATAAGTGTGAATTTTCTTTTCTTTGGGGATGTTGTTGTTGGAGGCACATCTAAGTTGAGAGATCCCAGCAGGGAGTGTTGCTATAGTAAGTGCAAGACATCCTTGCAATGACCAAGTAAAGTTTAGGGTTAATGGTCCCTAGGTCGTAATGATCTTGCTTTCATCTGCTTATCCACCTATTTTTGCTCAATTGGTCGGACAAAATCAGAGATTATGTCATCTCTTGTATTTTTTTGTCTGGAAGACAGCTTTATTTTAAGCATGAGGTCTTGTATGTCTCTTGTCTACAGTCTTTTATTGTACTTCGTTTAGTTTTATGGTTTCTGCGGTTTGGTTCTATTTCTACTCTTTTACCTTTTTTTTTTGTGTTAACTAAATTTTCTTCCTTGAGAGAAGTGGTTGATAATCAGGAAACTTAAAATAATGTTTATAAATATGTCTGCTTATGTTCCGTTGCATTTTTGACAGAGGCATAGAATTCACATTGGCATTTGACATATATGATTCAGGGCTTGACAGTAAAGGAAATGGAAGAGCTTCGAGACGACATCAAAATGCATCTTGGCTTGGACAGGGCAACACCTACGCATATCGAGTACTGGGAGGTTAATTTTCTTTTTCTCTTTTCCTTTAATTGCTTTCAACTTTTGACATTGTCTTTTCAACTGAAAGATACAAGCTCTTTAGATTACTCAATGTGATTGTGATTACTAAAGAAGTACAGATCAGTGTCTCCAGTATTTGCATAACTTATGTGAGTGATGATGAACCTCAAAAATAGTTCTTTCAGAGGTGTTGCGGTTTTATTTGACCAAACTTGTCTTGTTAGTAATAAAATTGGTTCTCATTGGAGTGGTCTTGGGAGTAGTATTTTAAATATAGTCGTAATGATTGAGTAAACTAAAGGCACGTGGAACATTGCAGCTTGGTCAGCATTTGATATTTGAACAATTCTAATGAACTGTAAATAATGCTAATGGTGCGTGATTATGATTTATGTGAGAACCTAAGTCAGAATGTTAACGGTGAATCATTTCTTGATATGTGCCATTTGGCAGGCACTTTTGGTGGTCTGCGATTGGGAGCTATCTGAAGCTCGAAAAAAGGATGCTTTGGATCGAGCTAGGGTTCGTGGGGAGGAACCTCCTGCTGAGTTACTTGCCGAACAAAGAGGCTTGCATTCTAGCATTGAAGCAGACGTGAAGAATCTCTTAGAAGGAAAGACTTATAGTCAGTTGGAGGCATTACAATCAGAAATTGAGTCACAGATGCGTTCTGGTACAGCTAAGGTTGTTGAGTATTGGGAGGCTGTTCTTACACGCCTCCATATATTCAAGGCCAAGGTACGTACGATTAGATTCATGACAAGATTCTGATGTTATTCACAGCTACATGTTTGAGGCTTACTTTTTAAATACTGCTAACACAGGCCTGTTTGAAAGAAATCCATGCTAAAATGTTGCACAAGCATCTGCAACGCCTTGAGGGACGAGAGAATGGTGAAGAAAACTTGGATATGCCCGATGATTTACAACCTGAAGAGGAGAGTGAGCCTGATGCTAATGGTATACACACTTCTCATCTGTAGCAAACAGAACAGTTTTATTTTATTTTAATATACTTATATTATTTATGCTAAAATTCTTTCATTATAGGTGCTGAAACATATTCACCAGAACCCGTTGAGGAGGAGATCCCCATGGCTGAAGATGAGGCTGAAGAGGCCGGTTCATTTTCACCGGAATTATTACATGGAGATGAAAACGAAGAAGTGATGGACCCTGAAGAGGACAGGGCCATACTGGTAAGCCATTTCATAATACGCGAGTATGGTAGTTTTCAAAGTGCTTTGTGTGAGCATTCGACTCTTGCTATCTTAATAGGAACGCAAGCGTATGGCTGTATTAGAGGAACAGCAAAGACGAATTAAGGAAGCTATTGCATCAAAGCCAGCTCCACCACCAGAAGATATTGAGATGAAGGCTGTTATGAAAGCCATGGGTGCCATGGAGGAAGGTGATGCAATATTTGGCTCCAATTCTGAAGTGAACCTTGATTCACAGGTACTTCAACTGCGCATGTTCCCACTTATTATTTTTGTTCGTCTATTAATTTTTGGATTAAAGTGATTACTTCGTGGATGCAGGTATACTGGTGGCATGACAAGTACAGACCTAGAAAGCCAAAATATTTCAACCGTGTTCACACAGGATATGAATGGAACAAGTATAATCAGACCCACTACGATCACGATAACCCACCTCCAAAGATTGTGCAAGGATACAAATTCAACATCTTCTATCCAGACCTTGTTGATAAGATAAAGGCCCCAAGTTATACTATTGAGAAGGATGGGAATAGCAGCGAGACCTGCATTATAAGGTTCCATGCAGGGCCACCTTACGAAGACATTGTAAGTTTTCTTGATCTGATAGTAAGGCTGTTGGAAAATTCTGTTTAGGAGTAAATTACTTAACACTGATAGTTTTCCACAGGCATTCCGTATAGTGAACAAAGAATGGGAGTACTCCCACAAGAAGGGGTTTAAATGCACATTCGAGCGTGGAATTTTGCATGTATACTTTAACTTCAAACGATACCGGTACCGTAGGTGATGTGGGGCAACTGGTTCAGTCACTTCATTTGTCCTGTGGTATGAAAGAAAGAAAAAAGAGGTAAGAAAACGAAGATGTAGTCAGCTAGTAGAAGTGAGTCTTATCATTTAAGGTATAGTTCATGTAATATAAGATTTTGTCGGGACTCATGAATGCTGCACAATGTTAACTGCACCATCAGGTGATTCATGTCACTTAAAAAAAAAAAGTTTGCGCGAACTTTGTGAACTTAAGTTTCCGCATAATGCGATGTTTCCAGTCATTAATAACTTGGATAGTTTTGGGGCAATTGTATTTGGAAGCAGCACTTACAACTTATAAGCAGTTGTATTGAAACCAAGAAATAAGCCTTGCCGAAATAACCTGCTGGTGGAGGAAGACCCTCTTTACAAGGGGACTTGGGGGACTGAGCATCAACCTCATAACATTTTCAAATGGTCATTTGGTGGCCCTAGCAATGGTTTCAATGATAACATGTTTTTAGTTGTGAGGGGTTTTAATCTTCTTTTTACTTCAGTTTAGTCCCTCAAATCATATATTATTCCAAAAGTGTAGTGATTGGTAATTTTTACATAACTGTATGGAATTAGGAAGTTAAACCGTGTAAATCTGAATTTTTTTTTTGAAAAGACCGTGTAAATCTGACAAGGCAACTTAATTTTTGTAAAAAAAGAAAACAACCTCTTATGCCTAGTTCTGGCCTTGCCTATATAAACTCTCGCCCAGACTGGGTTCTATCTATTTCCAAACCTAATCCTATTCGACCAGAATAAGAGCAATAGGGCTCGAACTGAGATGTTGGAAACCCTAGCCGACGCTCCCAATTGCATCTCCGACGACGAGTTGAGCATCAGCAGCGCGATCCTGATGCGCTTCACGGACCCATAGCGCAAGGAGCATATAGAAATTGGCAGAATCATAGTCGAAATGGCCCACGGTGGTCAGATTAAGGTGGCTCCGACGGCCGTGGCTTACATGGGGGCGACGCGATCGCATCTGTACCAGATCTCATCCTCCTTTTCCTCCTCTTCGAAAACAAAGTCTGAAGCTATGGTGATCCAAGCCCTCTTCCCCATATTTTCCGCATTCATCCCTTTAGTGTCCTCCTCAATTCTCGTAGATAAGATCAAGTGCAAGGAGCTGGTGAGTGATCCGATGCTCAGTTTTGTAACTCGGCACGCGTCGTCGTTGACTATGGAATTTGTCCAGTTAGGGCTGCAATGCATTGTCCAGTTGTTAGACATCCACCGCCTCTGCAACAGCCCCTGGGTTGATGCGTCTCACTTGTTCTAATACTTGCTTGATTTCACTACCAATCGCCAACTGCAGCTGCGAAAGTCTTGCAACCAAGTCGTCGGCCAGGTGCTCCGAAGTTTCCGGAGGTCGTCACCTCAGTTTCTTGAGGTTGCAAGTGAAGCCCTCACTGGCTTGTATGAGAAGTGGTGGCTTCCTGTCCTTTCCGACAGGACTTCTGCTGCTAATGCCTTTGGTCGGGACGGAACACCAGAATGCTGGTATCTTTTGGATGTTATGAAAATATGTCTCGTTTTCATGTCTACTAAGTTCAAGATAGCACTTCTCAGCTACTTCAAGGCTATCTGGAAGCTCATGTTGGAAATGCAAGCGCATAGACGTCCCCTGATTACGAGCGGCCTCGAAACCTGTCTGGAAAGATTATGTCTCCACCCCACTCCAGATGTTCCCCCGGAGCTGTTGCTTGACCTGTTGTGCTTGGTTTCAGTTTCTGTATCCAGAAAGCTTCCAAATGCGCATCAGGTGCAAAACACGTCCTCATTGCTCAAAAATGGGGTGGCCAGTGTTTACGCCTCCGACCAAGGACTTTGTGCCAGTAAACTCCCTCTTGTGTTTGATGCGCTCAAAATTCTGATGGGCGACCCTGTAGACGGGGTTGACAACACCACTATGGAACAGACAGAAGACGAGCTTGAGGCCGCAGCAGACGCATTCAAGTGTATCATTCATGCCTGCATTGATCCAGGCTTGATCTTAAAGGAGCCAACTGTAGTTGAGAAGCTGTGTTCTATTGTTCAAAGCTTGCTTGAGTATCACCGGACTAATGCTCCTGCACTCTGCATGGACCTTGCATTTGAAGTTGTTTGGACAATGTTTGCTAAATTAGGGCCATGTGCTTTTTATTTCATGAGGGGCACGCTGGAGAGCTTGGCTCAAATGCACAGGTTGCCCGATAAAGAATTCCCTTTCAGGAAGCAGGCCGTTCTTCTTTTAGGATCAATTGTGGAGGAAAAATGTGGACTGAATGATGTTAATGTAAGGGCTGTACTGCCTCATGAACAACTCATGGAACTGCTTGCAGAACACAGGGGACTGAAATCCATAGAAAAGCTCGAACCTTCTCATCGTATAAGAAAATGTAAGAAGGAGGAGTCTGTTTCACGAATTCGTTCAAGGCCAGGGGCCGCTACAGCTTCCATATATGGTGTTGCACGGTTAGCAAAGAAGATTAGTGCATGTTTGGTACCTTGGACTAGTGTGGACTTCCTTACTTCTTAAGACTCCTACTCTCACGTGGGGTGCCTTAAGTTGCACTAACTTTGTCCCATGTTTGGTGTTGCCAAGGATTAGGGAGTATCACTTAAACTACCACTTCTTGTTGTATATAATTTTTGTTACAAGATTAGTTCAATATGATTGAGTGTTCTAGACAATTTTATCTTCTCTACTCTCAAGTCATTAAACGCTTCAAAATTTAAGTGCTTCATTTCCAACCTCAACATAAAAAAAATAAAATAGAAGAGCTATACTAGAAATATACATAAATATAAAGAAAATAGAAGACGTATTATCCCTTTTAAAAAAGAAAAATAAAAGAAGAGGTACAACAACAACATTCATTCAATACTACTTACATGTTCATGAGTTCTTACATAAAAAGTCACTACAATCACAACATGACAATATTTTTTCAAGGAAGTAAGAATGGATCAGAGCCAAGCCATTCTTGCTGATATGGAATATGCATTAGTCATGTTGTGAACCAGAGCCAAGCCATATGCCTTATCTAAGAGCTCTTACATTGTTGTTCTCGATATTTTGGTGCTTAAGTAAGAATGCATCTGCTTCAACCACTTATATTTTACTACAACTAATTTTGAGTTCACATGTCACGAATCTGGATCAAGATAAGTTTGAGAAGTTTATTTAAACACACAAGAGCCAATGGATAAAGATACAACTTTAAACTACATTGCATTATCGTTCTCAATCTTTCGAGAGACCAAAGTTTTAGAATAAATCAATCCCCCTAAGGCATATAATATCGGATGAGATAAATTTTGAACATATTAGATTAACTCCCTAATTCAAAAACACAACTCAAACTTGATGAATATGGGAAAGAAGTTGAATCATAGTCACCTGAACTCACTCAAAGTAGCTGACAGTCACACCACCAACATTTGCATATATATCTTGGAGGATGATAATTGATAAATCCTTACTTAGATAAAATCTGTATTAGTTAGAAATCAATTGAAACGGAGCACAGCGCTTAGCAACAAGCGAAGGGTTTCGGGGACTAGCCGGAGATTTCGCACCAAAAGAAATGTCGTATAGAAAAAAAAAAGCAATGCATATATAAAAAAGAAGCAATCTTTGGACTTTTTACGTACCAGAATTTAAAATGCTACAAGAGACAAGCTAGAATGAAAGCAGTACCACCTAAGTGTTAGCGTGAGTCGTGTATATAGTTTAGGAATGTAAATTAAATTGTTATTACTTTCCTAGTCTAGATGTGTAGTACATGTAGGGTTTATACGTATTGTATCTCTATATATAGCCTCTATTGGGAGATGAATAATATATCAGAAAATTCATTCTCTAAAACCTCGTTATATTTGACTTGGTATCAGAGCAAAGATCCGAAAGGACTTTGTCTCTTTGTTTTTCCGCTGCACTTTTTCGTTGAAGTTTTCCCAACAGTTCTATTCTATTCTCCGATCGAAGTTTTTCCGATCGTTGTTTCTCGCTCACGGGTTACTGTTCACGGAGTTGGTTTGTTTCCAGCCGTGCCCAGCCCAGCAATCGCCGTCGTGCCCAGAAGACGCCACCGTGCTCAAGACCGACGACTGCCGTGCTTGGTCCCGACGTCTCCGTGTCCTGGTTCCGACGCAACTGCACCAAGTTCCGACGCAACTGCACCAAGTTCCGACGCCGCTGTGTCCCAGTCCGGGTGCCGCCGTGGGTGGAGTCCAGGATCTGCATCGGAATCGGCTCGATCCGATCTGTTTGGAAGAGTTTTCCCAGCCAACCCGTTTCTTGCGATCCGACCCGCTTTCTCAACCCGACTCCTGTGATCCGACCCAGTTCATTTAAGACCCGACCCGTTTTTTCAGTAAAAAAAAAAAAAACTGAAATCCAGAGTTCTGGTGCACCGATAGTGCAAGTACACCTGACGCAGGTTTTGTTATTTTATTATATTGCTACATAACTACTGTTTTTTGGTATTTGTGTTGCAATGGGTTCTGGAATAGAAAGTTCTAAGGTGAATGATGTTCAGACATTTGAAGTATATGTCAAGAATTCTGAAAGTGGTTCCTTTGGGGGGTCCAAACTCAATGGAACCAATTTTCGGAAATGGAAGAAAATCATGACGGCTCATCTCCGAGGGATGCACAAGATGTGGCATGTAACAGGGGTTATTACGGCTCCTAGTGAAAGTGATGTTGTTGCCTACACTAAGTGGGAAGATGATGATGGTCTTGTGATGTCATTTTTATACAAGGCCATGAATGAAGACATAAGTGATCTGGTGGAGCAATGTGACACAGCTCAGGCA
The DNA here is from genome assembly GCF_933775445.1 of Argentina anserina. Classification (NCBI taxonomy): domain Eukaryota; kingdom Viridiplantae; phylum Streptophyta; class Magnoliopsida; order Rosales; family Rosaceae; genus Argentina; species Argentina anserina. The sequence continues at coordinate 10,034,125 of NC_065877.1, forward strand.
ATCTGGAACACATTGGAAGACTTGTATAACAATGAGTCTGATTTTATACAGGTTCATGAGTTGATGTGCACTGCTTCAGCAATGCAGCAGGATGGGCAGCCAGTGGCACAATATTTCACTAAGCTGAAGAATATTTGGGCTGAAATTGATGGGAAACGTCCCTGTAAGATCAAGAACCAGGAGGATCTTGTTTGGTACTTGAAGGAAAAGGAGATTGAGCGAGTTCATCATTTTTTGAGGGGTCTTGATGCAAAACATAACAGTGCCAAAGGAGAGCTACTCAGGATGACGGAGCCTCCTAGCTTGACTAAAGCTTTGACATATGTTCGTAAGGATGAGTCTCAGCAGGAAAGCCTTACTCAAGCACAACTTGAAGTCTCCAGTCTCACTGTTCAGGCAAAAGCACCAGCTCTACTCCTTCAGCAATCCAATTTAGTTCCACTCCACAAGCAAGGACCACCACCAGGCTTTGGAGACCAGTCTCGTCCTTACTCTTATTGCAAGGGTGACCATGCTCGTGACTCTTGTTGGAAGTTGTACCCGCATCTTAGGCCTAAGAGGCCAACCTTTCGTCCCAAAGCAAAGGCAGCTGTCCAGTTGATCCAGGAACCAGATGTCTATGGTGTGGTCGGACACGATCATGACACAGCAGAAGGCGCCACACCCACAACATCAGTAGCTGGTCGTGGTAAGATAGGTATGGCCTTAAATATTTCTAACTTTGTTGGTGGTGATACATGGATTATTGATTCAGGTGCTTCAGATCATATGACTTATGACAAATCTTATTTTACTGAGTTATCCTCTCCACCAGTACCATATGTTACTAATGCTAATGGTGAGGCCTTCCCTGTGTTAGGAAAGGGGTCAGTTCGTGTCACTTCCACTATTGTCCTACAAAATGTGCTATATGTACCTGCTTTATTCCATCATTTGATATCTGTCCCACAGTTGAATGTTGAATCCAAATGTTCTGTGACCTTTTTTTCCATGTATGTGATTTTTCAGGATCTTCTCACTGGGGAGTTACTAGGTCGGGGGTACTTGAGGGGCAGGCTGTTTCGTTTAGACCAGACATATGAAGGGGAGAAACCAAGAGCACAGCTACGGACCGCTTTAATGTCAACTTCTAACAGGCTAAGTGATGTTTGGTTATGGCACCGACGCTTAGGGCATCCATCTTTTAGTGTTATGAAAAAATCTATGTCTTCTTTGTTTATTGGTGTGGATGAGTCAGTCTTACATTGTGAAACATGTGTTTTGGGCAAGAGTCATCGCTCAACTTATTCGCCTAGTATTTCAAATAAAAGTGTCGTTCCTTTTGAATTAATTCATTCTGATGTTTGAGGACCTTCAAAAGAACCCACAGTGTCTGGTATGCGCTATTATGTGTCCTTTATTGATGATTGTACACGTCTTACTTGGGTTGTTCTTCTTAAAACTAAGGATGAGGTTTTTCCGGCTTTTGAAGCCTTCCTTTCCGAAGTTCAAACACAGTACAATGCCAAAATTAAAGTTCTTCGCTCTGATAATGGGGGGGGGGGAAGTATGTCAACCGTGTCTTTCAGTCTTTCTTAAAAACACATGGGATTATCCACCAGAAAACGTGTCCTTATACACCTGAATAGAATGGGGTATCCGAAAGGAAAAATCGACATTTACTTGATATGGCCCGTTGTATTCTCTTTAGTGCCCATTGTCCTAAGGATCTATGGGGTGATGCTATCATCGCATCTACCCATCTCATTAATCGTCTTCCCTCTAGTGTCCTCTAAGGAAAAGTACTGTTTGAGGTCTTAGCTTCTTATGTCTCTTTGTCTTCCTTTCATAATCTCCCTGCTCGTGTATTTGGTTGTGTTGCATTTGTCCATATCCCAAAGAGTCAAAGGTCAAGTAAGTTGGATGCCCGAGCGCTGAAATGTGTGTTTGTTGGCTATGGGGGACATCAGAAAGGATACAAGTACTATCACCCACCTACTGGGAAGTATTATGTCACTATGGATGTTACTTTCTTTGAGGACATGAGCTATTATACCTCTTCTGATACTACTCTTCAAGGGGAGCATTCATATTTTGAAGAGCTGTATCATGGAGAGGGGGAGACAGGTCATTCAGTTGAGGTTACTGATGCACCAGTTTCACATGCACCAGCCACTCCAGAGGTTCAGGGACCGGAAGATGACAGACAGGCACCACCAGATGATTCTGGTGTGATTGCTTCAGAGATTCAGGAACCAGAAGCTGAAAGTGTTCCTGCCCCTCCTGCTTCACCTGTTGTTACTAATACCCCTGACTCATGTCTCCCTGGTATAGAAGATCTTCCATCTGAGGTTAGTAATTCCATTGGGGGTAATACTAGTGATGTTAATAGTAGGCAATATGTGTTACCAAACAGGTCTACTAGGGGTAAACCAGCAAAAAAGTATGAACCTACCCTCCAAGCCAAAGCTAAGTATCCTGTGGCAAATTTTGTGTCTACCCAAAGGTTGTCTAAGTCATATGAATCATTTGTGAATCAAATATCTGCTGTGTCAGTACCTAACAAAGTGCAGGATGCGTTGGGAGATCCTAAGTGGAGGAAAGCAATGGATGAGGAGATGGAAGCATTACAGAAGAACAATACTTGGGAGCTTGTATCCCCACCACATGGAAAGAAGGCAGTAGGATGTCGTTGGGTGTTTACAGTGAAGCATAACCCAGATGGGTCAGTGAGTCGGTATAAAGCACTCTTGGTGGCTAAGGGATTCACTCAGACATATGGCATTGATTATGATGAGACATTTGCACCAGTTGCAAAGATGAATACTATCCGGGTATTGCTCTCTCTTGCTGCTAACTTAAACTGGCCTCTTAAACGGTTTGATGTCAATAATGCTTTTCTTCATGGAGAACTTATGGAGGAAGTGTATATGGATCTTCCCCTGGATATAAAACTACTCCTTCAGGTACCTTTGTGTGCAGATTGAGAAAATCTTTGTATGGTCTCAAACAATCACCTCGTGCTTGGTTTGGAAGATTTTCTCAGGTCATGAGGAAGATTGGTTATAAGCAGAGTAACTCAGACCACACATTGTTTCTCAGACACCAACAAGGGAAGGTAACAGCTCTGATCATATATGTTGATGATATGGTTGTTACTGGTAATGATACTGTTGAGATGAATAGCTTGCAAAACCAGTTAGCCACAGAGTTTGAGATGAAGGACCTAGGTGCACTCAAGTACTTCTTGGGCATTGAGGTAGCCAGGGGGAGTGAAGGCATCTATCTGTGTCAGAGGAAGTATATACTTGACCTATTAGCAGAGACATGTATGTTGGATTGTACTCCAATTGACACTCCTATTGAGCAAAATCACCGATTAGCAGAGTATCCTGACCAGGTACATACCGACAAGCCTCGTTATCAGAGGTTAGTTGGACGTCTGATTTATTTGACACACACTAGACCTGATGTTGCATATGCGGTAAGTGTGGTGAGCCAGTTCATGCATAATCCCAGTGTGGATCACATAGATGCTGTTGTGAGGATTCTGAGATACTTGAAGTCCGCTCCTGGGAGAGGAGTAATGTTTTCTAAACACAACAATGTCCTTGACGTTTGTGGTTTTACAGATGCAGACTGGGCTGGAAATATTACAGATAGAAGGTCTACATCAGGATATTTTACCTTTGTGGGAGGTAATCTTGTTACTTGGAAGAGTAAGAAGCAAAAGGTGGTGGTTCGGTCTAGTGCTGAAGCAGAATATAGAGGTATGGCTCATGGAGTGTGCGAGTTGTTATGGCTGAAGAATGTATTACGAGATTTGAGGGTTAAACCCAAGTGCGCCATGCAGTTATACTGTGACAACAAGGCAGCCATTGATATCTCACAGAATCCTGTGCAACATAATCGTACTAAGCATGTGGAGGTTGATCGTCACTTTATAAAGGAGAAACTAGATGCTAAAATTATTAGCTTTCCTTTTGTCCCTACAGAAGAGCAGCTTACAGATATACTCACAAAAGGAGTTTGTAAGAAGGCCTTCTATGACTCACTTGGCAAGTTGGGCATGGTGGATGTGTATGCGCCAACTTGAGGGGGAGTGTTAGCGTGAGTCGTGTATATAGTTTAGGAATGTAAATTAAATTGTTATTACTTTCCTAGTCTAGATGTGTAGTACATGTAGGGTTTGTACGTATTGTATCTCTATATATAGCCTCCACTGTGAGATGAATAATATATCAGAAAATTCATTCTCTAAAACCTCGTTATATTTGACTCTAAGTTCCAATAATCATATTTTCACTTGAATCATAGAAGTTTTTAACAAAAAAAAAATATTATGGAACATAAGTACGTACCTGAATAATTAGCAAAAGTCAAGCCCTTCACCGACTTCCCATGTTCTGCTAGCAAAGCTTCTATTGCAAAACCAACATCGATCCTCCCAGATTCTAAAATTCCAAAATTAAACCACAAAAATTATTTTATGAGCCTAAAAACCGCACAAGTCAATCTGTTAGTCGTGTGATAGTAAAAAGCCCTAAAAACTGTATTAAGCTAGGATTCAGACTGTGAAGTCATGAAGCAGGTGGCTCATGAATTCTGAGGACAAGACTCCAACTACAAAACTATGATCTGAAAAAACCCAATTGTAAATGACATGATTCAAGAAACAAAATTTGTAAACCACTAATTCAATTAAGGAACACAAATACGTTTTTCAACGATGATGTTGTTGTGTAAACACCCATTCACCAGAACACCCATACATAATCCTCAGAAAACCCAGAATCTCTAACCCAATCTTAAAGGGTTTTTTTTTTCTTTAACTAGATCAAACATTTATGGAGCTATCAGAGAAGAGAAAGAATGAATCAAGAACTGAAGAGAGAGATGTAGAGATCAATGTATTTACCAGTTGAGTTGAGCGAAGTACTGAGGTGTGGAGTAATGGAGTGGCGAGATGAGGAGCGACAAAAGAATGAGAGTGTCTGTGTAGGTTAAGGAGCTCGCTACGTAAGAGAGAGAAAAATAAGTACCTCAATTAACATCATCTAAGGAGGCAAAATGAGAGACACGACCTTACCTAAGGTCATTAAACTTAATGCCTGTTGGCACCAAACGTGGAGCTGCCTACGTTTTAAGTCTTATCTAAGGTAGTGCAACCTAATCCGTGCAACCAAATGTGCACTTAAGCTCTAAGATAACAAGGCTTCCTCTACCTTCTCGAGAAAGCTGATCATTTTAAATTATAAACATTTGCAGTAGCATGTATGCATCTTTATGCATCTCGTACGTAGTAGTCGATCTCAGCCTCCAGACAAAATTGGGATCAACATAAGTATTCATCATTTGACAAAGGTACGAAAAAATCAATGAAGAGAAGTTGTACTTTGACAATTGGGTATGCAAATATTTAGGAACAAGAGTTATGGCATCGACTACCCCATTTTGAAAAAAATTTAGCTTTTAAACAAAATTTATGATAATTTTAACTAGTAATTTAAAAGTTAGATTTAGTTTTAGTTAAAAACTCTAGTTAAACATAATCGGAGAGGAGAGAGAAAATAACTCTACTTAAATTATATTTATGTGTTGAAAATTGAATTAGTTTAAAAATAATTATCATCGCTAATGATATTGGTAGCTAAATACTACTTTTAGATATTTTATTTTCACATCATAAGAATAGTGGAATTCTATTTTTGTATTTACAAGTTGACTTATTTTTCTTACTTGAAAGAAGCAATCAGCTGACAAAAGTAGTATTCGTTCAAACAGCGAAAAGTAATTCCAGATAATTCTGTTAAGTTGTCAGGAATTCAGACAATGCACAACCAATTTGATAATTCTAGTACCCTCCATTACCTTGTATGTATCTGCATTGGCAAGTCAACAAGTACATCAAAATACAAGTGAAAATATGGTCGATCAAACTTCTATTCGATATGCCAAAAAGGCTTCCCAGCTGCAAAGATATATCAGCACACGTTCCACTTGAAGGAGGGAATGTGGTACGAAAGATAAGGCGGCACCTTTGGCTTCGGAGAAGGAGTTTATGAAGGGGAAGGAGGAGTCGATAGAGACGAGGTTGTGGGCGTGGGCGTCGACAGACCAATGGAATTGTATGTACAGCTTAAAAGTTTATATAGAAAGAAATAGGAGTCTGTATATGTTTCCTCAAAGACCAGGGAAGGTGTGCAACTTGCTTATACCAGTTCAATGAGTTCAATCGTCATCACTGTAGTGCATAAGATTGTATTTGCGTGAAGATGGAGCAACACAACTACACAAGTACCAGTTCATGTTTAGATCAGTCTGCAGCAACGCTAAAGTACATTCTCCGAATTAGTCATTTTCTGCGAACTGCGAAGGCAGCATTTCAACTGAGATGCAGTTCAATTTCTACTATACTGAAAACACCGCATCAATCTGTAGTGATGTTACTATAAAGTATAAACCTACAGGCATCATGTTTGATACTGGGTCAGCAATGAAAGTATAAAACCAGAAATTTGAAGATTAGGAAACCCAACCCCTATGACGTACTATTCCCTCTCCCTCGATCATGCTCCTCGGATTATTTACATACTCTCCTATAATTTTGGCTCCTGAAGGGTTATTTATTGGTTTCTTCCAGTCATTAATAACTTAGATAGGTCTGAAGCAATTGTATATGGAAGCAGCACTTATAATATATAAGCAGTTGTATTGAAACCAAGATATAAGCCTTGCCGAAATAACATATCATCAAACCTCAGAACATTTTCAAATGGTCCATTTGGTGGTCCTAGCTAGCAATGGTTCCATGATGTAAGTGATCGACATTATCATGTTTATAGTTGTGAGGGGTTTAGAAAGAAGATTAACTTCAGTTTAGTTCCTCAAACTTTTGATTTGATATCAGTTTGTTCCTCTTATTTTTGTTAATCAGACTCATTTCTGATGTCTACACTATCAAAGTCGTCCAAATTTGAGCTGGGCTCGAATTATGGCGTGATGCACTGAGGGCCGGTAATCATGAGGGCAAGCCAAAGGTGTGTTAATGCATGCTATACATGAGCTCATTTTTACTAATTCCCATATGCACTCGGAAGCATTGTCAAGCAATGGAAGCTTTATATACTAAAAGAATTAAAAAATAAGTCGATATAATCTTTGTTTTAAAAGTAGTTTTAAATCTCCACTTTCCCAGTCAATATTTTGAAAAACGCGCTCCGGGCTATGTCTGAGGCGTTTTAGGTGAAGGCGCTCAGAAAAATGAGTATGTTTTTGACATGAGGCGTAGAGGCGTAAACAGTGCAAAGTAAGGCGTGAAAACTCATAAAACGCATGTGAAGGCGTCAAAAGCGCAAGCCTACCGAATACATTCTATAAAATCTGCTCAAGATTCACGTTGATTGCATTTGGAGGGTATGTTGTATTTGGATTTGTATGGACTTATTTTAATTAACAGATTTTTTTAGAAAAGTCAACGGACTCTTTAAAAAGTTCACAGATTTTTATTTAATTTGTTAAAATTACTGTCTTTAACCACAAACTTTTGGCTGATTTCTACATATTTCTATTGATTCATGAATCCACAGAATTCATATTAATCGACTTATATAGATTTTTTAGTACTCATAAAAAATTAAAACTTTCTTTTTTATTAGTTAAGAAAATAAGGTATGGTAATTAATTAATGTACATATTATGTTTGCTAATTACAAGCTTACGGTTATGTTGCTTCACTGTCCACAGTTCCGTAATAATTTGCTTCACTCTCGAGTGCGCCTTAAGCATCTAGGTTGGCCTGGCTCTCTAACGCTTTGTGGGTGCTATTAAACGGGGACTTAATGCATGCTAATAAAATTTTCTGTTAAACAATTTTTATTGTAGATTGGTTCCCACAGATAATGACGCCTAGGGGTGGACACGGGTTAATACGGTTCGGTTTTGGACAAAACCCATAACCCAACCCAAATTTTAAATTCAGTTTGGTTCGGTTCGGGTAGTCTATTTTCGAGACTGTGACCCACAACCTAACCTAATCCGCACAGTTCGGTTCGTTTTTTTTTTCGGTTTTACCCATATGTAAAATATGTAATATTATATATTAAATTCAAAGTAAATAATTTAACATAAAGATGAAAAAAATGGTCTAATTGATTATTCATACCTAATTGACTCTAACATCCCCAGAGTGCATATTTAGCTCAAGTACAAAAAAATTCTATTGCATTAAAATCAGAGAGGAACAAAAATGTTCGCACTCCTTGTGGGTTTAAATAATTGAATCTCACTAAGTTCGTCATGTAGGTCCCCTGGTCTGTCCAAGCCTTCTTTAACGTCTCATGTGAGCCGTTATTGATACTTATTCGCTGAGGATATGAAACATTAATAGAATAATTGATTATCAAATTCAATTTTTAGAGTCCGGTACAAAAAGAGGCGACGATAAATGAAGACCGAAGGTGGAGGGAGGAGAGAAGAGGAAGGAGTTATATGGACTGGTATTGCGGAATGAAGTGAACTTTTAATATAACGCTAAACTATAGTGGGATGATTTACAAGGAGAGAAGGCCATAAGTTTTTTTTTATCTGAGAGATGAGAGAAGCTGCAAGATTGATTAGATCAATTAGGTTTATCCTGACTTTAGTTTTATTTTATTTTTTAAATAATAAAAGTGAAAATATACTAAAACAATGATCGTTGACTTTGAGTTATTTGGGTCGGTTCGGTTTCGTTCGGTATATGAGGGATTAAACCAAAAAATCAACCCAAACATAATCGGTTCGGTTCATTTTTTTTATTTTCGGATTTGGTTTGGGTTTGGATATGGTTTTTTTTTTCGGTTTTCAGGTCGGCGTGTCCACCCCTAACGACGCCATCCATGGCGGCAGTCCTCGACGATTAACTTGAGAGAGAGAGAGAGAGAGAGAGAGAGAGAGAGAGAGAGAGAGAAGCCGAGCCGAGGTGTCCCCTTCTTACGGTAGTCCTTTCATTTTTATCTCTTTCCCCTTGTCTGTCGAAACTGAGTTCTTTTTTTTTTAAAGAAAAAAATCGATAAGTATATAAATTCCTTACTTTAATTAGTATAATAAACGTTTGTTATAGTTTTCGAGTATTACATTTATTCTAAACAAATTTATTGGTTGTGTATATTACAAATAAATTAGAGAGTTTCAATTATTTATAAGAAAGTAAGAGAAACCCTTCAATTTTTATATATTTTTTTCTTATGTACTTCTTTCATCGTCATTGTTTTTATTGGTAGGATTAGACATGTGTCCACAATTGAAAATAAGGTTTTAGTAAGTATAAAATACAAGGTAATAACATAACATAAAAAAGAAGAAGAAAATAATCAAAGGGTGAATAACCATATTGGGTTGTAGGAAAAATAATTGTAAAGAAAAACAAAAAGAAAATAAAGAAAAATGATGGAGAATGAACATCGATCTCTGAATGAAATGAGAAGTCCATAGAAAAGTCTATGAAAATCTTTGGTCTAGAGGCTAGACAATTTTTAGACTCTTGTGTGTGTATTTTACACTATAAAGTCCATGAGATTCCATGAGTTTATAATTCATGAGTATGAATGATATTTTGAATACCCACAGACTTCTATTCATTTTGAAAAGTCATAATTGAATACTCCCAAACTCTTATGGATTTTATAATGACTTTTTAAAATCCTAACTAAATACACCTAGACTTGTATGGATAATTAAAAGTTTGTATTGAATACATCTAGACATTTAAACATCCATGGATTTCTTTAAAACTCCCACTAATTCCATATACAATACACCCCCTTAGTTTCTCCTTTGTCCTCTCTATAATTGTTATTGTATTGACTATATAATCATTGATTCTATGGATCTATATTGATCTTACATTTGTATATAATTAGTATGATCTCAATGAGAAAAGTATCAATCTTCATACCTTTCAATATCTCTTTAGAGGGTTGTTGACGTTGACAAATCAGTTTGGAGATTCCGATGTTGATGGAGAATGGTGGCTGGAGAGCAAGTGCTTAAGATTGGCGTCGTCCTATGCCAGAGAAAAGTATGATCGGCCTCGGGGTTGGATCGGGTTGGGGTTGCAGGCTCGGGGGTTTCTTGACAGTGACGACCGAGTGGTAGCTTCGATGCGATCTATGGTTGGACTAGGAAACACACTTTTTTCCAAGTCTTAATTAAACTAAAAATTTTATTCCATAACTTTCCTAATTGAACTTTTTTATTCTAATAACTTACTTGTTCGAGCAAGTTTCCTATTGTAAAATGTAAAATTTCCTAATTTAAACGAGCTTATCGATTAAATGAATATATTTTTACAACAACATTTGTCTAGATTAGGACAAGTTTATTTTGTGGATTATCTTTCTTTTATTTTCTTTTCTTATTTTCAGGAAAATTGAAGATATAATCCAAAAGAGAAAAGCAAAGAGTGCGCAGTTGTGAAGGAAAGAGAGAAAGGAGTCGTGGGTTTCAAGGGAGGAAAATGAGGGGATAATTATGATTAAGGAGTAATTATTCTGTGTACCTGCCACACCACGTGACATTTCTATGTGAAAGAAAAATGAAGATATAATCCAAAAGAGAAAAGCAAAGAGTGCACGGTTGTGAAGGAAAGAGAGAAAGAATGAGTCGTGGGTTTCGAGGGAGGAAAAGGAGGGGATAATTTTAATTAAGGAGTAATTATTCTGTGTACCTGTCACATCACGTGATATTGCCATGTTGTATACTCAGTCAATCATATTACGCCATGATATAATTAACATGCAAGCGGTGAAAATGACAAACATATAAGTAATCAATCCGAAACAAACATAGTAAAAAAATGGACCATAATATTAAATGGTACGTCATGTGGGATATATTTAAAGTTTAAGATTAATGAGATATGTGATGGGTATATATAATAATTTTTCTATGATTAAGTTTTGAATGAGAGAAAGAGGGAGATAAGAGAAGAGACAGGAGAAACAAATTTGAAGAAGAGGGAGCCGTGAGTTTTCAAACAAGGAGAAAAAGGAGAGTTCACTGTGTCATCCAAACAGAATTAAAAAAAGAAAGAGAAAAAGAAGTCAAAGAGGAGCACGGAAGGGGATAAGATAAAAGAGGATAATTATGGAGTCTTTGTCCTCGAGTTCAACCGTCCAAACCAAGAAGATGATTAAGGAAGGGATAAGCCATGATTGAGGATATTTAATATGATAAATACTTGACTTCAACTCTTCAAGCAATATATGCTTGGTTTGAAAGATTGTTCATTTTCAATTCAATTGCGGTCCATATTTTCAGAAGTTTTCTTCCTTTTTTCTCCATAGCCACCAATGAGTGATTAAATACCAGCAGATTCCAATAACCCCAACCTACCATTCATTTTAAAATATATTTGTAAGAAAAAAGACTCGAACCCATTACCTCATTTAAAATGAGCCATGATCCAGAACCACTAGAGCACAAGTTACTTTTAGCTTATGCTCACATTTATTATACTTATATGTTTTCTAGACATTATAATCAATAATCAATATAAACTAGCTCTATCAACATCACCAAATTAATTTCATTCTTCCGAGAATTTCAACCCCATCGTTTTCTGCTGAAAAACCAAACTAAGATGTAAATAACACTCAAGTCATCCATCTATTCTTATGAAGTTGAATAAAAAAATTTGGCTTGGCTTAATTTTTGTATCAATTTGAATTTTTGCAACCCTAAACTTTCCAATTTCCAAAGTTGAATTACCTAGGAAACCCACCCCGACAGAGATATGAGAGGAGTATGGAGATTGACGGTGATTTATGAGAACTATCGGGTCGGTTCGGTCTTTATGTCCCTCACAAAACTAAGACCGAAACTGATTGAAATTTTTATTTCGGTTCGGTTTGGTCTTTCTCTACTTCAAGCCCGGCCAGAATCGATCTGATTGGTTTAGTTTATCGGTCCATCGGTCCAAACGCCCAACCCTATTTGATATATATATATATCTGTGTGTGATTAAATCCACGAGGACCACAAACAAAATCGAACTTCAATGAATTTAGGTGGTCGACACATTTCTTGAATAATGTTGTGATGTTAAGCTGTCAATATAATATATCCTAATTTCAAATATAATGTCAATATCAATAATTGACAACGTAAGCTGCAGATTTGTCTCGCAAGAGACAATTGTCATTATTTAGTAGTTTTACATTATACACCGATATAGTTTTAAGTTCCTAAAGGTACCAGCTCAAGTACTTCTTGATCTGAAACTTGGATTATGCATTGGAGTTCTTGAATAACATCTTTCATGGTTGGTCTATCTCCCTTCTTTTCCCTCAGACAAGCAAGAGCAACGTCTAAGAGAAGCTTTACACTTTCCACAACATTCCCCGGAGGCACTCTATCTCCAAGCAGCCTCTGATCCACAACTTCCATAATAGCACCATTGCTGGCTCTTACTCACATAAATGGCTAGATTCACATTGTCTTCTCCGCGCGCGAAATCTATGGCTTTCTGTGATGTGAAAAGCTCAAGCAGCACCACCCCATAACTATAAACATCACTTTTATCAGTCAATTGGTAGTTTATATAATACTCAGGGTCTAAGCATCCCAATGTACCCTGAGCACAAGTTGAAACATGACTCAAACCTGGACGAGCCAACCTGGAGAGCCCGAAATCTGCTACTTTTGCGTTGCAATCAGCATCAAGTAATATATTGGTCGACTTGACATCTCTATGGTAAATAGGAGTTTGAGCACCAGAATGCAAGTATCCCAATGGTCCAGCAGTTTGTAAAGCAATTTTCAGCCTAGTTTTCCAATCAAGAAATGTGGAAAACTTACCATGTAAATGCTCACTCAGTGTTCCATTCGAAATGTATTCATAAAGCATCAGTGGCTGCTCGGCCTCCACGCAGTAGCCTAAGAGTCTGACCAGGTTCTTGTGATTCACTTGGGAAAGTATCCCAACTTCATTTAATACTTGTTCTGTGCTCTTTATGTTTCCCACTTTAGCTGACTTCACTGCCACTATAGTCCCATCTTCAAGCTATCCTTTGTACACTTCTCCAAAACCACCACTCCCTAAAATTCGGTCTTTAGAGAATCCATTAGTTGCTTTCTTGACTTCTTTCAAGTGAAACATCCGAGCTGATTTCTTATCATTGCTCTTCAATATGTCTTCTCTTGCTTTTGTAAGTTTTTCCTTCTCAGACAATCTGCAGGACCTTTTTACTGTAATTATGGATATAACTACAGCTAGAACGAAAAAGGAGATTACCCCAATTGAAACCTTCAAACTGAATCCAGCTTTGATTTTTCTCTTGTTACTCACACAAATTGTCAGAACTTGATCCCAGTAGTAGCCCTTGTTGCAAATGCAGCGAGAGTGGCCATTTTTAGCATAAAGTGAACATTTGGAGGTGCTAGAACAATCAAGCTGTGCTCGAAAAACCGGCTCAAGTGGAGGAGACCATTGAATTTCCAGACCCTCCTCCCCATTGATCAACATGCTTGTTTATATCCAAATGAAGAATGCTTCTAAAGGCTCTGCACCTGAATCATGAAGCCTAATCTTGTATGCTGAAGGTGTTCCACCAGCAACAAATGTGCAGCAAAGGTTGAGGTTTCTATCACACTTGATTGCTCGTTGTGTGTCAATATGCTCTGAGCTTTCCAAGTAGCGGTGACAAAGACTAGAGGGAGTACAGTTCAGAGGAGAAACCAGGAGCCGCGGAGAGCAGTTCAGAAGGAAGATGGTGTTTGATGAAGTAATGTTGAAAGGAAGTGACTGGTTTAACCAGAGGCCTTGACTGACCACCATGTCTCGAGTAACACACTCATTTCCTGGCAGCCATGGGGATGGGTGTACCACCATACACTGGTATGACGGCATAACATGAAGCACAAGATGTTAAAGATGAGCATGTAAAATAATACAGCACACCAACAATAATACACAATCTTTGACATACAACTCTACAAATTTTTATTATTGACAAAACTATTAATGTTTTCAATGCATCAATAAATTCTCAATTGTATATTGGTAGAGTAGTTATACTATCATCTCTATATAACAGCATCACCATAAGTTTGTAATAGATAGTTGAATATCAAGTATATACACCAATTCTGGTTTTAATCTCTCTTGATTTAATCTAGTTTAACTTGGTATCAGAGCAAAGATCCGAGAGGACTCTGTCTCTTATATCTCTTTTCCAATTTCCTGGAGTTTGAGAAATCCAGTCATTAAAATTCATCATCGTCACCTGTTGGAATCCATCGTCGTATTCTATTACTAGAATGACGGTCCTCTCTCTCTCTCTCTCTCTCTCTCTCTCTCTCTCTCTCTCTCTCAAGTTCGCAGTGCATCTCTAGTTCGGCATTCCCATTCCGGTATCTTCTGCGCATCTCCAGCACTTAGTCCCTCCTCCACCGGCGTTTCAAGCTCGGCTTCTTTAGTCCGGCGTCACTCCGTTTACAAATCCGGTGTCATCTTCACTCATCCTTTCCGTAAATTTTAGTTTTATTTCCGCTGCATAACTACTCATTTACTTATTATTTTACGATGGGCGATGAAATTGAAAACTCTAAAGCCCATGAGGTCTAGAAGTTTGAAGTATTTGTCAAGAATTCTGAAAGTAGTTCCTTTGGGAGAGTCAAACTCAATGAAACCAATTTCCGTAGATGGAAGAGAATCATGACAGCTCATCTCCGAGGAATGCACAAGATTTGGCATGTAACTGGGATAATTCAGGCCCCTAGTGAAGATGATGTTGATTCCTACACTAAGTGGGAAGATGATGTTGGTCTTGTAATGTCAGTCTTGTATAAAGGCAAGAATGAGGAGATAGTAGACCTTGTGGAGCAATGTGATACTGCACAGGCAATCTGGAAGACATTGGAAGACCTATACACTAATGAGTCTGATTTCCTACAGCTTCATGAGTTAATGTGCACAGCTTCAGCAATGCAACAAAATGGGCAGCCAGTGGTGCAGTATTTCACCAAACTGAAAAATATTTGGGCTGAGATTGATATGAAGCGTCCATGCAAGATCAAAAATCAAGAGGATATTGTTTGGTACCAGAAAGAAAAGGAGATTGAGCGAGTTCACCATTTCCTGAAAGGTCTTGATGCAAAGCATAAGAGTGCTAAAGGAGAGTTGCTCAGAATGACAGAAACCCCTAGCCTGACTACAACTTTCACATATATCCATAAGGATGAGTCTCAACAGGAAAATCTCAACCAAGCACAAGTTGAAGTTTCTAGTCTTAATGTTCAAGCGAGATCTCCAGCACCACTTCTTCAGCAATAAAAAAAGTTTCAATTCATCAGCAAGGACCACCACCACCTGGTTTTGGGAATCGTCCCCGTCATCATCGCTCTTACTGTGATGATTCAGGCCATTTTTGAGAGACTTGTTGGAAGCTGCACCCGCATCTCAAACCAAAAAAGCATGGTTATCGTCCTAAGGCGAAAGCAGCTGTTCAGTTGGTCCAAGAACCAGATTTCTATGGTGTAACCGGTCAGGATCATCATACAGTAGGTGAAGCTACTCCTACAACCTCTATAGCTGGTCGTGGTAAGATTGGTATGACTTTAAATATTTCTAACTTTGTTGGTTTTGATACATGAATTATTGATTCTGGTGCTTCAGATCATATGACTTATGATAAATCTTATTTTGCTAAATTATCTCCTCCACCAGTATCCTATGTTACTAATGTCAATGGTGAGGCCTTTTCCAGTTTTAGGAAAAGGGTCAGTCTGTATCACTCCCACAATAGAGCTTCTGAATGTGTTATGTGCCAGACTTGTCTCATCATTTGATATATGTTCCATAGTTGAATACTGAATCTAAATGTTCTGTGACCTTTTATCCCATGTATGTGATTTTTCAGGATCTTCTCACCAGGGAGTTAATTAGTCGGGGGTATCAAATGGCATGTTGTTCCATCTAGATCAAACATACGCAGTAGAGAAACCAGGAGCACAGTCCCTTGCTGCCATGACATTGACATCTGAGTTTATTAGCAGAAATAAGTGAATAGCATCACCAATCTAGTCTTATCGTTCCTCGACCAACACCCATTCCTTGCCTACTTGTCATGAAAGTGATACCCTTCCACCTTGCGACATAATGAACCTGCAACCAGAGATGCATGGTTAAATTTCACATTTATCGTACTTGAATTACTCATGGATATTTGGTACTTTGAAAGACTCTAATTATGAGTTTTAGCAACCATATCTGAGGTTAAGTTTACTTTTTTAAATAAAAATATCTAGGGCAGCATGTGTACTTGACTTTTGGGGATGAAGCAAGTGAAGAACTCTATTCCAGGGGATCTTTGAGTGCTTCTTACCTCTCAGAATATCTATATATATTCTGGCGGATGGAATCAGATATTGTACAAAATATCAACTAGTAGCGCTCATATTTAATGAAGCAGTTCCTAACCGTATATATAGAAGATTTGAAGAATCTAGAAGATAAAGATCGAAAAGGAAGCCATACGTGAGAAGATAACTATTTACGTGCACGGCGAGGTCCTCTATGGAGTGGCTCACAGGTTCATTTGGTATCCTGCAGAATAGGGGAGTTCATAGCATGTAAAATCTATTAACACTTATTATTGTCGTATTTCTTGAAGATAGTATCAATCATATATACTCAAAGTATTAAAATTTAACTTGATCACAACCGTACTGCAACCCGGTAGGGCTGACACTGAGAGATTTGAGGCCTAGTGCGAAGAAAAAAAAATGACCCTTATAAAAAAACAAATATGGCTTGGCATGCCATAAAAAAAGATTTTCCTTTTAAACAAGAGTTTGCCATATTAGAAAGAACCAAATTTAGAGAATGACAACCACAAGGCATATAAAAAGCTCTAGGATTTATGTTAAGTAATCTTTTCTGAACACCTTGATGTTTCCCTCTCATATTAGAACCATTATCATACCCTTGTCCCCTCACATCATCAATATTCAAATCGAGAGAGTTAAGAGCAGCTTGTAATTCACCGAAAAGACCCAAGCTAGATGTGTTTTCCACATTTAAAAACTCCAGAAAATATTCTTCTATTTTTATCGGGCGACTTTCAACATCAACACATCTAATTATCAAAGTCATTTGCTCTTTGTGGCTAGCATCAAGACTACAATCAAGAATCACAGAAATATATTTAGCTACTTTTAATTTTTTTAATTATTGTACTCCTAACACATGATGCCACATAGCTATTAATTCATTTTGTATTTTATGACCGAGATAATGATAATGAATTTCTTTATCTTAAATGAGTTGAAAATGATGCTTCATTATTAGATCAAACTCAGCTATTGATTCAAGAAAGCCCAAGAAATTTCCATTTGAGTCTTCATAGATTTTTTCATTTGTTCCACAAAATGCCAAATTATGCATTGCAAGACATTTAACAACATCAATTATTCTGATCATAACTTGTTGCCAATGTTCAGTATCTTTTTTGATTTGCTCTTGCAATTCTTTATCAATAGTTTGATTTCTTCTCAATCTTACTCGGAGTTCAGCCCATGCTCTAAGGTTGGCATAGTGTTTAGCAATCTCTTCATGTTGCTTAAGTTTTTCACCTAGGTGTCCTCAATCATCAACCCCAACATCTGCTAAATGACTTTTAGAAAGGGCTTGTCTTACCACTTTACAACAAAAACAAAACACTTTATCTAATTCTTTTGAGTAAACCAACCATTTTCTATCAGAGATTTGTCCATTTCTTAATTTTTGATCATAATAATATGTGGAGAATCCCCTATTGTGCTTATCCTTTGGAAAATTAATATTGGCTTCTCTAACAGGACCTTTTCAACAAGCAAGTCTCTCATTTTTTCATCTAGAGTATCCCACACAATAGGATCATATATATTCACAGATAATTAAGCATTTGAACGTTCAGGCACATGATTAGCTTCTTCATTATGTTCAGCAGTCTCATTTTCAAGCACATTTGTTGTTTCTTTATTTATTTCATTTTCATTTTCAGGTACATTTGTCGTTTCTTCGTTTACCACATTCTCATTTTCAGCCTCGTTTGTTCTTTAATTTTTAGCAATATTTATTATTTCTTCATTTACCTAATTTTCATTTTCAGGCACATTTGTGGTTTCTTCATTTACCAGATTTTCAGTTTCAGGCACATTTGTGGTTTCTTCAATTACGACATTCTCATTTTTAGCAATATCTTGTGCTCTTTGATTCACTACATTTTCACTTTGGTTTTCAGAAAAAATGTTTCTTTTGTTATTCCAAAGTTTTTGAATAGAACCTATTTGAGGTTTTATTATTGTTTCTTCTTCTAGTTTCTTTCTTTTTTTAGAACCACCAGATGCTTGTTTTTTAGGAAACATTGCCTTAAACTAAAACTTGCAATACAATAATAGAACAATAGAACCTGGATGGTGAATATTGCACAGCTGATCAAAGAGCACATCCGCTATTCCACTTCAACTCATTTTATCAAACCAAAGCAGTGAAAGCACACATGACACATTGACACATCCAATCTTCTCTACAGAAACATAGCAGTACAACACAATTCTATAAGTACAATTTCATATATGAATTTCATATTATCATATATCCAAAGAATAAAAATAAGAAGAAACAAAGGGAAAAACAAACGTATTATCCCATTATTCCCATATATGTTGACGCCAAACGAAAGGAGACAATTTTCTCACAAAATTTGGAAAAACTGTGACATGCATATTATGCTAATACGACGACTTTTGTTACAGACATCAAAACCCTTTATTCAAAACTGTGAAGAAAATGCCCAGTATTCGACAAAATGAGAATAATGCCAAAAGTTATTCACCCATATTTAACTGTTAGTTGGCCATCACAAACAAACAGAACTTTAAAAATAACAAACTTCAAACAAGCCAGAATCTGAATAAATATTACAGAGATCATGTAGCAACAATAGCATAATGTAAACTTGGTTTTGAGATGTGACCTTAATCAAAACGTACTTACGTACCCCTGCCTTTCCCCCAATCTCATCCCGCTGAAGTGTATCAATTTTTTGCCCAAAAAGAAATGAAGAGAAAAGAGGCTCTTGCATACTGAATTTGAATGCAAAATTATGCAGTTGTGGAAACAAACAAACAATCGGACAAACAATATCCTATTAGATATTTCGAGATTTCCGGACATCCCCCAACTGGTATAGATCCAAAAGGTTCCAGCAATTACTGACCCTTCCTGATGATCATAATTGCACCTAATTTAGGTGATGAATGAAACAACCATTTCACCTACAAGCACTTAACATAAAAGAAGGAAAATGGAAAGACCCAATAAACGCAACTCAGCACCTACATTGCTCATACTCATGAAAAAAAAAATGAAAAAAAAAGAGCCTTCCCTGAGAAAAAAAGACCACAAAGAGCAGCAAGCATTGAAAAACCCTTCCCAGAGTGAATCGCTAGCTGATAAGAGTACAAAATTGTCAATCTTTAAAGCTCAAGTATCAAATGAATTCATGTTAGTACGAGTAGAAGAAGCTTAATGTAAGCATATACAATCATTCATCGGGTAGCACTGGATGTGGGTTAGCGGTGCCTGAATCATTTAATTTAATGTAAACCTAGTTATAGATGGAAATCAAACAAAACAAAGAGACAAATTAATGGCTTCTCACAATCTCATGTAGAATAGACCCATGCATATTGACATAACTCGACATTTATGATGCTAAACATGGGATGATATATGAGAGGTCTCTATCTAGCCTTCCAAATACAGTAACACTTATCAATCCCCCCCCCCCTCAATCTAATGAAAACGAAACCCCTTCCACATATTACAAAGATATAAAGACAAGGTTCCCTCTCTAAATCTATTCTAGCAGATAGAAACTAGATAGAGATACAAGCAATAATTTCAAAGAACACGACGACAAATATCTCAGATTGGTTGCAGATCTACAACCCAGTTTGCTTGGTGATAAATCTAAACGAGAAAACACAGTGATAATCTTACTCGATCAACGAGATCCAAAGAATAAAAACAAGAAGAAATAAAGGGAAAAACAAACAGGAGATGAGATTTACTTTGGAGTAAAGCCGAATCCACTTGGACTTGATAGGAGAGGAGATAGTAACCGAAAGCAAAGAAAAAGCTCCAGACCACACACGAAAAAAAACAAACAAACAAAAGAAAAAAATTGGAATTTTGGGCCCTGGCCCAGTGCGGTAGCATTGGCTGCCCTCCCTCAGGGCCGGCCCTGCAACCCGGGAGCCTGCCACTGCCTCAGTTCCATTCCCAACCTTCAAGTCATAGTACATGAGGCATAATAACTGTAATTTCAAAAGGAGAGATAAATATATCAAAATATTTTCTCAAGTCCAGCAGTAACATATTAACCTTATACAAGTGAAACAAAAAGGGTAATAACTAAATTATGGCATGGACCATCCAATTAAAGATTAAGTATTAACATCTAATAGGCAGAGGCAGATCTAGAAGTAAAATCTAGTCTAGGCTAATTACTCTCTTAGGATATATTTTTTTGTCAATATCGTTTTTGGTGTTTTTTTAATTTTTATTTTGATCAAAATGATATTTCATTGGGTCTTAAATCCCAAGTTTTTTGGAGGAGGAAAAAATGGGGGAAAAAAAACAAGAAGCAAGGTAGTAAATGCTAATAGAATATAGGAAAACAAAGGTAAAAAAGAAAACATAGAAGAAAATTGTAAAAAATGTGTGGGATTCGAGAATGAAGTGCATACTCCTAGGATACATGTGGCAACCTAAGTAGTACGGGCACGAATACGAGTGTCTGTATTGGACACGATTCGATACGTAGACACGATATATATAAATCTTTTTGGACACGGACACGTGGTGGACACGTTAATTAAATATTATTTTTAATATATATATATATATTTATTAAAAAAATATTTTATAAATTTGAAAGTATTTAGAATTTTAGATGTATATATATGTCAAAGTGTGCATTAAAATGATGAAAACATAACTTGTTAGAATGGCTAAAGACTTGATAAGTACCTTGTATAACTAAGGTTCGAATCCCACCACAAGTATTCTTATTTTTATCACGAGTTTCTCTCCTTATATATATTAAAGTGTGCATAAATATAACAAAAACTGAATCTGTTGGAATGGTTGAAGAGTTGTTGAGTATCTTGGATGACCAATGTTTGATTCTCACCATAAGCACTTTTACTTTTATTATAAGTTGGTGCGTGTCCGGGCCATGTCCAAAATCAGTTCGCGTGTCCGAATGCGGACACGCATGTCCGGCGCGTATTAGGGCGTGTCCGTGTGTGTGTCCGTGCAACCTATGTGGCAACTAAACTGACATCCTCATTAGCACTAGGTGTAGACAAAAAAAAAAAAAAAAAAA
Organism: Argentina anserina; assembly: GCF_933775445.1. Lineage (NCBI taxonomy): Eukaryota > Viridiplantae > Streptophyta > Magnoliopsida > Rosales > Rosaceae > Argentina > Argentina anserina. Next base: position 10,055,523 of record NC_065877.1, read on the forward strand.
TATATATATATATAATTGTCTTTGGGCTGCAGCCCAGGTCGCCTAATGAATAGATCCGTCCCTGCTAATAGGCGTGTGTAGCATTTGTCGACATGCCACATTCCATTGACATGCAAGCTGCAGGCCAGCATTGAAATGCAATGTACAGTGTACACCAACTTTAATATGAAGGCCTACAGAGGAATAGGAATTAAAAGAGATGGGCAGAGGATTATATAAGCTACGATTAGTTTACTAACTTTAGACCATTGGGAAGGGTTGTAAATTCTTCCTCAGGTATTTTTTATCCTCTTAACTGCATGAAAAGTAAACGAATGTCACAAATACTAAATGTTATAGACGATTTTCGCCCCATAAAGTTCAACCTACAAGTGAAATTGATCGAGATAAAATTACTCACAGCTCTCCTACTTGTGCTGACAGCCTCACCCACGTCACTCACATAAATCCCAGCAGCTGATTAGTTTAAAAGGAAAAGCAAACTTTAGTCAATAATCAAGCTTCAAGTATCTTGACCTGCCTCTGAAGCAATTCACTTTCTTTTTTCCAAGCTTCAAGTTGCTCCAAAACCTTCAAATATTCTCCCACCAACTCCTCAAGCCTTTGGCTTCCAGCCTCCATGAACGAAAACCTCTCTATCCATGAACTCAACACGAGCCATCTCCAATAACAACATATTCCTTAGCTCCAAAAGAGCTGATTCTTTCTCTTTCATGTCACAGTACTTGATAAACTCCATCTCCAACTCAGATTCTCTCCTTTGAAGATCTTCAAGACTGCTACTTAGGCGCGAAAACTCTTCTTCCAATTGGAGTTTATAATCATTAATCTTCAGATTTTCCTCTATAGAAAGTATGCATGTAGAGCTTGAACTATGAAAGCTATCCTCATCTCAGACTCTTGAGGTTTAGTTCCTAAGGAGCTTACCTTGTCACTTTCGAATACTCTTTCAAACGAGTACTTCTTTGAGCCATAATCCTGGCATAGATGTAACCAGCCACGGACAAAGCTAAAGGAATCCCAGCTTTAAGCAGCACTGGCTTAATCATCTCTACCTTTAATGTTGAGCTCTCTATCTTAATCAGAATCATACAGTTATGGTTCTCTAGCAAAGAAAGTTGATCAGATGACCAAACTTGATTTTACAATGGATATTTTTTAGATATGTTGAATGGTTTAGGCTTGACATTGACGTGCAAGTTTCAATATAAAGATGATTGAGATTCTTTACTTTTGTGTTTTCATTTTGCTTTCCTCATGGAGAGGTCTAGAGGCATTGCTGGTTTTCTTTTGCATTACATAATCAGAGGCTCATTTTGGTCATTTCCATTTGACTTTCTAGGTGCACTTTGGAATCGAGTTCCTTTCCGATCGGTTTATTCAAACCTTCTTGTTATGATGGAGAAGTCATACTATAAACAATTTCTACATGAATTTTCATGAAACATATCACAGCATATAGTCGGTATCGGATACCTAGCTATTGAATATTAACCCACCAAGAATGTTGATCGTCATTTTCTCTGACTTCTGGTCCTTCTTTGTAGTCGAGCATACTCTTTTCATTGATGGAAACACCTCGGAAAGGCATTGAGGCATGGCTTATTATCGTCTATGCAGGCAAAATTTGATCAAATAAAGGAGTAAAGAAATCATGGCTTCTTTTATATTACCTATATAAAAGAAATATGATCCCTAAATATTGACCTTTACGAGATCATGTTCTAATTCTTGGAACATCGTTACACTAATAAATCATCGTCACATATTCAATATCTCATTTATTTCAGAAAAAGTAAGTATCATGAATAGAAAAAAATGCGTTTTAGGATGATAAAATGAAATGTTGTAGGCTTTACAAACATCCAAATGGAAACTGTTATAAAAACAGTGATATATTGCATATATAATTTAATAAGTTGAATTATAAATAATTATAAATCAGAAACGAAGAACACGAAAAGAAATTCAACCAAAATACCGAACGATTGATGATGAAAGAACTAGTCGAGACGTGTGTGATACCACACTGTCCTTAAGACGTTTACGCCTCCTCTACCGGTGCAAGGATGCTTGGCGCTTGTCTCCCAGGATATAACGACTAAACGATTCTAGGAAGTTGCACTACTAACTAGAACCTTCAACGAACTCGAAATGTACCTCTTTCTATCACCAGAGAAAAACTAAGAATTTTGAGAGTGGGAGAGGATTGTGTTTTGAATGGAATCATCTTACAATGAAAGGATGGTGGCTATTTATACTGTGAGGATTTGCAATCAGCAATTAATAAGATGGCTGTTATAGAAATCAAAAGATCATAACATATATGAGTTACATATGTTACAAACATTGATTTCAATTCTGTTATAATTCTCCATAACACACAATAACTCAGTTGTTACAAAAGAAGAATTTGAACACTCAAGAGAATTTGAAAAGTCAAAACCGAATTTTCGGAAATGCAAAAAGAATCTGCATTCCGACCCTCAATTCGGTGTTGCATTCGTGTCTGCAGGTCGCACGGGCATACACGAGTTTCCCTTGTGACCTAGGATTTGCACCCCCCCTCTGCGCGTGCGCGAGAGGGTATAAGGGGGCTTACACACTTTACAATCCATACACAATGGATTCTATATAAAGTCTTTTCAACAATTCTCTTTTCCAATGTGGGACAAATACATTTCCCTCATTCTAAGTAGCCATCTTTGAATGACAATTTCTCATTCACCCACAAACCAAATTACACAAACAAACATATGATCTTGTAGCCTTCATTATGGAGAACTCAAATCTATGTTCATCTTTGATTAATTATAAGTTTTAACTTAATTTAATTAATCAATTAAAATTTAGTTTTAAATGGTTTTTCCAAGCATTTTCCAACAATTCCCCACATGAATGAAATTGGCCACCAAAGACTCGATAGAATTTGGTGATAGATTTCTACGGTTGAAACCTGTATAGGATAGGTAGGTTTGACCCTTTGAACCTTCCCTTATAAAATTATGCTTACTTTACTAACTAAATAGTAGACGCGATGTCTTTGAACTATTCGTCATTTGTGTAAATGATGACATACTTTACACAGGAGTCTTCCTGGTACACTTCGGTTCTCATTTTTGTGCCCATTTTGGCCATGGAACACACGCCTGGTTCTGCAAGTAGTTTGATAAGAGTTATGCCCTCATTAACTCTCCTAGAAGCGGCCCCACTTCTCTCTTACATAGGTGATCTCTTAATTAAGAGTAACCCGCATTACTCTACTCGATTTCTCGACGCATAAGAATCATTAAAAGTTTTTAGCTTAACCTCATCCATACGGGTATCACTGTTTTTTATCATAGGAATGGACTTGGGGAACTCCCCACAGTGATCCGAACTAATCTCTACAATTTGGTTTTCCCTTTTGAACCTAGATCTTGGGATCTCCAGTCAGCTAGGTTGGGTATCCACTGTAGTGATTTTTAATTTCCAATGGGCTTTAGTCTCATTCCCTTCGATGATTTTTCAACTAACTCTCTGTTTAACCCTTTGGTTAAAGGATCAGCATTATTATCTTTAGACTTTACATAGTCTATAGAGATAACTCCAGTTGAGAGTAGTTGTCTAATGGTATTATGTCTTCGACGAATGTGTCTAGACTTACCATTATACATCTTGCTCTGTGCCCTGCTAATTGCAGATTGACTATCACAATATATACCAATCGCAGGCACATGTTTTGTCCATCTAGGAATGTCCTCTATGAACTGGCATAACCATTCTGCTTCCTCCCCATATTTGTTTAGTGCTACAAACTCAAACTCCATTGTGGATCTAGTTATAACTGTTTGTTTTGAGGACTTCCAGGACACGGCTGCACCCCCTAGCGTAAATACATATCCGCTAGTAGACTTTGAGTCTTTCATGTTAGATATCCAGTTCGCATCAGTGAACCCTTCTATAACAACTGGGTATGATGTGTAGTGCAACCCATAGGTACGAGTATACCTTAGGTATTTGAGTACTCTTCCAATAGCTTGCCAATGCATAGCTTCAGGATTACTCGTGTACCTACTTACCTTATGAACCGCATAAGCTAGATCTGGTATTGTACAACTTGTTAAGTACATTAGACTTCCAATTATTCTTGAATACTCTAATTGAGAAACACTTTCACCTTTATTCTTGGACGAATGTAGATTCAAATCTACAGGAGTTCTGACAATTCCAAAACCTTCCTTGTTAAATTTCCCAAGAATATTGTCCACATAGTGCGTTTGACTCAACACAAGCCATTCTGATGTTCTCGTAATTTTAATTCCTCAAATGACATCAGCAAGTCCCAAGCTTTTCATGTCAAACTTAGAATTCAACATGTCTTTAGTAGACTTGATCATCTTATCGTTGCTCCTAACGATAAGCATATCATCCACATACAGACATAGAATGATATATCCATTTTCAGTGTCTTTGACATATACACACTTATTACCTTCATTTATTTTAAATCCACTGGTGATCATGGCATTATCAAATTTCTCATGCCATTGTTTTGGTGCTTGTTTTAAGCCATATAATGACTTAACCAATCTGCACACCTTCTTACTCTGAGAAGGAGCAGAAAAACCTTCTGGTTGTTCCATGTAGATTTCTTCTTCTACATCTCCATTTAGGAAAGCCGTCTTTACATCTATTTGGTGTACTTCAAGTTTGCGCAACGCTGCAATTGCAAGTACCATCCGTATGGAGGTTATTCTCGTCACAGGAGAATAAGTGTCAAAATAATCCAAACCCTCCTTTTGCCTATAGCCTTTAATAACAAGTCTAGCCTTGTACTTGTCTATTGACCCATCAGCTTTTAATTTCATTTTTGAAAATCCACTTGGAAGTCAAAAGCTTACACCCAGGTGGCAAATCCACTAATTCCCAAGTGTGATTTTGCATGATGGAGTCAACCTCACTTTTGATTGCTTCTTTCCACAGAGGACCATCAGTAGAGCTAACTGCCTCTTTGAAGGTACGGGAATCACCTTCAACCATATATGACAGGAAGTCAGGTCCATAGGACTTTGCGGTCCTTGCCCTTTTACTTCGTCTAGGTTCAACCTCAGACTCAGATTCGGACTCCGACTCAGATTCTTGATCCTGAACATCATCAGTTTCGGCTCGGTTGTCTTCACGTGCCCGTTTAGAAGAATTAAATTCCTCTCTAGACTTCCGTGGAAATACATTTTTAAAGAAAGATGCATTTCTCGATTCCATTATCGTATCCTCATGGATTTCAGGAATATTCGAATCGTGGACTAGGAATCGATAAGCCGAACTGTTATGTGCATATCAAATAAAGATGCAATCAACCGTTTTAGGCCCATTCTTCACCTTTTTACGTTTAGGAATTTTCACTTTTACCAAACATCCCCAAACTTTTAAGTATTTGTAGGATGGTTTTCTCCATTTCCATAACTTATATGGAGTTTTCTCTTCTTTCTTTTTGGGCACCTTATTTAAAAGGTAATTTTCCGTGAGAATCGCGTCTCCCCACATATTGGGTGGCATCGCAGGACTGAGTAGCATAGCATTCATCATATCCTCTAGAGTACGATTTTTGCGATCTACTACACCATTGGATTGTGGTGAGTATGGAGCATTCCTTTGATGTATAATCCTATTCTAAGCACAAATCTCAGCAAATGGCGATTCATACTCACCTTCTCGGTTACTTCTTAGTGCCTTAATTTTCTTGTTGAGTTGGTTCTCAACCTCATTTTTATAGAGAATGAACTTCTCTATGGCCTCACTTTTGCATTTTAGCAAATACACATAGCAATATTTCGTGCTATCATCTATGAAAGTAATAAAGTATTTATTATTCCCTCTAGATAACGTTGATTTTAAATCACTCACATCTGTATGAATCAGATCAAGGGGTTCATTGTTTCTTTCAACACTTTGGAAGATGATCTAGTTAGTTTTGTCTCTACACAAGTTCATACTTGTGCATGTTAATTGACATATATTATATTCTTCACTACCATAAATTAGGAAACTCATATAGGCGTAATAACTAGTTTTTGACAATAAACAATCCACCACCCATGGCTCTATGTCAATTTCAGACAAAACACATTTGTCAACACTGAGTTTTATACTCATAAAACCCTTAAGAACATACATCAATTTATTCAATAATTTCAGTTCTGTTCTCCAGATCAATCCAAAAACTTAGCTTGGTCATACCATAGCTCTAAGTCATTTAGTCCCCATTCATAATCACTGACTTTTTCCATGCTATCATCCGATATCATACAACAGAGGTTGATGTCAGCAACCTCCTGAGTGACGGCTTCAATCAGGTTTGCCTCCTTTCTTTTGTTCCTCTTCGGTTTGTTGCAGTCGACAGACTTGTGACCAGTCTTGTCACAGTTGTAACACTTGCCTTCAAACCTTGGCTTCTTGGAGATGTCTCCTTTCGACCCCAGCTTGGACCCATGATACTTGCCTTTCTTGTTTTTGGAACCTTGACCATGTTCCATCATGTTTGCCTAGGCAGAGACATCATTGATCCATGCTTTCTTTTCGGATCCTCGGTTGTCTTCCTCAATGCGAAGTCTAACCTCTAGATCCTCCATAGTCATTTCCTTTCGCTTGTGCTTGAAATAATTCTTGAAGTCCTTCCAAGTAGGTGGTAACTTTTCAATAGCACATGCCACTTGAAAACTTTTACCTAGTTGCATTCCTTCAGCGTGAATCTTATGCAAGATTAGCTGAATCTCAGATAATTGACTCATCACAGTTTTGAATCCACCATTTTATAATCAAGGAAGCGGCCCACGATAAACTTCTTGGCGCCGGCATCCTCGGTCTTATATTTTTTTTCTCCAAGGATTCCCATAGCTCATTTGTCGTTCCCATGCTAATGTACACATTGTACAATGAGTCGGCTAGACCATTCATGATATAATTCCTACATAAGTAGTCATAATTATTCCATGCATTCACAACAGCAATCTTTGCTTGATCTCAGGAGCATTCTCCGTCAAAAATCTTGCCAGATTCAGAGTGGTCAGATAAAACATCATCTTTTGTTGCCACCTCTTGAAATGCAAACCGTTGAACTTCTCAGGTTTTTCCCCATGGGATACTGAGACAGGTACAACGGGAGTAGTAGGCACAGTTGGCACCAAAGGTCCCTTGCCATTTCCAGAATTTTCTCCGTTAGTCATTTTTAGAAACTGAAACACACACACAAGGTGTAAGTTTACATGAAAAGTTGTAGATAAATATCGAATACAAATTATATAAGCAATATCAAAAGTAAACGTCTTAAGATTGTTATAAAAACAGTGATATATTGCATATATAATTTTAATAAGCTGAATTATAAATAATTATAAATCAGAAACGAAGAACACGAAAAGGAATTCAACCAAAATACCGAACGATTGATGATGGAAGAACTAGTCGAGACGTGTGTGATATCACACTGTCCTTAAGACGTTTACGCCTCCTCTACCGGTGTAAGGATGCTTGGCGCTTGTCTCCTAGGATATAACGACTAAACGATTCTAGGAAGTTGCACTACTAACCATAACCTTCAACGAACTCGAAAGGCCTCTTTCTATCACCAGAGAAAAGCTAAGAATTTTGAGAGTGGGAGAGGATTGTGTTTTGAATGGAATCATCTTACAATGAAAAGATGGTGGCTATTTATACTGTGAGGATTTGCAATCAGCAATTAATAAGATGGTTGTTATAGAAATCAAAAGATCATAATATATATGAGTTACATATGTTACAAACATTGATTTCAATTCTGTTATAATTCTCCATAACACACAATAACTCAGTTGTTACAAAAGAAGAATTTGAACACTCAAGAGAATTTGAAAAGTCAAAACCGAATTTTCGGAAATGCAAAAAGAATCTGCATTCCGACCCTCAATTCGGTGTTGCATTCGTGTCCGCAGGTCGCACGGCATACACGAGTTTCCCTTGTGACCTAAGATTTGCACCCACCATGTGCGTGCGCGAGAGGGTATAAGGAGGCTTACACAATATACAATCCATACACAATGGATTATATATAAAGTCTTTTCAACAATTCTCTTTTCCAATGTGGGACAAATACATTTCCCTCATTCTAAGTAGCCATCTCTGAGTGACAATTTCTTATTCACCCACAAACCAAATTACACAAACAAACATATGATCTTATAGCCCTCATTATGGAGAACTCAAATCTATGTTCATCTTTGATTAATTATAAGTTTTAACTTAATTTAATTAATTAATTAAAATTTAGTTTTAAATGGTTTTTCCAACCATTTTCCAACAGAAATTTCCTTGAAAAATCACTTTAATCTTCTAATTCTCTTCCCATAAGAGGAAACGAACAATATATCTTTTCACCAACCAAACAAGATCTTCAAATATCGTCCGGTTTCTTTTAAATTTCTAACTTCAAACATAACATCGACCTATCGCGTTGCAATTTGCTATATATGTGGTATGTATGTTTTCTTTCAAATTTTGAACTTCAAGTATACCTCGACTTGGCTCGTTCGCTGCAATTCTAATATGACCAGCTGCATTTTTCCCTTTCTTTATCCGTAAATTGACTAAATTTCGAATGAGACAGAGACTGTGTACGCAGTGTCAGCAAAGCACGTACGGCCAAATTGACAAATTTACGCACATGATCTCAATTCAAAAAATCATCAAAAAATCATACAAATGGACCCATGCAGATATTCACAGTCTCGGCTCTTTTCTCCTTTAACTTACCCGTGAGTTATACTGAGCGACCAATCAAATCGCCCACGTCACCCGTCATCTCTCACGTGTCGCTCTCTTATAGGTTCCTTGGGAGAACACCCGGTGAGTGAGGTGCGGGAGTGAGTGACCAGCATAGGAAACAAAACTTAGTCACCGAACCCAAAACAACTCGGACCTTTCTCTCTCGCGCCTCCATCGCCAGCCGCCTTCGCGTCTTGCAAGTACGTCACTTTCTCTCCTCAATTTCGCTTCTTTTATCGGATTGCTTCTTGAATTTCAGCTCTTTGTTTACGGGTTTGAGCTGGGTTCAATTCTGTTGTCGTTTTCGTTTCACTAGTTGTCATATATTTGATCGGGTTGTAACTTGTTTACTTGGGTGGGTTTGATTCAATCGAGTTTATATTCTCGTTTTGGTTTTTGTAACTGTTTGGTTGGATTAGCTGCTGCCATTTAGTGGAGAGTTTAGTGTTGATTTGATTGTGTTCTGTTATTGTGGTTCGATTTGGTTCAGAATACTCTGTTTTGCTTTTGTGTTTTTTTCCATTGTTTCTCGAACCATTGAGGTTTTCTCCTAACATTTGTGGGTGATTTGATGTAATGCTGTTTCTTTTGTTTGTTGGATATGGCTTCCAGGTTCAAACAGGTGTTTGTATTTGATATGAAATCCATGTTTTTGATATGTTTTTGGCTGTAATGTTGAGTCTTTGTCTTTGTCTTTGTTGGATTCATATATAAAAGTGTAGAAATAATAATTTTGAGAAGTTTTATTTAATTTTTGGATTAGGAAGAGAAACTTGTGAACCTGGTTTCAATTTTCTGGTTGCGCAATGGAGGCCCTGCACCTTAGCTCGGTTCAGTCCCCTCTTCTCCCACGGAAGCGATTTGGATTATTTTCCGTAGAGACTCAAAAGGTTAGCACACGCTGTTCCAACCATCCGATGTTCATTACTGCCACATTATCCCGGCCAACGAATGAGATTTCTGCTGAAGTCTCCTCCTCCTCTGCTTCTAGCCTGCCTCACCTCCTGACTCAGTCATCACCTCCGAAACGGGTATCTTCCGGTTCGTTACAGTATGAACCAGGTTTCCTTGGAGCAGTACCTGACCCTACACTTGCAAGTGGAAACGGCAGCGACATTGTTGATGCTCTGGGATCTTTGACGAACATATTGTCGTCAAAAGTGTATGATGTGGCAATAGAATCACCTTTGGAGCTAGCTACCAAGCTATCAGAGAGGCTGGGAGTGAAAGTTTGGCTCAAAAGGGAAGATTTGCAACCTGTAAGTTTGAGTAGATGTGTGAAGTTCAACTTTCGTTATCTGAATCAAAAAGTTTGGGTTTTAAGTTATGTTTTTTGCGTCATGTGAAGGTGTTTTCGTTCAAGCTTCGTGGAGCTTATAATATGATGGCTAAGATTCCAAGAGAACAATTGGACAGAGGGGTTATATGCTCGTCGGCTGGAAACCATGCGCAAGGAGTTGCATTGTCTGCCAAGAAATTGGGTTGCAATGCAGTCATTGCAATGCCTGTAACTACACCAGAAATTAAGGTACTTCAGTTGGAACTACACTGGTACTTGATTGTGATAGTTGGCCTATGGTATCTTATTTGTCATCATGTGGGAAAGTTGTATATATGTATCTTTCTATATAGACGTGATGCTTCTAGAATTTACATTTCCACTTGCTTTAGCATTGTACCATGGAGTATTTAAATTGGTTATTGCTTGTGGACAGTGGCAATCTGTTGAGAGATTAGGAGCCACAGTTGTACTCATTGGTGATTCCTATGATGAGGCTCAAGCTTATGCTAAGAAGAGGGCTAAGGACGAGGGACGGACCTTCATACCTCCTTTTGATCACCCAGACATTATAATGGGTCAGGGAACCGTTGGAATGGAGGTTATGCGTCAAACAAAAGAGCCATTGCATGCAATTTTTGTGCCAGTAGGGGGTGGTGGCCTAATAGCTGGTATTGCTGCATACGTGAAGAGGCTGTCTCCAGAGGTTGGTTCTACTATTATATGGATGGCTTGAATAAACTTGGGTTGTGCAAACCAAAGAGAATGACGCCCTCGGGTTACACCCAGTCTGAAACCAAGTGGATTTATTTTTGATTGAATGCAATTGTACTTGTATATATCTAGTTTTGATTGAATGGCTTAGTGGACAAGTCAGTTCTCTGAATTTTTGTTTTAACTAAAAATTATTGGTCTTTTTAAAATGCTTCAATTTTGAAATAGTACTGATTATGATATCGTTTAAACAGGTAAAGATTATTGGTGTGGAGCCGGCGGACGCGAATGCAATGGCATTATCCTTGCATCACAGAGAAAGAATCATGTTGGACCAAGTTGGGGGTTTCGCAGATGGTGTAGCAGTGAAAGAAGTGGGTGAAGAAACCTTTCGAATATGCAAAGAATTAGTTGATGGTGTAGTTCTCGTGAGTCGTGATGCCATCTGTGGTTCAATCAAGGTAAACTTTTTTTTTTCTGTCTCCAATATTAAATGAGTGATAATCCATTGTAAATCATGCCAATATAGGTGGTTGGCTTTTAAATAGAGAAATGTCTGTTGGGTTTCCAGCCCATGTGGTTTTCCTAAGATGGTTTCTTAGAGTATGGTGTTCCAGTAAGGATAGGGAATCTTTATTGATGATGGTTTATTTGTAGAAGGAGGAGGCTTTATAGCCTACCACTATTAGGAATAGGATTCCTATTTGGTGAGGAAATATGTTTGTTGTCCTTATGGCTATATAAGGAGGGCTTATGCTCTAGGTTTAAGCATCACAGAGACAAAGAGCATAGTGTGTTCCATTCTCGGTTAGAGGGTGAGAGAGGGCAGAGAGGAGAAAGATAAGAAGAGAAGAGTTCTTGTTTTCTTAGTCTTTCTTGTGTACCCATTATTATCATAGTGGAAGTGTGTTCCTGTCCGGTGGATGTAGGCAAAGCTATTTGCTGAACCACCTTAAATCTGCGTTCCTGTGTTCTTTTCTTTGTGGTTGTTTCTCTTAGTTTGCTGTGCTTGTTCTGTTTCTCTGACTAACTTGTTGACCGATTCACTACAAGTGGTACCAGAGCCTGGTTGAAGGTTGGGTTCGGCTGAAATCGGTGTTGTCAGAATGGATGATGATGTGAAAGGCACAATGATCAAACTCACCCACAAGAATTGGGTGACGTGGAAGCCAAGAATGGAGGATATCCTGTATTGTAGGGATATGCATGAGGCCATAGAGGGTGTGGCTGCAAAGCCAACCAATATGACTGATGAGAAGTGGCGAAAGTTGCACCGGAAAGCAGTTGGTACGATAAGGCAATGGGTTGATGATAGCGTCTTTCACCATGTGTCGAAAGAAACTGATGCGGAAGAACTCTGGAAGATATTGGAGTCCCTCTTTGAGAAGAAGACCGCTGCGAAGAAAGCATTCCTTATCAAAGAGATGGTCAACATGAAGTTTGATGACGATACTAGCAATGTTGCACGGATACGGACACGTGTGTCCGTATTCGACACGATACGATACGCGGACACGTCAAAATCTCAAGTGTCCGACTTGGACACGTGATAGACACGTTAATTAATTTTTATATTAAAAATATAGTTTCTAAAATTAAAACTTAGTCAATCCACATTCAAACAAAGTTTCATAATCAAAACACATGATAAATAAAAAGAAAAGAACTAGATTTCACTCATCTCCACCAATACCATCTTCTTCAATGACTCCCACTTCAATATCATCATCATCACCAAACAAAACCGCCTCCAATTGTGGTTCATCAAGTGAAAGTTCGGCAATCTCAAGTCTTCCAACATTAGTGTCCTCCAATGAATCAAACTCATCACCTCCAACATCCCACATTTTAGTGCTACCTTGATTGTAGTTCTGGCTTTGCCTTGCTAAGAGGCGAAGATTGGTATGCACAAATACCAAATCTTCCGCTCTTTGTGGTCTAATCTTATTCCTCTTCAAAGAGTGAATAAAATTGTAAGTACTCCAATTTCTTTCACAACATGAGGAAGAACAAGGTTGACCTAGAAGCTTGAAGGCTATGCCTTGAAGAGTTGGTGCCGAAGATCCATGGACTGCCCACCACATAAGTGGCTCCATTAAATACCTATCCCTGATTGCATCTGTACTTCCAAAATGAGCCATGACCATAGAAAAATTGGCAAATTCTATGTTAACCTTTCTTCTATCATCTTCATTGGCAAAGTACCGCATGAAACAAGTTTTTCTTTCATTTGTAACCTCTAAATCTTTATGAGGAGCAACACGATTAGGATCTTCATTAAGCCATTCCGCACTATAGTACCTAATTAAATAAGTAAATAAAAATTCATATGCTTCACTTCTATCAAATAAAAAAGTAAAGCAATTGATGGAAGTGAAATAAACACTTACTTGGGATTCAAAGAATGTGCCAAGCAATGAAGGGGAGTATTGCTCTTGGTCCAACGATTTATCAACACTCCATATACCGCATTCCAAAATGTAGACTCTTGATCCAATTGCTTTCTTTCCTTCCTATAGATAGCCTTCTTCACTTTCTCAATCATGTTATCCCACCATTCATATACTAAATGAAGACAAGGTTTATCTGTATCCGCTTTCCTAATCATCTCATATATCGGTTCGGTAAAAGTAAGGATGTAGTCAATATCATCCCACATTAACTCATCCAGCAACTTTTCCTTCACCGAAGCCGCCTTCCTATAGTCATCCTCCTTATAGTGATCCCACTTTGGACTAATCACCATTTGTTGCAAACCGGTCTTGATCATCTTGAACCTCTTAAACATAATAACAGTAGAAGCAAACCTTGTTGGAGCAACCGAAAGCAACTTCAAATTGCAATGATCATTAAACATAACCAATCTCATTCCATGATTCATAATGAAGTTTTTAATAAACATTACATCCTCCGCAACCGGTTGTATCCAACAACATGCATCATACACATCCATATTTTGAGCAATATTAGAAGGTGTGTAAATGTTCTTCAAAGCAAGATTCAAAGTATGAACTACACATGGTGTCCAAAAGATAGTAGGATACTTACTTTCTACCAATGCACCGGCCTTTGCACAAACGGGAGCATTGTCCGTAACCACTTGCACAACATTTTCATAACCAACCTCCTTGATGGCTTTTTTAAGGAATTTTGCAATCAATTTATGGTCCTTGTATTCCCCCTCACAATTTATTGCTCTCAACATCATTGGACCACGCTCGCATGTAGCCATCACATTAATCAAAGGCCTTTTTTGTGCATCGGACCAGCCATCGCTACATATACTCACACCCTTATCCCTCCATGTAAGCTTGATTGGCTCTAAATGTTTCTCAATGTTCCTTCTTTCCTTTGCAAGTAGTGTGGTCCTCAAAGCATTGTAACCTGGTGGAACATAGCCAGGAAGAGTAGAAGCACGAACATAAGACATCCGGTAGTGTGGATTTCTTGCAAGATTGAATGATAGGCCACCAGTGTAGAACATCCTCGCAACCTCACCATCACATTCCTCCCTAGCCGAGTTATTCCATGCTTTTGCAAGAGCACCACCACTTGTTTTCCTCTTCTTTCTCATGTCAGATGCTGTAAATTGACTAAATTCTTGTGTATATGGCCTATAGGCATGATAAGTATCCCCAAGGCTACTAGTAGCAGGAGCCGAAGTACTCCCTTTTTGTTGTCCTGATGATGGTAGAGGAACTTGTCTACTAGCTGCATTTGCTAATCTCTCCTTGCACTCATTCACCAACTTATGTAATTTAGCATATGCTTCAGGATTAACCTTGGTGCAAGAAGCAATACCTGCGGTTCCTTCTTTCAGCAAATGACTCTTAACTCTAGTGTGTGAGCCATTGAAGTACAGCTTGCAAAAATTGCATTGCCACCTCCAGTTACCTCCAGTTGGAGGTTTGCTAATCTTCTTAACAAACATCCATAAAGGAGCTTTATCATCTACTACCCTTTGTTCATTTTCAGCATCTCCACCTCCAGACCCTCCAGTATTAGAACTGGCATTAGCAGACTCGGCATTAGCAGACCCGGCATTAACAGACCCGACGCTGGAACTAATTGGAGTTGATCTTCCACTCATGATCCTGAGGATCAAACAACACAATATGCTTAACACACACCTAAAAGGAATAGGGCACAACTTAAAAGTGAAAAAACCAAACACAAGAGGAGAAAACCAGACAAGTAGGGCAGTAAACACCAGCCAACATTAATCAAACAAGAAGCGGAATAGCTAATCACCAAAAAGTATCAAACATCAAAAGCAGAAAAAAAAAACGTGCACTGGAATTGTTCAAGCTCATCCATCACTTCCACAACCAACAGCCATAGATACAACTTAAGAACCAGAGAACAATAGCTGGACAAGTTGATTTCCAAGTCTAAGAGTAAAGAATGCTTATAAAACATATGCTGTCAATCTACCACATTATGTTCTATGTAGACACCTTCCACTGCTTTGGAAATTACAGAACTCCTTTTGGAGTAATGTGTTGACGCCTATACAGCTCTAGAAGACTACCACTGATCATGGAGGATTAAGCCGAAACGATACAAGTGAAAAAACAAAAACAAAAAGAATTATGTTAATTTTGTGAGGAAAAAGTGGTGGTTAAAACTTAGTGCTGAAGCCAAGGTAGCGCTTGCAGAAGAATCCCTTCTGTATGGAATTTATGTAAAATGAGAATAAAACTGTTCTATAAGCTAAAGCATTGACTCACAGATATTGCTGGAGGAACTCCCACAAGTGGATCTTGGAAAAATCTATTAGCAAGTGCAAGGGCTAGAAGACTGCTTTGCATTCCTGCAAGAGGTGAATTTACTTCAGAACCAGTAAGAAAAGGTGAATGATTAATTAATGCCACGATCCTAAATTTGCTGACCAGAAATTTCATACAAGAGTAGAAGGTATACCTGTCTCGTAGGATAGTGTTCTTTGTAATGGTTTAACATCAGGTGCCCCATAAAAAGCTATGCCGGTAAGAAAATACCCAGCTATAAATGCCATCAAATGAAATGTGGTAAGTCATACAAGCAAACTATTAAAGTGGAACAAAAACAAATACCACTGAACATTACTACTTCTATTCTTCCAGGTTCGGCAGCCACATCCAATCCAGAACAATATTCAGCAAACAAACGACACTGACTCCCTTAGCTCAGATCACTCAAATCAATCAGACTAAACAAAACATACAATCACGATTCAGGACCAAGTTATATCCACAGAAACAACCAAACCTATGTACATTCAAGTCAACTTGAAGTCAACACAAACAAGAACCATGATTCTAAATCCCAGACTCAAACCCCTCATTTTCTCACAAAAATCTCAAGCTAAGCCACTATACCAAAACATAACAAGGCCTTATGCTAAACAAGAAACCGAAAAAACAAACTCAGTGAATGAAAGGGTGCTTACATAGTTCCAGCAACTCTGGTGCTGATATGGGTATGCTCCTCTTCGTCCAGCTTAGCCAAACCAAAGTCAGCTATTTTAGCATTGAGGTCACTATCGAGCAATATGTTGGTTGTTTTGATATCTCTATGAACGATTTTCAAGGTTCCATCGTGCAGGAACGCAAGACCCCTTGCAATACCAACAAAGATTTTCTGCCTTGTCGGTGATGGAAGGAAGAAAGGAAGCAAGAAGAGAAAAGGAAGCAAGAAGAGAAAAGGAACATACCTCGGCGATGGCAACTCGGCTCAGAAAAGAGGTGAAGATCCTCTGCGTCTTTGATGAAGAATTGAAGATCCTTTCCATACGAATGCGGCTGTGAAGGCCGGAAGAACTCTTTTTTTTTGGGTTTTTATGTTAAATCTCAATTATACCCCTGCGTGTCCTTGTTATTTTCGTGTCTAGTCCAGACACGCACGTGTCCAACTCGGACACTCACGTGTCCACCGCGTGTCCAAAATCAGACACGCGTGTCCTAGCGTATTTGCGCGTGTCCGCGTGTCCAATACGCGTGTCCGTGTCTGACACGCGATACGCGACCATTTTCGCGTGTCCGTGCAACATAGGATACTAGTGTGGCTGTGCACTTGAACAATTTCCAGAATGTGACCAACCAGTTGTCGACAATGGGTATGAAGGTTGATGATGAGCTACTCGCATTGCTGCTGCTAGGAACTTTGCCGGATACTTGGGAAACTTTCGTGGTGACCTTGAGTAATTCTGCGTCTAATGGTGTATTGTCTATGGATACCGTTAAAGATAACATGCTTAACGAAGAACAAAGAAGAAAAAGTGTTGGCACAGACAATGAGCACGCAAGAGCCCTTTATGTGAAGGGTAAAGGCAAGAATTCGGGTCAAAGGTTTAGTGGTGATTGTCACTATTGTGGCGAGAAGGGCCACATGAAGCGGATGTGTCGAAAGTGGAAACAAAACAAAAAGAAAAGCAAGTACCAAGATGAAGATAATGGTTATTCTGCTTGTGTTTCGGATGAGCTTCTTACTTTACAAGAATGTCTATATATGGGTGACAAGGGTCATGATTGGTTCGTGGATACGGGTGCAAGTTGTCATGTTAGTTCCAACTTGGAGCTCTTTTCTACATACAAGGCAGGTGGCTTTGGGATGTTAAAGATGGGCAATTCAAGCTACTCCAAGATTTCGGGAATAGGAGATATTTGCATCGAGACTAATCTGGGTTACCATATGACATTAAAGGATGTGAGGCACGTTCCGGATCTACATGTCAACATACTGTCTGCAAGTGCTCTTGACAGGCAAGGTTTCCACCAGTTTATTGGTGATGGGAAGTGGAAGCTGACGAATCGATCGTTGGACGTTGCTAGTGGAGAGTTTTGTCGTTCCTTGTACAAGACACATAGCTTGGTGTATAAAGATGACTTGAGTGCAATGGGTGATACTTCTTCGGACATACGGCGTCATGGTGACGGCCATATAAGGAAGAAAGGCGTTCTGGAAAAGTGGTCCCAAATGTCCTTTTCCAATGGGTTTTCTGACCAGGGTGAAGATGGTCAAGAGTTGTTCCACCAACAGGGACATGGTGATGAGTTGTTCGATCAGGTGGATCCTGATCAGGGGGAGCTGCATGCTCCAACCACATAGTTCTGCATCAAGTCAGCTTGGGCGGACTCCCGGTGATGGAGTCGCGCCGGTGTACCTCCCTCATGGTCTGGAGGGGGAGATTGTTGGGTTTCCAGCCCATGTGGTTTTCCTAAGATGGTTTCTTAGAGTATGGTGTTCCAGTAAGGATAGAGAATCTTTATTGATGATGGTTTATTTGTAGAAGGAGGAGGCTTTATAGCCTACCACTATTAGGAATAGGATTCCTATTTGGTGAGGAAATATGTTTGTTGTCCTTATGGCTATATAAGGAGGGCTTATGCTCTAGGTTTAAGCATCACAGAGACAAAGAGCATAGTGTGTTCCATTCTCGGTTAGAGGGTGAGAGAGGGCAGAGAGGAGAAAGATAAGAAGAGAAGAGTTCTTGTTTTCTTAGTCTTTCTTGTGTACCCATTATTATCATAGTGGAAGTGTGTTCCTGTCCGGTGGATGTAGGCAAAGCTATTTGCTGAACCACCTTAAATCTGCGTTCCTGTGTTCTTTTCTTTGTGGTTGTTTCTCTTGGTTTGCTGTGCTTGTTCTGTTTCTCTGACTAACTTGTTGACCGATTCACTACAATGTCTCCTTTCGTTTAGCATGATATAGAATCTAAATGTACTTCTACGTATCACTGAAACCATGGATATGGCTTTGTTATAAAACTTAAATTTTACAAATGTCTTTTTTGATGCAAAACTTTCAAATCTATATGTAACAGTTCAAATGTGTATGGGGTAAGGGGCTAAGAATATACCGAGTTTATAGATGATTATGATTTCCTACAGAAGAGAAAATAAACTAGTGAAGTGACGGTTGTGCTTCTGTAGAAATTGGTTTCCGCTGACTTATGTGTCATATGTAGCTTTCACATTATGAATAACCACCTGGCAGTTACTTGAAGCAATTTCTCTATTGTTGACATTGTAGAAAGCCTTGTCTTGGTCTAGTTGTCTTGCTTGTTATCAGATTGCCCTTTTTCCCTCTATATTAATGTTTTGACTACAGATGTCATATCCATGGTGGTCTGCTTTATGCTCAAGTTTGGCGTAAGAGAGATTTGTGAGATTCCTTTTTGTTCAAATGTAACCTCATTTCTGTGTTCGACTATTTTTGATACTGATTACTTCAATCATAAATGATATTGGTACTAGCTAACTTAGTGTGAAATGTACTGACTTGTTACTTTAAAGTTTTGGCTTGTCAAATTTCACAAGCATAGTGCTGGTTTTGTAGGATATGTTTGAGGAGACTAGAAGTATTTTAGAACCCGCAGGTGCTCTTGCTCTTGCTGGAACTGAAGCATACTGCAAGTATTATGGTCTTAAAGGAGAAAATGTGGTTGCAATCACCAGCGGGGCAAATATGAACTTTGATAAACTGAGAGTGGTGACTGAACTTGCCAATGTTGGTCGCCAACAAGAGGCTTTACTTGCAACAGTAATGCCAGAGGTGCCTGGGAGCTTTAAACATTACTGTGAGCTGGTATGAAAAGATTTAGTCATTTTTTTTAGACTTAAAACTACAATGCCCTTCATTATGAGAACTATGTATTTTCAGGTCGGCCCAATGAATATTAGTGAATTCAAATACAGATATAACTCTGATAAACAGGCTGTCGTACTGTACAGGTAAGTGCTCATCAAGTGAAAACTTCCGCCAAATTTTGGGCCGATCTCTTTCAATCTTGTACATGTATTTGCTTATGGTTGATTATACATGGAAAAGTGAAAAACTTATATCATTTTAAACCATGTGCAGTGTCGGTGTGCACACAGTTTCTGAACTTGAAGCAATGAAAGAGCGACTGGAATCTTCTCAACTCAAGACGTTCAATCTCACGAAAAGTGACTTGGTTAAAGATCACTTGCGTTACTTGGTATTTCCGCATACAAGTTTGCTATATCTCTCTCTTTATCTCTATCTACATACACATACACGTTCACAAATGACACAAATACACACGCACACCGTCGTATGAAAATCCTCTTCCAAATTATAATTTGGGAAAGAGCATAAGATGTGGAAAGGAACTGTTTCTTTTATGTGGGTGTTGGGGGATAATGTGGGAAAGCTTGATTCTTTCCCTTTTACCTGTTTGATTTCATTGAGTGAAAAATATGGGAAAGCTCGATTCTTTCCCTTTTACCTATTTGATTTCTTTGAGTAAAAAATGTACAACTTTTGTTTGGGTCAATGTTATGTGTTGAGAAAAAGAGGGAGGTGCATCCTCGTCTGCATCCGTTCCAGCTTGCATTGGTCTTGAGATTTTGTTGTTATTGACTTATTTCAGATGGGGGGAAGAACAAATGTTGATAATGAGGTTCTCTGTCGCTTCGTTTTCCCAGAAAGGCCTGGTGCTTTGATGAAGTTCTTGGATACCATTAGTCCACGTTGGAATATTAGTTTGTTCCACTACCGAGGACAGGTTAGCATTTCTTTGTTTCTATAAACTAAACCATTTTTTATTCTATAAACTATAAATGGATTATGTTTGGGGAGTTTTAACTTGGTTTTCCTTTCCCATGATGGACATTATGTAATCTTCTATTTGTTGGGTCTATACTCTATACCATAGGGTGAAACTGGGGCAAACGTTTTGGTTGGAATCCAAGTTTCCAAGAGCGAGATTGATGAGTTCCATTCGCGTGCTAATTCACTGGAGTATGACTATGTAGTAGTGACCAATGATAACATCTTCGAGCTTTTGATGCACTAATAAGGAGCATCTGACCACAGATTCCTAAGGAAAGAGATTCACACATTCTATGTTCTGCGATTTTCTCCCATCATATCTGCTTCCCTTACCTTGATGTTTTTTCCTCTTAAAAGTTGAAGAGAAATATGTAGTCAAGGGGAATGTATGAAATTTTCTTGTTTATTAATCTGTATCACAATTGTAATATTAGTATACAGACTATGTTGTTTAAATGCTAAAAGGATGGCGTTTTCACATTTCTATACTTTCTTGCCTTACAATGCAAATTTCACCTACGAAAAACTTACAGGCTATCGTTAATTCCTTGTCATCTTCTTGTCAACCTTCTTTGATAGAGGGACATCAGCCTTGTAGTACAACTTACAATGCCTATCGGTATTGGAGAATGAATCTTCAACTGGCCAAACTCAGCTTACATAACAAGAACTAATTAGAAATCTCAACAATAAAAAAATTCAAAATGTTTTGGAGTGTTTTGAACACAGAAAGCGAAGTGTGTTCCTCTGAAGAGTGGTTTGACATTAGCACTTTGACAACCATAATACTAAAAGCCAAGTAAAAATATATGTATACTGAAGAGTGGTCTAACAATTTCATTACAATGGTCATAATTGCGCAAATATCCTAGACTGCCATCTGAGAAAAGTACAAAAAAAAAATTAGAATGATTTTTATATCACTTTGCTACTTTTGCATATAATCGATCACAAAGCATGAGGTACTTAATCGACCGTCACTTATCCTCTCTAATGTGCAAACAATTCTAGAATACTCAAATTGTTTAATTGAGAGCAAATTAATTGCCCCTTATAAGATGGTGCATATTAGGAAAACAAAATTTCTAATTGCCACTCGTTTGCATGTTTGAGTTTACTCCAGTATCTTATAGTACCAGTACCAAAGAGAGTCCACGATGTAAATTGAACAAATGTGTTGTTGAACTTGGTATATCAAGGCTATAGTTTCCAACGTATTGATACATAGTTTCAAAACCAAAGACCCAAAGTGATCATTAGATATTACTTGTACTGCTCCTTAGTCCTAACTCCCTATAAAGAGTGAATGGCAATATGGTATGGTTGAGTTAACCAGTGCTGTGGCAATCGTTCACTTTGAATCTGGGATATTTTTTTTCTGTAATGCGGAATTCTACACCTTAAGCACTATTTAAAGTTCACAAAGCTCATCACCTATCCTCCCTTAATAGATCAGAAAGCAGAAGACACATATAAGATCATCACGTATCTTCTCTAACTCGCAAAGGTCCGAGCACTTTGCTATAGACCTTAAGTGCAACCACACCAATTCGACATTGATATTTGATCAAGCATTCATCAAATCTTGCAACCTGTTGAATCATTTCATCTGTTTTGTACACTATAGCAGTCCTCTTTTGTTCTCAAGTGAGCAAAGCCAAAATCGAATATTCTTCTCTAGGGAACCATCGAGGGATCTCGAAAGTAAAAGAAAAACACTATCAACTGAGACTTCGAACTTACTGAATGAATCCAACCAACATAAGTATGAGCTCTCGTATAACAGTATTACGGGGAAAATGGTTGAGAAAATTATATGGCTTATACGTCGGTACATCATAATAGTAATAATACTAAATTTATAGCTTAAGCTACCACTCTCATATTCAGATTTTGAGAAGCAGGTGATGACGCCCCATAGTTTAATTTAGTTATTGTCTAGTCACACAAATTTCCCTTGCACATGTATATGAATGCACTCTGAGCTCAAGAGTCGCATAAACTTGAGGCACAGTTTATGCTTCAGATACGATGAACCTGACTTGGCAGGTTCCAAGTGTAGGAAATTGGCACTTGTATTACTAGACTCTTAAGTTCACGATATTAAGAAGATTAGACGAAAAATGCATTATTGTTTCAATACAATAATTTTTGTAGTAGTAAGCTTAGGGCCGTACCTGTAGGTAGTCTCATGAGTTCAAGCCGTTATTTTTATAACTAATATTGTTCTGAAGTATAACATGTTTGTTTGTGTTATAGTTCAATGCGAGAATAAAAGTACTCAACTTATTGTGAGTGTGAACTAATTAATAACAATCTTGTGATGTCCTTAACAAAGCGCACATCGCTACTATATATTATGCAAAAAAATTCATAGGGAAAAAAATAGTGTAATTCAAGGGTCCAACCATTAAAATTTGGCTCGGGTCTTAAAATGTCAGATATGGGTACGTAGTATGACTAGTATCCGATTCTTTAGTTTGTATGAGGTGCACTTTAGCTAAGCCACTGTTCCCAGTTCGCGCGGAAATTACGGTTCTACACTAAGTTTTCTGTTAATTACGGAGTTGCCATTAGTCTGGGTATAAAATTCAGAGATGGTGTACACGTGTCATAATTTGCCTCTGCTCGCTCGGACTCAATGTTTTGACTCGCCATCGCGAAGCTTCGACAAAAATCTCGGCTGAAGCTTCTCCGGTTGGTTTTGGTATTTCGTCGGCGATCTAGAAAGACATATCAAGGTAAATCAGGTGTCTTCTCATCGACTCAATTTTTTTCAGAAAGGGGGAGCTCTCTATTCTCATATACGCCAATCATTCTTCAGGGTATCGAGGTTCTTTCTCATGGCCAGAGTCACCCAGAAAATATGATTGAGGAAGTTTTGAGTTTGTTCAACGGAGTAATTCGGGTTTGAAGTGCGACAGAAGGGGGAGGCGTTGCAGAGAGTGCGAGAAAGGAATCAACAGAAATCGCCCTTCATTGTTCTGAAAGCAATTGCAGAGATCTCGAAGAGGGAAAGCATGAGCTGAATAGCCCAATCGACATAGGACAAGTTGATCGACCAGTACGACTGAGGGCTTCCGGTGCTCTCTCTTGATCGGTTAGTAAAGGAGCTTTTGGGTTGTTGCTATTGGTTTTCACTTTTGAGTGTTGTTGCTAGGAATAACTCATATGTATTTTACAGGTACGTGAACCGTTCAATTGACAAAGAGATAAGAGATGGTTCTCTACGTGGTATGTACAGCTGTGGTTTACTCATATAAACAGCCCATGACAATGCTTGGATATCTATCATACTGTAGACATCTTCTCTCTTGCTAACCTTCTTATTGTACACCTCAACTACAAATTGCTGAAATGCCTTTCTGCAAGTATATCAACCTAATCCTCTCCCTTCTTTCCTTTTGCTTGTGGTGCAGAACCCTGGTGGCGCAAGAGATTTGAGGCTTCAACCTTCTTCAAGATGCATGGGCAGTACGAGTGCTTGGGGAGTGGATTTTCTTAGACGGTTTAGAGTTTAGATATATTGGAGAGCAGAAAGGAAGAAAATCATCAGGGAGATTGAGGTTTTGATGTGGGTTCTACCAACCTGAGGAAAGAAGACGCAGAGGAGAGATAACCACTACTGTTCACTGTGAACAGTGCCGTTTTTTACAAAATTGCCACTGGGGCGGGTACTTTGTTGGGCTACTGGGTTTGTTTCTGGGGCTACATGTATGCGCGGGTTGTTTGGTTGACGTATTGGTGCACGCGGAGAAAGAAGAGGGAGGTGTCGTTTATTTTGTTTAGCTTTATTTTTTGTGGTCATTTTTAATCTAATCTAATCTTCTTTCTTAATATAGTGTGTTTGTTATTTAGCTAAGTGGTTTCTATGTTTGTATTTCTTTTGGATTAAAATAAGTTAGTTATATTGTTTCTACATTAAGTGTAATTTGTAGATCCTAATGTTTTTAAGTTTTTATTTTGCAGTTGGTGAGATGATTGGATGCATTTTTCAAAATTATTTTTTAGGAATGTGATTGAGAGTATTGTGCAGTTATAAGGAATGATGAGTGAGGTTCTACGTGGATTTTGTTTGCAGTATGGTGAATCAGTCTGTTTAGGGTTAAGGATTTGAAAATCTATTTAAAGGACTTGAAAATTTATTGTTCCAGTGTTATAACTGTATATAACTTTGTATTTTTATGCAAATAATCAATAAGTTTATCCTTCGTATTAAGGATTGTGTTGTTTAATCGTAGCAAACGAAAAACTTTCTTTTCTTACTTTTGGCTACAAAACCTGTTTATAATGGTCTGTTGACAATATCTATCTAGAAACAATGTTTGTAATAATTGCGTAAGTGTATGTCTATTTTCTTTGGTAGAACTCTGAACCATGATACCACAAACAAACGAGAAGAAGTAGACGTCAAAAGTTTCCTTTAATCACCATCTCTAATATAATTGGGCAAATATGGTCGTCAAGATTTGTGAAGTAGCCTCTAATTCTGAGTTTAATCTCCATGAATTATGATGGATGTCAATTTAAGAAAAATTTGATGGCATTGGTGGCACAGTTAGCTTCTGAGTTGTTTGAGTGGTTATTGTTTGGTTTTAAAAATTTTCAAGATTTTTGAGGGTTTGTGTTTGCTGGCGTTAGTATATTGATCTCATCAGTGAGTATAGGTTGGTACTGTTGTTGCAGTTGGTGATTTTATGTATGGAACTTTTGAGTTGTAATTGCTATCATATTTGGTTATGAGTCGTGGTGTGGCTTTGATGTCTCTGCATTGTGTTTATGTGTTATAAGTTAACTTCATTTATTGCCAATTGATATTTTCATCCATTCCTTTGTGTCGTCAATTGCTATATAGATTTTTGAAATATTACAATTTCTTAAAGAGAAGCATGCCTGTGTATATATCTGTATTAAAATTCCTAGAGGTGAAATTTTCAGGTGATTTTTTTTACATCTTGAATGCATGAGTTTTGGAAATGGATAATGTTATAGATTCGAGAGTAAGGGGTTTATTAATTTGGGATAGAGAAATATGGAGGTAAAGAAAGATCGGAAGACTAGAAATAGGTGATTTTTTTACATCTTGAATGCATCTTTAAACCTATTCGGTGCTCCATCGGTGTGTGCACACCATCACAAGTTTTATTCTCTGTTTGACACGTGTGTTTATGATTTTTATATGAGTAGTGCATTGTTTCAGTTTTCCATTCTTACCCTCTTCTTACCGTTCTATCTTGGGAGCTTCTATTCATACCTCATAAAATAATACTTAGACCTCTTACTTTTTTTCAAGTTAGTGTTGACTTTGTCAATATATATGAAATTACCAATATAGATAAATGTAAAAATAAACATTAAAACAAAGAAATAATATAATACATCTGATTTCTCAATTTTTTTCTTACAATAATAATTTAAAGAAATGAATATTTAGTTAAATTATGATATTATCGTTTTCAATAATTCAAATATTTTATCACTTTGTAGACGTTTATTTTTTTAATTTTTCGTTTTTTATTCTTCTAGTTTATTATGATATGTCTGTTTGTTATTATGAATTGTATATAAATTTATTATATAGTGATTCTATTAATGTTTCAGCGATTCGATTTAGTTATAATCGATTTGAATCAATTGAATTATAATAAGTTTGAATGAATTTTTAAAGTAAAAAATAAAATTTTATTGGACTATGGGCATTTTGGAAAAATTGAAGAGGTAGTTATTTGTCAAAATAAATCGGATGTCTAATTACTAAGGAGGTATAAATAACAATTTTGGAGGTATGAATAGAAACTTCATACTGTCTCTATTGCAAGTACATCTCTTGATTCAGTTGATTGTTTGTTGATTGTTTGCTCCAATCATGTCCGTAAGAGATTGCAAGTACCTACTTCCAAGTTGTAGCATTAGAATCATGATTAATGAGCCATTTGCTATCACAAGACATGGATTTTAACATGCAATCGTATGTAGTGTAGTACCTCAATCAATCAAGACCCAGGCTGAAAAAATAAATATATTGATTCTTTTACACAAACCCAAAGAAAATACGATTTTCTGCCCAAATTGACAACACCGCACCTTATATATATATATATATATATATATATATATATATATATATATATATATATATATATCAGGTTACTCATCAATGATGGAATCATCTTCAGTTTGCATATCCTTTGATTGAATATTTTGTGGTGGTTTGGGGAAATTTTTTATCTGAGAATGAAGCCCAGAAATTGACCCGAAAAAAGAAGGAGAATGATGCCAGAGAGAGATATTGTTTCTGAATCAAAGGAAGAAATTATGGGAAGGGAGAAATGCGAGAGAGAAAAGAGAGAGAAACATGGAGAAAAGAGAGGGGGAGAGAAAGGTGAAAGAGGAAAGCTGATAAAATAATTTAATTTAATCAAAGTGATAAACTACGTGTCACATGTGCAATGGTTCAGTGTCCAAACACCGAAAAAACCGCAGGTGCGTACAATCCGTTTGCCTAGAAATAGTTGTAGATCTGAGGATACATATCTGTAATTGGTGTTGGTTATTGTGAAAAGAAAAAGTGAGTATGATGCTTTTGAGGTTAGTTTTCAGGCTTTGGAAAGCGAATAATTGGAGATATGAGAGCTCCTTATTTTAACTTAATATTAAGATGCCATCCGTCAACGGTGTGGAGACCAAGAAAGAGGGGGGGGGGGGGGGGGTAAACATTAGATGATATTATAGTTGGTCATCATATTATGGAGGAATCATATTGCATAGATGTAATTAGAGATGTTACTCCATCGTTTACAATACAAACATTAGTGAATAATGGAGGTCTCATCTTTTACTATTATTATATATTGCATTGATAGAACATTCAATTAGGATAGTATTTCGTAAATTATCATTTACTCATCATATATTAAATGCAAAAGCCAATTGAAATATAATTCACATAAGAAAGTCAGCGCATAGCGCGGCCACCGCACTAGTCACTGCTATGAGTGGGTCAGTTTTGATCCCAGTCCTGGAGTCAAGTGTTGACAAAGTTTCATATGTATGAAACTCTCATCACCGAATCGAGCCTAATCTTCGTGTTTCAATGAAGTTATACTATATATATATATATATATAATATATTATTATACGGTTTAGATTAGGCTTCATCATTTAGCATGCGGATCCGAAAAACCCGCGGAGGCCCGCAAGTCCGATGGGCTTTTCCCAGCTCGTTCCGCAAGAAAGCACGCCAAACCCCGCTTCCGTGGGTAGATGGTCGGGCTTAGATTAGAGGTGTAAAACCCGGCACAACCCGTAAAAACCCGCCAAATAATAAAATATTATATATACATATTTTATTAGGTTTAAAATAAAACTATCGCATTATGAAACAACTATATGAAGGAAACTTCTCGGGATCGATCGACACTATCTGATATAATCGGTATATATATTTAGTGACCCTGTAAAAATTGCATCCAATTCGGATTTCGTTTGACTGTCGAAATTTCCAGTAAACCGAAAATAACACTTATATGTCATAAAGGAAGACCCATTACCAAAATGCGAACACCGAAAACCGTTTGCATATCTCAAATCACCTAATTTTTTTCATCGATCGTATGCGGTCGCACCAAGGAAACTCATTTGGTAAAGCCCCGGTCAATGAGGATTTTAATATGTCAAAACGCCTAACCGTAGGTACAGACGGTCAAACAATGTCCAAAACGAACGAAACTTTTACGGGGTCCCTAAATATATATAGCGATCACATCTACTGGTGTCGATTGATCATATTTCGAACTGGAGTTATCGATCGCCTAAGTGTCTACTATTGTATCTTAACCTTTTATATTAGGTTTAGAATAAAACTATTGCATTATGAAGCGACTATATGAATGAAACTTTTCGGGATCGATCGACACCAGCCGATGTGATCGGTATATATATTTAGTGACCCTGTAAAAAATTTATCCAATTCGGATCTCGTTTGACCGTCAGAATTTCAGGTAAACCGAAAACACCACTAATATGCCATATGGGAGAACCCATTGCAAAGATGCTAACGCCGAAATCCATTTCATATCTGAAATCACCTAATTTTTGTTACCTATCGTGCGCGGTCGCAACAAGGAAACTCATTTGGAAAATCTCCGATCAATGGGATTTCAATATGTCAAAACGCCTCTTTTTTTGTTAACCGTAGGTACGAACGGTCAAACCATGTCCAAAATGGACAAAATTTTTACGGGGTCCCTAAATAGATATACCGATCACATCTGCTAGTGTCGATCGACCATATTTCGAATTAGAGTTGTCGATCGCTTAAGTGTCTACTAATGCATTATAATCTTTATATTAGGTTTAGAATAAAACTATTGCATTATGAAGCGACTATATGAAGGAAACTTATCCGGATCGATCGACACCAACCGATGTGATCGGTATATATATTTAGTGACTCTGTAAAAATTCATCCAATTCGGACCTCGTTCAACCGTCGAATTTTCCGGTAAACCGAAAACACCACTAATATACCCAAAGGGATGACCCATTGCAAAGATGGTAACACCAAAAGCCGTTTGCATATATGAAATTACCTAATTTTTTGTTACCTATCGTGCGCGGTCGCACTGAAAAAACTCATTTGGCAAATACCCGGTCAATGGGGTTTCAATATGTCAAAACGCCTTTTTTTTGTTGACCGTAGGTACGAACGGTCAAACCATGTCCAAAACGGACGAAATTTTTATGGGGTCCCTAAATATATATACCGATCACATTTGCTGGTGTCGATCGACCATATTTCAATTTGGAGTTGTCGATCGCCTAAGTGTCTACTAATGTATCATAACATTTATATTAGATTTAGAATAAAACTATCGCATTAAGTAGCGACTATATGAAAGAAGCTTCTCGAGATCGATCGACACCAGCCAATGTAATCGGTATAAAATATTATACATATATATTATATAATTATACATATATAATTTATATATGTCCAAATTAAAGACTAAAACCCTAAGTGAATTAAGTATACAAGTCTCTATGTATAACATATGTAGTTATATTGCTATCCAGTTGTCTACCACTAATTCCTAAAAAAGAACAAAACCTAGACTAAGTGAATTAAGTATACAAGTAACAAGTCTCTCTGCTCTCTCGGTCTCTAACTCTCCAGTTCTCAACCGCCTCCTCCCTTGGAGCCTAGGATGACTCTCACAAGAGCCGTCTCATAAGAGTAATAAGACCTCGCTCTTCAACACCTCTCTTTCTCTTTCGCGCTTCACCGGGAAGAACTCTCTCTCTCTCTCTCTCTCTTAATTGTATTCAATTTGAATCCAATCCTCTCTTTCTCTCTCGCTTCATCCTATGTTAAAATTCTCTAATCGTATTCTATTTGATTATATGTTCATCACAAGACTCTGAAATAATGGACAGTAGAAAGCATGAGCATCTCTGGAAACCAGTTGTGATTCGATCAACTTTTTAGCCCTCTCATACCCAACTCTCAAGTAACATCTAAACCTTGTTCTTTACAGTTAAGAAATGATTGATATTAATGCTAATGATTTGACTGAAATTGAAAGTTCATCTGTATCTGCATCTTCTAAGAAATCTAGATTCACTAGTGATGTTTGGTCATATTTTAGTAGGGTTGAAATTAAAATTGGTGGTATTTTGGTCCTTAAAAATCAATGTGGGATTTGTAAGATGTTTCTTCAAGGGGGTGCTAGTGCGGGTACTAGTCATTTAAGAATGCATTTAAATGTTCATGAAATGGAGCAGAAAAAGATTGTGCAAGATACAGAGGGAAATGTATCTGCTTTTATTTACAACAAGGCTGTTGCACGTAAAGAAATTGTTGAATTTGTTATTAGAACTGAATTGTCTTTTACTTTTGTTTAAAAGCATGATTTTAAAGGAATGATTTTGTTCTGAATTTTGAGGAATTTCAGCCTCAACATGTAAAAGAGATGTCATGGGTCGGTTTAAGACCATCAAAACTGAGCTTTTGAGTTTCTTTGAAAAGTTTGATGGAAAAATTTGCTTGACTTCTGATATTTGGTCTTCGCGTCAAAAAATGAGTTACATGTCACTCACCGCCCATTTATTGACAAAGATTGGTTTTAAAATAAAATAATAATATGTTTTAAGTTGGTTGAGTACCCTCACACAGGAGAGTCACTTGCAAATCATATATATGAATAGTTGTTGTCGTGGCGTATTCAAGGTAAAATCTTTTCCATCTCTTTAGATAATTCATTAAATAATGATGTAATTGCATGTAGGCTTCCAAAATATCTTATGGTTGAGGCTGTGCCTAAAAAGTTGTTTCATGTACGTTGTTGTGCTCATATTCTGAACCTGATTGTGCAAGATGGTTTAAATATATTAGGTCCATCAATTGATAGGATAATCAATGTTGTTAGAAGCATGAATTCGTCTAATAAGAGATATGAATTGTGGATGCGTTGTTGTACTGATTTGCAAAAGCCAAAATGGAATATTGACAACGATGTGCCACATAGGTGGAATTCCACTTATGAATTGTTAGAATTAGTCATTGAGTATAAATGACCTTTGAATATGTATGTTCTTAAAGTGAATGAATTACGGTCTTGCAATTTAGATGTTACATTGGACCAAGATTTGTCAATTGCTCAACTAGTTAATGGCTTTCTAGTGATATTTGCTACCTCAACTAAGATATTCTCTGGCGTTTATCACCCTACATCATGTTGTGTTATTAATTGCATGATAAATATACAAGCTACATTTGAGGCATATTCTGGATTTGAAATCTTTAAGGAGTCATTGGCTGCAATGAAAGAGAAATTGATAAGTATTGGGGAACATTTCTTAAAGCCTTTTGTTTTGCTACAATAATGGATCCTAGATTCAAGTTATTTGTTGTTTCTCATTGGTTACAATGCATGAGTGTTAATCAGCTTGATATTCATTCAAAAGTTTTATCTTTGAGAACTGAATTGCAAGCACTTTATGACATATATAAGAGGAATTCTATCACTGATTTGACCTCTATGCAACTTAAAAATTTAACCTTCAACCCCGAATATAGCTCGTTGTTCTTTAACATTGCATGTTGTTGGTAATTTTTCCATGGAAAGTTTGAAAAGAGCAAAGGTGTCATCTTCACTTACTTCCTTTGCTAGTTCTTCTGATTTGCACATTTATCTTGATTTACCAACTATTTATGTTGATGATGATAGCCAATTTAATGTCTTGGCTTGGTGGAAAACAAATCAACAATTATACCATGTTGTTTATGTCATGGCAAGAGATTTACTAACTATCTCAGCTTCTGCTGTTGTCTCTGATTCATGTTTTAGTGCAGGAGGGAGAATTGTATCCAAGAGAAGGGCTTGTTTGAGTCCAAATACGATAGAAGCATTTATTTGCTTAAAATATTGGGGTTTAGCCATGACAAGGAAACAAGAGCAAATGGTTGAAATGGAGTTAGCTGAAGAAATGAGGCTCATTAGAGCAGTAAGACCAGATTGGATGGGAAACAGTGAGGATGAAACTGATATTGTTATTGATGATGAAGAGGTACATTGTTCTGTTGAGCAATACATGTGTAATGGGTTGAGTTGAGTTGAGCAATACATGTTTAATGGGTGTTTAATTGTTGTTTAAATATGTAGGCGTCCGGACATGCTCAATCTCAGGAGCTTTCAAGCAATGTCCAGCCTTAGGTATGCTCAACTGCTCGTATGCAGGTAAATTTATACAGTGATGTAATGATTATGTTTATTCCATTTCATATTGAATCATTTGAATGGTTGGCCTTAGGTCTGCTCAATTGCTCATATGCAGGTCAATTGATGTAATGATGGAGAAGCATTGACTAGAAGCTTGGAATTGACATGGAGGAGCAAATTTAGAAATTGTTTGTATTAAAACTTTATTAATCTGCTGGAAACTTCTTAGTTGCTATTTGGAAGGGATTTGGACTTAGACTTGTTCCTCATTCCCAAATTTTTTGTATTAATTGGCATTTTATTTTAATAAATTGAAACAGGCGTAAGGATGAGCCTCCCAACTTGGTTGGGCTCCAAACCCTTATATAAGAGTATTTTGTTTTTTTCCTAATACAAGCATATAAGGCCCGGCCCATAAAAGCCCCCCGCAAGGCCCGCTTTAGGTGGGCGGGCTTAGATCTTCCTATTTGTGAAAATACCCAGCCCGGTCTGGCATTTATTTAAATATACTAAGACCCGATCCGGCCCGTTGATGAGTCCTAATTCAGAAAAATAAAATGAATAATTAACACTGTTGTTAAAAAGTATATTGTCACATAGAGACTTAGGCTATTGCCTCATGGTGTAGAATGAGAGTTCAAGAAAAAAGAAAAGTACTTTAAAATTACATTTGAATTCTATATAATAAAAAGAGAGTACATATATGTACTTTTATTTTATCAACTGTCTCATGCATGACACATAAATTAAATATCTCAATTATGCATAACCCTAAATTAATTTGGCCCCGGTTCGCACAACATTGATGTTCCCATGAGAATTCCAGTGTCACTAGAAGAAAACAAGAATTCGAGTGGATCATAGAAAAGATCAAAAACATGGTCGCGGTCCACAAAAAACACTCTTGTACTATATCTATAGGAAATCAACAATTTGAGGCCGAATTTTACAGGACCACTAATAGTCTTTTCATCAAAGATTTCCCGGGCAAAGTTGTCTCGGATGAAAACTCCGGCTACCCCAAATTTAAGATTGACATGCGTTTGGACATCTTGGTCTATGAAGAAAGGAGACAGCCGCTTCTCAGCCACCTGCAGACCCGATATCCTTGCTCCGAACTCCGATGGTCTTGAATAACATGGTTAACATGTAGTAATCTTTTGGGCCGCAGTAGACGAAGGCTTGGATGTCAAAGTTCATGCCGAGTTTGTGGCTGCGATTTGTAACCAAGAGGGTCATGTTCCATGTCGCAGTTAAGTTGGTGCCGGTGACTTTCAGTTCTGACATGACAGCTGAGACAACCTCGAGCTTGGGATCTTTAATATCGAGGACGGGTTCTAAGATTTCTTCGGAGATCGCCATACACATAACGAGCGTAACACTAAATAGACAAGCATAGATTGAGCAAAACAGATAACAGCGTCGACAATTTTCTTTTCTGTCGGTGGTTCTACCAGAGAGAAGCTCCATCATAGATTGTCCACAGGGATACCTATAAATTTTAGTTCATGAGTTCGTATGTGTGTGCGTGTCTAGCTACTTATATACGAGGCAGGGAGACGGGAATGAGTTATAATAGGAGTTGGAGACGTAAACAGTAGCTATGAAAAATTGAAAAGAGATGCACAAGTACCGGCTATTATCACCAATGTTAAAAAAAAAAGCGTACCGAAGCGTTTTCTTAAGAGCTTTGAGTCTTAAAACTTGAGACGCATAAATTGTAAGCCTTATGTTATAAAAAATTAATAGTTAAATGTGTAAATATATAATTATAGACATATAAAAAGAACAAATATACATAAGAACTTACAAATTTATTGCAGTTAGATATAATGAAATTCATGATTCAAACGTTTTAGATAGTTTTTATCAAACTAAACATATTATATAAATAAATATAAAAATATACCTAAAAAAATTATTTTCTAAGGCGTAGTAAAATGCTTGAAAAACGTAACATAAGGCGTAAAAAACGTAAGTTTTTTACGCCTCAGTGCCCAGATCGAAAAACATATGCGTTATGTAAGTAGCCTTAAGCTGTTTAAGCCTCAAGCGAGCGTTACAAGTTTTTTAAAACATTGATTATCACTTAAGCAAGAAATAATACAAACATTTAGGGTTCAGAACATGCTACGTTCCCTCGTACACTGACTGAGCTCATCATCAAAGAACGTACAGAAATAGAGCCTAATAATAACGAGATCATAGGAGACCGGACAGTACTCGATTCGATCCAGTACGCACGTCGTACTTACTATATGATGAGAGGGAAACCTTGCTGAAGTAGATCACCAGCCAAGACCTCGTTAGCAGCTTCAGAGGGATGGAATCCATCCCAAAACACATACCCAGTCACATTGTTACATGTTCCTATAGATCTTGCGTTGCAAAGAACAGAGGTTTCTAATGTTCCAGTTCCACAACAAGCTCTTCTCGACTCCATGAACCCTATCAGACAAGTAAATACATCAGAAAGAAAAACCAACAATTTATTTGCAATTACATTAGCTAGTGATCAGACTATGCATCTAATGATTCTGATCTAGCTACTCCTATAACATAAATAGATTGACGGGTATTAGAAATAAAGAATCAGAGATCATCTTTGTATTGAGGCCGGATTCTTCATATATTGTACGGATGTAAATGTCTTTTGATTAAACGAATTGAATGTAAATGTCTTTTTGTTTCAAGAATTGATGTATTGACTTGTACAGCAGGTAGAATATATTACCATTGTCACTAGGCTTTGTGACCATATCCAGGAGAGGCTGGAAGATGTCAAAGACCACAAGCCTGAGGTCGGGAAGTCTTGTCTGCAAACTTTGAGATGTGCTCGTAAGCTTCTTGTTGAATGAAATGGCATCTCCGTTTAATCTAGTGACACAATTGTTGCTTCCTAAGCCAAAAAGGGTGATTGCTGCGGGCAAACACCCGGTCGGCGGTAAGCTTGTCACTCCAATCCTTCTTGCTCCCAACCCATACAAATTCTGTCGAAAAGTGAAAATCATATAATTATATAATGCAGGGGCAATCCCATCTTTGATTAGTTCTCATAAATGTGGCTTCAATCGACCATAGTGCTTGAGAAAATAATGACCAGATAGTAAGATAATTTTAACAAGAGTGATGCTAAATGTACCCAATAAATATCTAAGTAGACCAGTAACCCATTTTTTTTAATAAATCTTCCCATTTTGCCCCTATATTATATAGCTATTATTACTATAACCGAATCCGAATGAAACCCAGCAACTTTGTTTAAACAACAAACATGAAGATTAAGGCAAATCAATATCTACCAAGAGCGGAGCCATGATTTTATAATGGGTTGGGCTAGTAAAAAATTTACGATTATTTATAAACTATATATAGAAATTTAGGGTGGGTTTATATTTAAAATTTAAATTTTAGAGTATTTAGCTAGAAATACAAATTTTTTAGTAATTTGAGGTGGATTGTACCCATCGTAGCCCGTGTGTAGCTACGTCTTTGATATCTACCATTATTTTCTTTGATGATCTGTGCTTAACTCAAGAGTTTGCATGCAGTTGAGATATTAAAAATCATAAATTTTAAGATTTAGCAAAAATAATAATTAATGATGTTAGAGATGAAATTTGACAAGGAGAAAATGATCGGGGAAGAAAGTGTGTACGTGAGAGAGCAAGATCTAAGAGTTCTCTGACACAATCCACCATGCGACCTCAAGTTGCACTCTACAGTCTATCATCCGTGTATCTCCCCAGATTTTTAGTGCTCACCAATTCGGCATCATTCTTGTCTCTCTTTAATTATTGTTATTCTATGATTGAATTATCAAATACTCTTTATAATAATCCTATGTTTAACGAAAATACAATTACCTTGATTTAGAAACATGACAATTGAAATTTGATGATAGAGGTCGAACTCTTCGATTCGATTGCATGTTTGAATAAGCAATTTAATTAGTTGTTTTAGTTTTATTTTCTCACCTTAAAATAGGGGTAAAAATGTCAATAAAAATTATATTAGGTCTAGTTAGAAGTTTGTTGGGTACATTTATAAGCACAATTTTAACAAATAATAGTGCTTGAGAAAGATATTATGAAACTGCTCCAAGATATTTTGTAGTATCCGAGTTAAGACAGGCAAAAAAAAAAAGATTAGCTACAATTCACTGGCAAGTACCTAGTGTAGGAAATTGGCACTTGTATAATCTAGACTCTAAATTCACGAAATTAAGAAGATTAGTCTAAAAGCATTATTGTTTCAATACAATATATATAGTGGTAACAGTAAGCTTGCATGCATATAGAGTATCCCATCTCCTAATGTATAAATGCTAGGCTAAAGTTTGTTAAATGTTTTTGTTAATTTTTTGGTTGGACATGATACAAAATAACAAACAATACATGTACAAAAGGAAAATATATGCTGTTATGACGAGTGAGGATTTGATAGCAACCTGAATGAATGTAGAGTAAGATCTAATGAGAATGTCTGAGAATTGATCAGGCGTGTAGATCGTAGCTAGGGGAGTGATGTAGTAGTTCTGAATGAAATCACTGCTCCCTGCACTTAGAAGGTGGATGCCTCCAGAGAATATTGCATTGGCCTTGGTTTGTCCTACCAGATTCACAACTTTGCTTTGATATGCCTTGTAGTTGTTCAGTTGCTGGGTCAGTGAAATCGAATTCTGGAACCGATACCACAGACATATCATCATATATTAGAACAAGATATATAGCTAGATAGAGTATGTATAGAACTGTAAAGGTGGTCGATCGATATATAATGATGAAATGAGATACAAATTACTTAATTACCGGTCAATATTAATTTACAACTTAATTTACGTACATATAACTGGGCGGTTGGGTCATAAAATCCAGAAGCAGCTGAGGCAAAGTTAACTCCAGTCAAGAGGTTCTTCCCGCTTGCTTCTTGGCTCAGGTAAGCCGGTGGATATTTTGTAAATCCCAGATATTCAGCTGCAACAGACAGTAACGTTCCATAAACCGTGCCATGTCCATTGTTTACACAAAAAACATATATTTTACCTAGTGCTAATTTCTCCCTTTTTTAGAATGGCTACGTATTTGTATATGGTAGTAGTAGCTAGTCATTTCATTGGAAGATGATCGAAGAAGAAGATCGAAACCACATATACAATTGAGAGATTTATGCAAGTTTACGTACCAGTGAAATCGGTGGCAAGCTTTCCATTACAGAATCTTCCAGT
The DNA here is from genome assembly GCF_933775445.1 of Argentina anserina. Taxonomy (NCBI): domain Eukaryota; kingdom Viridiplantae; phylum Streptophyta; class Magnoliopsida; order Rosales; family Rosaceae; genus Argentina; species Argentina anserina. Next base: position 10,092,799 of record NC_065877.1, read on the forward strand.
TGGTTTGTGATTCACAAAGTCTCTTCCGTAAGGAGGGAAGTTAGCCTTGATGACTGTGCTGAGATTGTTGTTGTTTCCTACATCGACTACAGAGTCCCCAAAGATGATAAGAGCTGGAACTAAAGGGTCTGCAAGAACCACCGTCAAAACCAGAGCAAGGAAGGTCAAGGAACCCAGGAGTCTACCGCTTGAAAACTCCATCTCTCTTTATTCGGTGAAACCTCACCGGCTAAATTATAGAGATAGATGAAATCCAATAAGTTAAGGGTAGTGAATGGAAGTGCAGAGGTTAGGTTGTGGGAGATTTAAGAAGGTGATGAGTACTGTAAATTGATACTGGTGAAAATTTAATTGACATGAATATGTGGGGAAGAGTGACACCAATAACACTGCCATATATATATCCTGGTAAAGGAAACATGAAGCTACTCTCCTGCATGCATATTTATTGGGAATGCAGTGTCTTGAATAAATTTGTAACCAACCAAAGCCCAGCTGCTACCCAATACCCATATTCATAAATTTATCAGACATATTTTAGTGTGCTAAGTTGCTAAACTGTGTGATAAAAATAAATGATTCAAATTTCTGTTCGAAATATCGGCGATATGGCCGATATATCCCCGATATATCGCTGATATTTCGAATCCGATACGATAAGAGCATATCGGTCAAAATTTATCGGTCAACGCAAAAATGATGGTCAACGGTCAAATATCGGTCAAACTTTGATTTTTTATTATTTTTTCAATTTTTGTTTAATTTTTTAATATTTATTTCCTCTTTTTGTTTTTTTGAAAAACTTATAATTTTTTTCATTTTTTCATATATATTTTTAATTTATATAAATTTTAAATATATATGATGAATTTCAAGTCTAAATAATCATTCTTAAATACCTATTTTTATTATTAGATGTCGTTCGTGTACTTTAATTGTCATTAAATCAAGTATTTATTTTCTTTAGTTTACTTAGTACCGTTTTTTTAGTTTATTTGGTACATATTGAAGTATAATTTTATAAATTTTATTGAAAATAAGCAAATCTGATAAAACCAATATATCCCCCGATATATCGTTTTACCTTTCGACCGATACGATGCCGAAAACGATATTTAGACCATTGATTCAAATCTAGCTATTTGTGCTGTCTGATCATAAACGATTAATTTCATTCTGAAATAGCAACACCTTCGGTTTCCTTTGTTCACTTTGGACTCGAGACTTGATTTAGCAAGGTTTTTTTGTTTTTCATTCGTTTTTTTGGTAACAAAAAAAAAGAATGAAAAACCTCGCTAGACCTTTGAGTGGTCGAGACTCGACAGTCCATCAACATATCCAGTGGCGGACCTACATTTAAGACGGGGAGTTTGGACCTGCAAGGTTTTCAAATTCGACGTGCATTTATCAATTATGCATGATCATAATCATGTTATAAGCTATGGAAAAAACCTTATGAAATATATATGTAATGAAAAACTCTCTCTAATTACAATTAGAGAATTGGTTATGTTTTTCTTTATTGTTACAAGTTGTTGAGATCATGTTTCCTTATAAATTAATGTATTAAATAATATCATTATGTACCAAATATATTATTAGACCCCCTCCTAAAATCAAATTCTGGTTCTGCCACTGAACATATCAAAAATGCCTAGATTATTTCAATACCTGTAATAGAAATGTATATAACTCTATAGGACAACATAAACTTATATTTTAAATTTCCAAAGTATAGATATAACAACTTGAATTGATGAACAACCATATTCACTCACTGATGATTGTCATACATCATAATCATCATGTTGTAATAGTCGAAGTAACAGTAGTACAAGAAACATACGTACGGGATACAAACTTCAGTAATTTAGCACATTTATAATGTTGTTATAGTCAACGAAACATTAGAACAAGAAACATGTGAGATACAAAATTAAGTAGCAAACTAGGTAATGCGCCCGCGCGTTGCTGCCAGATTTTTTGGTTGATTAATTTAGCTGTTATGTTTAGTAATTAGGTTGTTGTGAACTTGTGAAAAGTAAAAATCACAAATGCTAAATCTTGACAGCAACTCTAATTACATATTGACATGTCTACTTCCCATTGTTGCACAATCTTCATGTATTTTAGTATATAGAAGTGAAGCTGCCATAGAAGCAATATACAAAAAGAAACAATAGTTCTATTGCAATAATATATCTCTAAGTACGCCTAGATCGATCCCACTCCGCTAGTTTTTACTCCCATTAATTTTCATCAACATTTGAAGAGGTCACTTTATGCATCAGAGCATTTAGAGACCCAGACGAAGAATTATAGAGGAAGAGGAAGTGAAAGCAAAAAAAAAAAACTCGATTAACATAAAGAAACAAAAAAGACTCTATTACTGCAATTGAAAATCCGTGCTTGATTTTAATTAATTAGTCTCAATGATGTGTCAGTATTAATCACAACAAAGTTTATCTTTCATTTATAAAAACATAAGTGTATGCGTGATTAGATCAGTTAGATGTAATACAGCAAGGCTCGATCGTCTCGTTTCGCTCATACAATTACATGACATAGACACAAATTTAATCAACTAACAAAAGCTACCTCTAACATGTAATGTCATAACCGTTTCGCTACTTTACATAGTAAAAAAAACTGATGGAGCTATTGCAATGGCTCATTTGAGAGAGAGAGAGAGAGAGAGTGTCACGACCCGGACCGTTCCGTCGTAACACGATATTGTCCGCTTTAGCATAGCCCTCACAGTTTTGTTTTTGGGAGCTCAGAAGCACCTTCCCAGTGGGTCACCCATCCTGGGATTGCCCTGCGCCAAACATGCTTAACTTCGGAATTCTCATCTCCTCCGAAGCTGTTGAGCCCCCAAAAAGGCCTCGCGTTAGATAGAGGTGGGCATGTACATATATGACGCATCACCCCCTCTCCGTTGACCGATGTGGGATATTACAATCCACCCTCCTTGGGAGTCCGACGCCCTCGTCGGCACACTCGCACCACACGGCAGAGTGGCTCTGAACGACCCTAAAATTTCGTGTATAAATACTCGAAATATTAAAGTCGTACAACACCAAAACAATCTCAAATAAATCGAAATCATTTTAAATGCACAGCGGATCATTACTGAGTTCACAATACAACTCAGACAACCAATTATTACAAACCAAATTTATAATTCAACATTACATAAAATGGGAATGTAATAATCCTCACAACTCAAAATAAATCCTCACAAGTTCTCACACACAAATCTGCAATAGAAACCTCACCACAAGCAGAATAATGAACAACTTCGAGTCTCCGGAGTCGTCCTTCGATTCTCACTAATCGACACCTGCAGTAGTATCCCCTACACCATCGTATTGGTGCACCGGGATTGTAAACACAAATCCGGTAAGCTTTACAGTTCGTATGAGTAAAATAAAACAATATATCTCGCATATCAACATCTACGACAATCCACAAATCAACATCTACGACAATCCACAAATCAACAAATATAAATGCACTCATGAGTTAATGGACGGCCCATCTGGTAGTCCCAAAAATGCGAAATGATAGTGTTCATGAGAAATTGGGCAACCCCTCTGTTTACCCAAATGTATTTATAATACGGGTACTAATGAGCGCTGGTACACCTCTGTTACCCCTCAAGTAGTACACCGCCGACGTTGGGCAACCTCCTCGCTACCCAACGCCCGACATTAGGCAACCTCCTCGCTACCCAACGTCCGACATAGAGCAACCTCCTCGCTACCCAATGTCCAAAAATATGAGTACTCATGAGCCGATAACCCATCTATTACCTCACATGCAGTACTCCGGCAGATAGACTAGAGCTCTAACTGTATCGTAACTTTCGCCCGGCCAAAGGCTAGGTTCCGACTTGCCAAACACGTACAATAATCACACCTCATATTGTACCAAAAATCAAGTCCGAAGACAAATCAACATTCTAACAATCTCCATGTTAAAATCACGTACAATAATCTACTCATTATTTGTACCAATCGTATCAACATGCTCAATATATAATTCTCATCACCACTGTGATCATATTTCACAACCGAAATCCTAACAGTATATAATATAGCAAACTATATATATATCTACTTATTTACCATTTATACAATATATATATATATATAATCCACTTTATTATATACATGTCATATTTCGTTCTTTAATATTTTGCAAAATGTTGAATCCCCGCAAGGGTAGATTCGTAAATAAGTGAGATTTTACTCACCTTATCAACTCGAGCGTAATTCCACAATTCCAAAGATAATACATTTCCTTGTTTTATCGATCACCTTGTAAAGAGAAGAAAAGAATTTAGAAACGTTTCGTAAACCTTTAAATGCCGTAACAGTAATAATCTGTTACTGTTCAGCAATTTCTGGTTTTACGAATTATTGTTCACTGAGTACTATTCACTGTGTACTATTCACGTATTTACTATTCATGTATTATTGTACAACTACACATCCATCACGTATTCATGTACGAGTACATACTGTTTAGGTATTTCTGTACATATAAATACTATTCAAATGTACATACTGTCTCAGTAATATTAATTATTAATTTACCCTTCTGAAATTACTTTTTACATTTACTGAAAGTAATTTACATTTACATTTACCATACGTGCATAGCAATCTGGAAATCCAATGATAAATCAACTAAAAAACAAGATAGTCATACTAGGGGCTTCATCTCAACTCTAGCTTAGGAGTTTAGCAATCCATCACAATGGAAAATATAACTAGAATGAAAGAAATCAAGAAACAGACAATGGAAGAGTAGTAGGATTTTGGTTCACAGATGGTGAGAGCTCATCTCTTCTTTCCACTGCGTCAAAAGGCTGCCCTTTGGTATCCCCTGCGAATTAGGTTTTTCTCCTTTTTATTCCTCCTCCAATTCCTCCTAGTTTGGGCTTTTTTAAATTCTCCTTGTCCAACTTAGAATTATATTTATTTTCTCCTAATAACTCAAGGTTATTGTAGTCAACTGAAGGAGAAACTTAGAATACGTTCAATCTAATCTCAAATGTGCTGAAAATAATGGATTTGGGCTTCACAAGTTGGATTATTGAGAGGATATTCAAAATTCATCAGAACTAGCATTCCCAAACAAATTCCACTCAAACCTTCATAATTTTCTCTAGGAGAATGTGAATCTATTTCCGTAAAGTTCTTTAGAAAGCTGACATCTATAGCTTTCCAATGATGTATGGCTCGCCTTCTCATTCCTTGTGAGCATGTACAGTTTAATCCGCAAAGTTAGTGCACAATAGAGACAATTTCCTTGAAATTCAGGATGGCAAACACAGTAGCAATCATTTGTTACTTTAAGCTCAAATTCCTTCTTTTCTCCCATTTAACCTATAAAAAACAAAAAGAAAGTAAATGACTCATAATTGACAAGGACTTAGCATATAATCATGTGTTTAAGGTAGATATATATATATATATATATATATATATATATATATATATATACAATCTCTATCTAGAGTGAAGCTTCACTCTGAAATTATAAAGTGAAGTTCTAATTTTGGCACACTTTTCGGTCAAATTTTTTCACCATAAGTGATTCAATATTTAGATATACTATTCAAGATCATCTCTACAAAGTTTCATCCAATTTGACAATGGTTTGAGCTTTCAAAATTGAGATTTACATGAACGGTTCACATTGAACAGTTTTAATTCATTCATTGATTTAATCTAATTTCAATACCTTAGCGATGTCCGAATTAGATGAAATTTTGTAGAGATGATCTTGAATAACATACCTAAATATTGAATTACTTATGGTGAAAACATTTGACCGAAAAATGTGCCAAAATTGGAACTTCACTCCGTAATTTCATAGTGAAGCTTCACTCTAAATAAGGACTGTGGAATTATGAACCTATCAAGGTTGTGAGCTCGTGATTGCGTAATTATTAGGTTAGTGAAATTTGGGTGGTTACATGCATGTAGAAACCTAGAAACAACTCAAACAAGAGCGATAACTCATACGGTTGAGTCGTATGAAACTCATCCATGTTTTCCGACTCCGATCCGGAGTTTTACAGGTCACCAAAGGTCATTTGATGATTGATCTATTTGGTATGTTAGGTGTATTGAGGTCATTTTATAGATTTGTTGTGGTTGACTAGTTCGTAAGTCTACTATTCGAAATATATCCATCAAATTCATGTAAGATGATATATGTTGGATTGGTTGGTTATCTCATTGTATACTCACATATTTTGCGATGCTATCTTGTTGTCTTTTAAATGCAAGAGTATTACTAAACATTTTATTGCTTCGATGTCCAAATCATTTACTTTGAAAGGCTCGTTGTCGATAATAAAAGTCTCAAATTAGCAATATAGGATATAGCAATGTAGGATAAGAATTCAATTTGGGGTTTAATGGTACGATATATTCTTCTACAATGTAGGAGGTATATATAGAGATACAAGTGTAGGAGGTATATATAGAGATATAAGTTTTATCCTAATAGAAAATTTATACATACAAGAAAAGTAAATATTTACATAATATTCTACGCTCCCTCTCAAGTCGACGCATAGATGTCAATCATGCCCAACTTATTAACTGAACTGTCAAACACTTTCCTTGATACTCTTTTTGTAAGAACATCCACCAACTAATCCTCTATAAACACAAAAGGGAATCTGATGACTTTCATGTCCAAGTTTTATTTGATAAAGAACCGATCAACCTCGAGATGTTTAATATGACCATGTTGAACTAGATTATGAGTAATGTCAATTGCTTATGTATTATCACCATGTAGGTCCATAGGTTTCTTGAGATTGACATCTAAGTCCTTTAACACATTTCATAACCATAACAATTTACACACTCTATGAGCCATACTTCGAAATTCTGCTTCAGCACTTGACCTAGCAACACCATGTTGTTTCTTACTACGCCATGTAACTATATTTTCTCCAACAAAAGTGAAATATTCAAATGTAGATCGTCTATCTGTCTTCTCACCTTCCTAATCAGCATCTGTATATCCCACAACTTCTAAGTCACTCTTCTTTTCAAACAACAAACCTTTCTCAGGTGGCCTCTTGAGATACCTTAGTATATGATACACTACATACATGTGCTCTTCACTTGGACAATGCATAAATTGACTAACCACACTTACATCTTAAGCAATATTAGATCTAGTATAAAACAGATAAATAAGTCTCCCTACAAGATGTTGGTACCTTCCTTTGTCTGTTGGAATTTGATCAGGATAAATGGCGAGGTTGTGATTCATCTCAATCGGAGTCTTAACATGCTTACAATCAAGCATCCTCGTCTCAGCTAATAAATCAAGTACATACTTACGTTGAGATATACAAATTCTCTTATTTGATCTTGCTAGTTTGATTCCAAGAAAATACTTCAATTGCCTAAGGTCCTTCATCTCAAACTCATTTAGGAGATAATTTTGTAAAACCTCCATCTCTTTTGGATCATCTCCTATGACAACCATATCATCCACATACACTATTAGAGTGGTGATCTTACTCTGATTACGCTTAATGAACAAAGTATGATCAGAGTTGCTATGTCTGTAGTCAAACGGCTTCATTGCTTTAGAAAATCTTCCAAACCACGCTCGAGGATACTGCTTCAAACCATATAAAGACTTCTTCAATTTACAAACCTTGTCAACATCACAAGGCTTATATTTGACTCCTAGCAACATGTCCATATATACTTCTTCTTCTTCTTCTTCTAAGTTTCCATTGAATAATGCATTCTACACATCAAAATTGGCAAAGAGGCCAGTCTCTAGCTGCTGCAAGTGAGATCAAAATTTTGATAGTATTGATTTTTGCTACATGGGTAAACGTCTCTTCATAGTCATTTCCATAACGCTAGGTGTATCCTTCGATAACCAATCTTGCTTTGTACCTATCAATGCTTCCATCAGCTTTCAATTTCACTAGAAACACCCAACAAAATCCGATAATCTTCTTTCAATTGGCTTAGTCACAACATCTCATGTTTAGTTTTTCTACAGTGCTTTAAGTTCTTCATTCATCGCTTGTTTCCACTTGGGATGTGCTAATGCATCATGTACAGTACTAGAAATAGATACAAAAGATAATTGAGCAATAACAAGAGCATGTTAATTTGACAACCTATGTTTGGATATATAGTTGGTTATTGGATATTTTTGTTTTAGCTTTGATATCTGCTTCATAGTGATTCTTAGGAATACCCTTGGTAACCCTTTGTGATTTTCTAATTTCAACATTATCTGCCCCAGATAATTCATTTGAATTTAAAGGTACTTGAGGATGAACATTCACCATTGATTCTTCCATTGTTGATGATGTGAATTGGGGGAAACCAATTTGTGTTGTGGGTACAGTAGTTTTTCATTTTTGATGAAGAACAAATTTGTGTAGTAGATACAACGTCAACATCTGCAGGTGTATTATGCTCCATAATTGATGTAGGCTCTGCCAGTCCATTCTTAATAATCATAACGTCCGTCTTGGTGATGCGGCTCAGCATAGAGATGCGGCTCGACACGAAGATGTGGCTCGGGCAGTTTGGCTCCTTATCAGATGGTGACACACATAGTTAAGGTTCAGATGGAATTCTTTCAGCTGACCCACCTCTATTTTCTTCCATTGATGTTGCCCATGGCTAGGAAAAGAGAGAGAGAGAGAGAGAGAGATGTCTAGCCCGTTTTTGTAATTTATTTCAGATGGGCCATTTTTATGTCCGAATATTATCAGATTTTGTTCCAACTCCAAATTTTAATTCCAATATTTCAAAATTACATATATTCTGAGGAATTCCTTCATTAACTCTCTTCTCCTGAAGGGAAGACTCCAAAATTCCATTTGAGAAATACACCTTAGATTCACGGAAAAAAAATTAAAAGAGGTGTGTATGGTGTCAGTGAGCAGGTCATAACATCTGTATCCCTTCTAAAACTCTGTATAACCCACAAAAATATTTTTTTGCACGAGGATCGAGCTTGTTTTGTTGTGGCTTGGGAATATGAACATATAATGTGCATCCAAACACTCGGGGCTCTAAAGTTGGTGAAGTTGTTGTTGAGGGTTCTGAAATTCAATTACCCGAGAAGGAGTCTGATTGATGAGATATGCAGCAAACTTTATAGCTTATCCTCAATATTCACAAGGTACGATCATGCCACACAAGGAGGCACAAACAACCTCAAACAATTGTCGATTCTTTTGTTCTGCCAATCCATTATGTTGAGGAGCATAGTAATTCGAAGTTTGATGTTGAATTCCCATGTGCTTGGGTGAACTCTTGCATAGGGCCATTAACATATTCACCACCATTGTCATATTGGAAAACACGAATCTCATGTTGATATTGTGTATACACTATTTTGTTAAAGTCTTTGAAACTGGAACATACATCACTCTTGTTCTTCAGTAGAGACACCCAAGTCATGCGAGTGCAATCATCAATAAAAATGACAATATACCTAGCGCCACAGAGTGCAGGAATTTTCGCAGGACACCAAACATTGGAGTGAATTTTCATAAAAGGAAGATGACTTTTGTGTAGACTTGGTGAATATGATATGCGGTGGCTCTTGGCTAATTCACAAACGTCACAATGAAAATCTGAAGCGCTGACACCTGAAAACAGCTGACGTTGCAGCTTCTTGAGATAGTGAAAGTTTAGATGTCCAAGACGACGTTGCCATAGCCGTATAGTTTCCTTATCACTCTTGACGCCATGAACTTGGTTAGCTTGCCCCAAAAGATGTTTATGTTTTTCTTCCAATCTCTGTCAGATCTAAGTAGTACAATTTTCCCTTCTTTACACCACACCCAAGAATCTGTTGAGTTAAAATGTCTTGAAACACACATAAAGATGAATAGAGGGTGATAATACATGTAAGGGCTTCAATGATCTGACCAATAGACAGGAGATCATAGGCTAAAGATGGAACAACTAAAACATATTCAAGGGCTAAGGTATTAGATAAGACAACATAACCTTTTCTAGTAACTGGAGTGGGGTTACCATCAGCAGTAGACACATAATTTTGTGATGAACATTTAATTGTTGTCAAGAGGTTGGGGTCATTTGTCATGTGATCTGATGCGCCTGTGTCAATTATCCAAGTATCGTTAACATGCATTTACCTCACTGTGCTACAGTAGCAGAGACATCCCAATATTCGTATAATGGGCACTATTGATGCTCTTCCTCTACAGTAGTTTGACAACTTGCTCCAAATTTATACGTGGTTTTTTGCTGAAATCCCACCAATGAGGATGTTTGATTACTTCAAAAACATCATTGTGTGTTGTGACCCAAGTATCCGTATGATGGGCACTTTGTTGATAGGAGCACTTTGTGCGACAATCCTAACAGGTTTTTACCTACAATTGTACTTTGCTTAGCTCTTATTATTATAGTATTGAGTCATTTAGTCGAGTTAGGAGTTTATGGTGGCGTTAGTTGCATTTTGGCGCTAAAACAGGTTGAAAACACACATAAATTGTCGAGAGTCCTATTTAGAGTATGATTTCTTGTGTAACTAGGAAACCTAGTTAAATTATGAGTTTTCATGAATTGGCATTTCTATAACATTTGTGATAAATTGAGAATCCTATTTATTTTAGGAGTCCTTTTTAGACTAGGAAACGTACTATTTATGAAAGTCCTACTTGAACTAAAACGCTTATTCCGTAACTTTCCTAATCTTACTCTCCTATTCTAGTAACTTACTTGATCTTTTTATATGAATTATCTTGTCTTTATTCTTGTCTTTTATTATTTTCAGATTTTAAAAGATGAGATTGTGTAGCTACAATGAAGGAAAAAAATAGAGAAAAAGTCAAGCAAAGGAGGAAAATAAAGAAATAAGGAGACACCTAAAAGGGGAAGAAAAAGGAACTGATCAAAGGAGATTGCACCCACCAATGAAAAAAATAAGTGAAAGAAAAAAAGAGAAAAAACAGAAGACAATAAAAAGAGATAATGCAAGAGAGAAAGAATGAGACACCTAAAAAGAAGAAAAAGAATGAATTTATCAAAAGAGATTGCACCCACCAATGACAAAAATAAGTGAAAGAAATTATGGAGAAAGAAAAATGAAGAGAATAAAAAGAGATAATGCAAGAGAGAAAGAAGGAGACACTAAAAAAGGAGAAAAATGAATTTATCAAAAGGAGATTGCACTCACCAATGACAAAAATAAGTGAAAGAAAAAGAGAGAAAAAAAAGGAAGATAATAAAAAGAGATGATGCAAGAGAGAAAGAATGAGACATCCAAAAAGGATAAAAATAAGGAATTTATCAAATGAGATTATACCCACCAATGGCAAAAATAAGTGAAAGAAATTGAGGAGAAAAAATTCAAACTATAATATTCAAGGAGCCAAAACTCTTCTATAAATAGCACATCATTCACAAAGACAATCGCATCTCTTTCGCATTTAAGAGCCAAAACTCTACCAAACCACCACCATAAACGTTCCTCACAAATCAGCAAGCCGTCCACCCCAAAACCATCATCATCTCCACCGAGTTTCACCTATTACAGCCGTACCTCTAAGGTTCCTACAACATGTGATTCTCGCAACTCATCTCTATGACTTCGTTCATTTATGTTAATCTACAATTCTTTGTCTATGAAAATTGTAAGTTGTTGTTTATGTGGAAGTATTGGTTTTGTATTTGTTTCAGAATTTTCAGATTGTATTTGATATGTTTTTGAGACTATGTCGAATCTATGTTCTTATAATTATTGAAGTTTGTATTTCTATTGTTGTGTTATACTCTTCTTTTACTTGTTCTTAGATAATTTTCAGATATGTGCATACAAATTTAGTGCTTAAATGCAGTCCTTAAGATTGTATTTGAGTGCTATCTTCATCATCCATATTGACACAAATAAAATCATGTCCTAAGTAGGTTCGGTATTTTCAAAGTTGACCTTTTGCTAATAAGTTGTAATGAAGTAAATGCTACTTACATTTCTCTAAATAAAATGTGTTTGGCTTTGGTGATTTAAGCTTCAACTGTGGACCTGTGGTGACTTAGCTTCTGTTGAGTTGTACCTTATATGTGTTTTATGCAATAGGCACCAGTTGATGGTACAAGTGGTCATCAAGAGGGAGTCCATAGGAAATAGAGCTCATCTCTCAGCATTCGATGAGGAACCATCTGCCATGGAAGAGGAGGTCTTCAAGGTTCAATTGATTTTGAAGTCTCCATTGATCAAGAACAAGCTTAAATTTGGTTATATCATGTTTTTTTAGTTGTGGTTTTGGGTAGTACTTTAAGAACTTCATGTACACTGTTTTTTTTTTTGGGTACATTGGTCCAACTTCTTTTAAGTTGTGTGTTTCTAAAAACTTAGCACCTTTTAGTCTATGTTGGTTTGGTTGTTTAGAATGTGGAATAATTTGTTTGGTTTATAAATATTAATTGTGGTTGATTTCATTGTGTTGGTGTATTTTTGATTGTGCAAAGTTGTTGGTTGGAATTGAATTTGGTGCATTTTAGGTTGGAATACTGTCAATAATTGAAACATGATATTTTAGTAAAATGAAAGGTGGTGATGGTAAAGTGACATTGCTAAAGTTTTCATATATTCACCTAATTGCAACGACTCTATCCCTTCTTTTTACCAAATTAAACTAAATTCACCAATGCACCACATAATTACAAGTTTGGTTTTATCATGCATTCTAATTCATCTGATTACATAATTTTAGACACCAATACAATTAGAGCCTTAGGGGAACATTTAATCATACAAGGTTTCTATTGACGGTTTAGGTTGACTTAGGGCCTCACCTAAATTACATGCAATCAAGTTTAACAACACTTGGGGTAGAAATACGAGTTCAATTTAAGTTCTAAAGACTCGGGATCAGTTTCAAAAACGAACATTAAGATGTCTAGTTTCATACAAAATAATGAGTAGAAAGTAAATAGAACAAACGAGAGTTCAAAATGGAACATAACACCAAGAAGTTCACTGAAAATTCAAGAAACATAACTAAACGCAGAACTAGACATTTCATGCGGCCTACCAACAGCTTTCCTTTACTTCATGGTCACTTATAAGACAAACATAAATCAAACAATTATTCATAGAATAAACAAAGAACAACAACGACCAGCAAATGATACTCTTAGCCTAAGCCTACATTTCATACACCAAAGAGAATAGGAGAAGTGACGAAATTGTCAAAATACCAAACCCTAAGCCTACATATCATACACCACATTGTTGATCATAACTTTTGTAGCAGTATATATAATATGTAACGATCCTAAAATTTCGAGCATGAAAACTCAAAATTTCAAAGTCGTTAAACACCAAAATAATCTCAACGAATCGAAATCATTTTAAATGCACAGCAGATCATCACTGAGTTCTCAATACAACTCAGAAAACCAATTATTACAAACCAAATTTATAATTCAATATTACATAAAATGGAAATGTAATAATCCTCACAATCTCTCACAAAACTCACCAATAAGTCCTCACAAATTCTCACACACAATTCTGAAATGAAAACCACACCACAAGCAGGATAATGAATAACTTCGAGACTCCGGAGTCGTCTCTCAATCTCTACTAGTCAACACCTGCAGAATTATCCCATACACCATCGAATTGATACACCGGGATTGTAAACACAAATCCGGTAAGCTTATAGCTCGTATGAGTAAAATGAAAATATAATTCGCATATCAATATATACGAAAAATCACAATCAACATATATAAATGTCCTCATGAGTCAACGGACGGCCCATCTGGTTGTCCCAAAAATATATGAAATGAAAGTACTCATGAGAAATCGGGCAACCCTTCTAGTTACCCAAAAATATTTATAATACAGGTACTAATGAACGCTGGTACACATCTGTTACCCCTCATGTAGTACACCGCCGATATTGAGTAACCACCCGCTACCCAACATCCCACACAATATGAGTACTCATGAGCCGATAACCACCCGTTACCTCACATACAGTACTCCGGCAGACAGACTAAAGCTCTAACTGTATCGTAACTTTCGCCCGGCCAAAGGCCAGGTTCCGACTTGCCAAACACGTACAATAATCTCACATCATATTGTACCAAAAATCAAGTCCGAAGACAATCAACATTTTAACAATCTCCATGTTAAAATCACATACAATAATCACACCTCATATTGTAAAATCAAAATCACATGCTCGATATATAAATTCCGTCGTCAAAATGACCTCATCACAATAAAATCATAACAGTACATTATATAGCAAACTATATATATATGTACATATTTACCATTTATACAATACATATAATCCGCTATATTATATACATGTCATATTTTATAAACACATCCGAAGACAAAACGTTTAACAAACCCATGTTAAAACCACGTACAATAATCACTCCTCATATTGTACAAATTAAATCACACGCTCAATGCATAATTCTCGTCATCGAAATGACGTTTTCACAATGAATTCATAACAGTATATAATATAGCAAACTATATATATATGTACTTATTTACCATTTATACAATTATATATATATTCCACTATATCATATACATGTCGTATTTCAATGTTTAAAACTCTTGCAAAAATCTTGAAATCACCGAAAGGGTAGATTCGTAAATATATGAGATTTTACTCACCTTATCGACTCGAGCGTAATTCCACAATTTCCGAAGATAATTTTTTTCCTTGATTTATCGATCACCTTGAAAAGATAAGAAAAGAATTTAGAAATGTTTCATAAACCTTTAAATGCCGAAACAGTAATAATCGGTTACTGTTCAGCAATTTCTGGTTTTACGAATTTACTGTTCACTGAGTACTATTCACTGTTTACTATTCATGTATTTCTGTACAAATACACATCCAATACGTATTTCTGTACGAGTACATACTGTTTACGTATGTTTGTACGTATAAAAACTATTCAAATGTACGTACTGTCTCAGTAAATAATACTGAATTACCCTTCTAAAATTACTTTTTACATTTATATTTACCGTATGTAAATAAAATTTACATTTACCGTACGTAAATCACCTTTTTACATACCGTATGTAAAAATAAATTACAAAATTACCCTTCGGAAACACTGTTCACGCGCCGCCGTACGTGGCGGCGCGTGGGGTACACGCGCCACTCACCGGCGACCGCGCGTGGCGCTCACGCGCCCTTCACAGTGGCAGCACGTGGGGGCCACGCGCCGACACCAATCAAGGCGCGTATGACGCCACCGCCGCCTCAAATCTCTCCCCTTCCTTCCCCTTTCCTCCTTACGGCCTCGCGCCGCCTCATACTCCTTCCACGCGCCTACACGCGCCGCCTAAGGCGGCGGTACCCTCTCCTTCCTCCTCCCCCCCCCCCGATCTCCACCAAATCAAACCAAAACAATCAAAAATCCACAACCAATCCATCAATTACATCGATTCATACCTTAATCGAAGCTAAGAACTCGGATTTGGCGTGGAAGTGCTCGGATTATCGGTGGAGCTTCGATTCCTCGGGGAGGACTTGAATCGCGCGATTTTTGCCCCTAAGTCGATAGCAGAGGGCTCCAAGGGCGAGGACCGGCGTCGTGATGCTCTCCTCCGTGCCCTCGTGTCGCCGATGGTGCTCGACGGTGGCGATGAAGCTTGCAGCCTCAGGTTGGAGCGCGGAGGCTCACGACATCTCGAGGAGATGCGTCAACCTCGGGGTTTGTTGAGAAGTGATGTGCGGTGCTCCTGTGCTAGGCGGTGAAGACCACGACAGCCTGGATGCCGAGATCGCCGGTGGAGACTTCGTTTGGAGGGAGAGAGCTCGAGGGAAGAGAGAGAGACGAGAGGGAGGCGCAGGTTTGGGGAGAGAGAAGAGAGAGTTAGGGGTTTCCAATTTTGGAAACCCTAAACTGATAAGTTTTCCTTTTACACCCCTTTCTAAATCGGAAAATAACTTCAATCGTTAATAACTTTTACATACAACGTCCGATTAAAACGCGTCACTTATACACGAACTCGTATCGACGAGCCCTACAACTTTCGTGAAGGAAGTTTTCGCAACCGACTGACGGAATAAAAGTCGATATATTCGTTCGGAAACGTAACGTTTTTTCTAATTAAACATTCCGAGCACGTTTCTGTTTCCGTTTCGGAAAGTCGCAAACAATCAAATTCATTTTAATTGAATTTCACATTTTTATAGAATTCGAATCAAACCAAATATTGTTTTGAAAAATAGGGTTATTACATAATATGACTTGACTCATTTAAGTGAGTTTTGTGAAGAAAAGTATGTAATAAGTCGTTACAAATAGTTTTATTTGACAATATATTTTTCTATTTAATTTCCGCGAGAATTGGAGAACTGATGGATAACACTAAGTAAATTGAACCCTACCAGCATAATAGATTATACGATTGTTCATGCATGTTGGTGGACATGAGAAATCCTTCTTGCTGGAAAGAAGAATGAAGCTTTGATAATGAGATTCAATTTACAATAACGATAGGGAGACATGAATGACTCATGCACATGCACTGTTCTTAATTATTGGGTCTTCTGACTTATGATCCAGGCATAAATCAAACTTAAGGAAAGAAAACTTCATAATCTTCACTAAAAAAAATCTGAAGAAAAACAGAAGAAGAGTTCAAAGATTAAAAGGGTAAAAGTGTGGGTGTCATCTATGGGAGAACTTAATTTGGCAAGGCTAAGGTGGTTGTTAGGCAAATTTTATGAGTCTATTTTCTGCTACGATAACATTTATGTCGGTGTGGAAACAAAAATTGAAGTGTCATTATCATTACTCACTACTATGCTGCATACAGTTGTTCAGATCATTCTGGAAATAGAACATATACAATTGACTGGCATGTGCACATGCCAGGACCAAGCGAGCCCCACTCTTGCAACACTTGGTTAGCTAATTTCCAACTGTATTCTAAGACCCGAGTTTTTCTTGACTTAGTAAAGAGTATCCAAAAGTTTCTTAGGTTCGATGACTAATCTCTCGGCGCACATAAAATTGTTCACTCTTGCAATTTCATACACTATTGCTATTCATTCAACCAATTAAAATGAATCAAACAGCACACAAAACATCATACTAGCAATTTCATCAAACCAATCCCCTTCGGCACCTAACAAATTAAAACCAACCATTAATCTCAGATACATTAAAATTGAAACAGAAGAAAACTGGAACTGCATTAATCTTTTAAAAAAAACTTTAATCCCAGCAACTAGAACTTTATTAATCTAAGTAAAAGTTGGAACACAATTGAAAAATGAAAATCGATGTCTATGTGTAAATCCAACTAGAAACCCAATTGAAACCCAATTGCAGATTCTAAGTGAAAACCCAATCGATTCAACACAACGAAGATTGAGAGTAAATCTAAATAAAAACAAGTTGAGAGTAAATCTGAGAGAGAGCGAGAGGGAATGGAAACGTGTGTGTAGCTAGGTAGTGGACGTTCTCGTTGGGCTTACCTATTTTAAATGAATATAAAGTAAGGTCGTTTAGTGGGTCTATTGGACCGGCCATCAGGTAATATTTGGTTTTGACATGTTGTATTGAGAATCAATGCAGCGATTCTCGAGTCAAACTATTTAAACTTTGTCATTCTTTTTATGATTTGGTTTATAAATATTTTTATACTGGGGATGTCTAAATGTTGTATTTGTTTTCAAAGCTAACCAAGACACCATACAATAGTGTGTGCAGGTATTGTGCACTGGTACGAGAAAGCAATGGATGGAGTTGGGTGTGTTGTTCAAATTCAGTAAACTGTATTTCGGTTTTCATTTTAGATTTCCATATTTGGATATCTGATTTCAAAACTTTGTTAAAGCTAATTCTTTTTTGCTCTTTATATCCATTTCCCTGAAGTTTATTAACTTCAATCTATTTGTTGTATCGAGTTCTGAACGGACATGTATATCTCTGCGATAAACAGATTTTCACCTCAAAATTAATTTAAACCTCCTGTTGTGCTTATCTAAAAAGTTTTTACACATAATAGCGCTTTTTTAAAATGTAAATCAAATTTTCAATTTATGTCTTATAGACTTGCGACACTATAACGTACTTAAATTGGTAAGGTGCAATTTGGGGCATTATAGATCAAGAATTTCGAACTCGGTACATAATGAGTCACAACATATTCCATACATGGTGATCTTTGTCTGTATGATCAATATTTTTTTCAAAAATCAGACGCTTCACAATTAATATACATGTAATACAACAAATTCATTCCTCATCAATTTGAACCAATTTTCCGCTTATCTCACCCAACAATGCCAAGCAAAGATTTCGGTCTTAAATTTTTCTACCTCCCCATGAAAGCTTGAATTGATCGAACCTTTCGACCACTCCGATGTTCGGCATAGTGTTTGCAAACATCTTCCCATAACTCATTTTTTCTTTGATCTTTACCTTTAGCCGGATTTTGACTTACATATTTCCAAGACTTGCACAATTGAATGTCTTCCAACGGTTGCCATATTGTCTCGTTGTCACCTCCCTGATCAAGTTTCACCCCTTCAACAGCTTCATGTTCTACTTCTTCATCACTCATTTTGAAAATTAAAAATTTGGAAGATGAAAGCTATAGGTGGAGAAACAAAAGATGTTGAGGAACCAAAATAGAAACCTTTTTGGTGTAGGAGGTAAAAGAGATGGTGATGTACTTATAGGGTATTTTTTTTCCTACCGTTGCTATAAAAATTTGGAATTCTTTTTCCCCTCTCTAACCCATATTAATTAAATATCATTCAATTTAATCATGTTATATGAATCAATGGTTCAGATTATTTCGACACATTAGAAATCATTTTAGAAAACCAACTGCTATATGACACATCATCATCAACCAAATACATTCACTAGAGGACAAAAAACTGAAGGGACGCGTTATTTCTTTTCTGATAGTAGAAATCGATACTTCATTATCTTCTTGGCGTGTTAATTACTTTGCCTTCTTATGACCTGGGTCAGCAATTATTGAAGCTTGGATCAAGTTGTTGCCCCAATAGTAAGCCTAAGTCATTTACTGTGCTATTAACCCAATACCATTAGAACATCCAAAACTTGTTTTTTAGTGATCCGGGTCACAAAACTGAGCTTGTGCCATGGAAGGAAGAAAGAAAAAAAACTTTTATTTACTCAAACTTGCTCTAAGAAAGAAACACGAAACAATTTTTATTTACTCAAACTATATGAAGCCCCTTACTTGCTTTGCACGTGATATGCTTTGAGGAATTTGGTGGTGGTGGTATGTATGCCTCTGTCAATTGGTGGTGGCTTTGATTGGTGGCAGATGTGGGATCCACTTGTGGAGCAAAACAAAGTTTTGCAATTCTGGCGGGCAGATGCAGATGTTGATGACTTAGGGCTCCTTGCTGCACGGCTTCCTGTGGATCTGATTGCTCTCTGCGTTTCGCTTTGCTGAGTCTTTTATGGTGGTAATATGCAGCGGAAGTTTACGATGGTGGTGGTTGGTTTCTAATTTGGGGATTTTGGGTAGGAATCATAATATGCAGCGGTTTGTGGTGTGATTTGAGATTGAATGCAAGTTCGAATGATCGAACCTGACTCTGATGTCAAGTAGAAAATATAAATTCAATTTGAGGTTTAATAGTACGATATATTCTTCTCTAACATAAGTAGTAGGAATATATAGACACGTATTATTCTACAACTCTAGCCCCATATATATATGAAATATCGATCATATTATGATTTATATAATGGAAAACCTCACCCGCATGCATCTTGATTCTTGATCGCTGTTGTAACGGTGTAACCTAATAGTTCTTGACCAAACAAGTATATGATCCATGTTTTTGCAATGATTTAACGAGAAACCAGATCGATCGGAATTATTAGTATAAAGAACTAAAGATGGTCACGTACAGTGTATTGACCCTTAAGAATCTTTACAGTTCCGTCTCGGAAATGACCTTTTTCCATGAGTTTATTTGGTACCGGATAACTGTATTCGTCAGAGGTCATTGTTTTAATTTGAGAATGCATTGCAATTGTTTCAGATGCCATCAGCTTAGTGAAATTACACTAACTTGGCTTGAACATGAACATCATATATATAGTTGCACTCACAGGATTGGAAACAGATAGTTGATCAACATATATATATATATATATATATATATATTGCATCACTATTTATTATCCCCTAAGAAGCACACAGTGAAATGGAAATAATAATAATAATGTCTACTACTATACATAGTCTATTACGCACTCGCTATCATTAATCAAGTTCCAATATAATGAGTTAATGACTATTTGTTCTTCGTAATAATGTCTCTAATATCAAGTGTAGCCGATACCGGTTGCAGTAGTTGGACTTTTGTTTTATTCAATCTGTTCAAGAAACAGCACCTAAATTTGATGTATTATGTGAGTGACTGTGTAAGGTACCCAGCTAGCTTTTTCAATAAGCTCTGCTTAAGTTTCTCTGCCTTTAACTAAATCCTTGGTCATTTGATCAAACAAACCCACAACATGTACAACTTGAATTGATAACACTTTCCCTTAACGAGGCTAACACAGAAGACAAATATCATAAGCTTCTTTAACGTGTACAGAATATCGCTTCTTCAGCAGGAATTGAGCAGCATTATTAGTTTCACCAGCCCATTTATAGTCCCCTACCTGCGCTCTAGATCTTCCATCACCAAACTTCCTCTAAAAATCACTGGGAAAGAAATGATAGTTTTCGATAAACTATTGGTTTCCTTAAGCCTTCTAGTTCTTGTTACCAAAGTGGCTCACGGGCAGCCTCTAGTTCCTGCACTTATCATCTTTGGGGACTCTATTAGTGATGTAGGAAACAATAACAATCGCACTACACTAGTGAAGGCAAACTTTCTTCCTTACGGAAGAGACTTCCCTAGTCATCAACCGACTGGAAGATTTTGTAATGGAAAGCTTGCTATAGACTTCACAGGTAACATTATCAGCTGCTTCATTTTCTTCTCAGATTCTAAGAACTGATCACTTGTTTCTTTCTTTTCGCTGATAGCTGAATATCTTGGGTTCACCTCATACCCACCAGCTTACCTTAGCCAAGAAGCCACAGGAGCCAACATTTTAACTGGTGTTAACTTTGCCTCAGCTGCTTCTGGCTATTATAACTGGACAGCGTGGTTATGGGTAAACCATTTCTCATGTCCTCACATGACTCAAAATTTTCTCTCTCTCAGATACACTTATGTTGATCTGCCTACTGGTTTTGCAGGGTGCAATTCCACTAAACCAACAACTGAATTACTACAGAGCGTATCAAAGTAGAGTGGTGAATATGGTCGGACAAGCCGAAGCCGATGCCATATTCTCTGGCGCCATCCATCTTCTAAGTGCAGGGACCAGCGATTTCGTTCAGAATTACTACATCAATCCATTTCTTAGAGGATACACACCTGACCAATTCTCAGACATCTTAATCCGATCCTTCTCCTCTTTCATTCAGGTAACTCCTCTCTTTACATATTGCAAGTGGATAGGGTTTCTATGCAACTTTAGTTCAGTCACAGGAACAATATCTCTATTATGTGCAGTTAGATACCACTTGGGTTCGGTAATCATTATGCATAACCTGTTTATCTTTTTTTCATACGAAAAGAAATATATTTAAAAGAGAAACCTCTAGGGCATCCACATTGTACAATGTCAAATAATAAGACATTAGAAGCCTCATTTAGAACCCTATTCAACCAACTAGTTCCTTGGCTAATCGAATGACCAAGGTTTGCTATAACATCGGCGACAAAATTCGCTTCTCTAAAGACATGTTTAAAGCAAATGGAATCAAAACTAGCAGCTAGAGTGCGAATGTCTCCCACAAGGCTAAGTAAACGCCAAGGAACACCCGAAGCTCCATTAATTGCATTGATTACAAGCCTTGAATCTCCTTCAACCTCCAAATTGCGATAACCTCTATCTTTTGCAGCAATAAGGCTATCTCTAGGGGCTAGAGCTTCAGCCACCGGCACTGTCGTCTTCCACGCATTTCTCGTTGCTGCCATTAGTGGCCTTACATTACAGTCTTGTATAACAAAGCCACTTGCAGCAGAGCCACTTCATACTGAACCATCAAAGTTGATTTTTTAAGTGTTCAAAGGTGGAGGGTTCCACTTTATAGTGGTGTTGTTGTTTTGATTTCCCCGGACTCTGAACCTTACTCAACTCATTGCAAATTTTCAAGGTTGTGGCAGCGGGAGCTACCACCCCAAGGTATTGGTATCTTTGAAAATGGTATCATTCCTTACTTTCCATATATGCCAACATGTAACAATAGCTTTGAAATTGGTCTAACTCCTAACCCTCCAAGACTTTTAGGCTTGCAAACCCACTCCCAACTTACTGGAGGGCATTTCATATCATCTCCCCAAAGGAAGGTTCTAGCTTGGTTATCCAGGCTATATGTTACCATCCTAGAGCACTTGAAACAAGACAGAGTGATTAGGCATACGTGACAAATTTGATTTAACAAGGGACAACTTCTCTGCTCTAGAAAGGGTACCCAGTACCCCTTTTCCAACCCACAAGCTATGCAGAAATGTTCAATAAGAATTCCTTGGTATTGGAAGGG
Source organism: Argentina anserina (assembly GCF_933775445.1). NCBI lineage: Eukaryota > Viridiplantae > Streptophyta > Magnoliopsida > Rosales > Rosaceae > Argentina > Argentina anserina. The sequence continues at coordinate 10,115,464 of NC_065877.1, forward strand.
GCAAAACACAACATTATGATTACCAAGGTATTTCCCAATAGTTAACTTTTGTTGAATTCCTAGAGTATTGACAATACTATTTTTAATGTAAGTTGCTACCTTATGAATACTGATTTTCTGACCTGAAGCCGTAGAAAATTTATGTAAAATCTTTGCAATATTACCGGCTCCCTTTTTTGTAGCTTTTGCAAAGATTAAGCAATCATCTGCAAACATCAAGTTAACAATTCTAAAGCCACATGGGGAAGAAAGGAGTCCCACATGTGATTTACAGTTAATTGCAAGGTAATTCAGGTTCCTAATTAAAGGTTCCATAGCAAGAATAAACAAGGAGACAGGGGATCACCCTGCCTTATTCCCCTTGTAGGCTTAAACCACCCTGAAGGTTTCCCGTTAACCAAAATTGAAAAGGACACGGAGGTTATGCAATTCATGATAAGGTCAATCAATCTTTATGAAAGCCAAACTTGTAAAGGCAAGCAGATATATAATTCCAATCAAGATAGTCATAAGCTTTTTCCATGTCAATTTTTACAGCCATGGCTCCATTCTTACCATTTCTTCTCTGAAAGTCCGAGAAGATTTCATGAGCAATGAGAATATTATCTTGAATGGACCTTCCTGGAGCAAACGCCCCTTGGTTCTTGGAAATACATTTTTCTAATAAAGGTCGTAGAATCGTGATAATTATTTTAGTAATGATTTTATAAGAGACATTACAAAAACTAATAGGTTTAAAGTGTGTCACTTTTCCTGGATTTTCCACTTTCGGGATTAAGGCAATGTTTGTATGATTCAGTAAATTAATAGGTTTATTACCTTGAAAAATATCCTTGATCATGGGAATCACAGTATCCTTAACTTCTTCCCAGCAGTTATGGAAGAAAGCCGCATGTATACCATCAGGCCCTGGAGCCTTAAGTCCACCAATACTTTTCACTGCTTGCCAATTTCAAAATCTTCAACAGGCTTCATTAGCATCGTATTATCCTGTACAGAGATACAAGGATCAATAATGTCAATAAAATCAGTACTAACAGAGTTATTTAAAGAAGTACCAGCACTAAATCTCTTTTTATAGTCATTGACCAAGAGGTCTTCAATTTCTTGGTCTGTAATCCAAACTCCGGCATCAGTTTGTGTAGTGAATCGGTTAACAAGTTAGTCAGAGAAACAGAACAAACACATTAAACCAAGAGAAACAACCACAAAGAAAAGAACACAAGAACACAGATTTAAGATGGTTCAGCAAATAATTTTGCTTACATCTACCGGACAAAAACACACTTCCACTATATTAATAATGGGTACATAAGAAAGACTAAGAAAACAAGGACTTTTCTCTTTCTATCTTTCTCGTCTCTGCCCTCTCTCACCCTCTAACCGAGAATGAAACACATTTTTCTCTTTGTCTCTGCGATGCCTAAACTTAGAGCATAACCCCTCCTTATATAGCCATAAGACCAAACATATTTCCTCACCAAATAGGAATCATATTCATAATAGTGGCAGGATGTAAAACCTCCTCCTTCTACAAGTAAACCATCATCAATAAAGATTCTATATCCTTACCGGAACACCATACTCTAAGAAACCATCTTAGAAAAAAAAAACACATGGGCTAGAAACCCAACAATCTCCCTCTCCAGACCATGAGAGAGGTACACCGGCGTGACTCCATCACCGGGAGTTTGCCCAAGCTGACTTGATGCAGAACTATGTGGTTGGAGCACGCAGCTCCCCCTGATCAGGCTCCTGATCGAACAACTCATCACCATGTCCCTGTTGGTGGAACAACTTTTGACCATCTTCACCCTGATCAGAAACCCATTGGAGAAGGACATTTGTGACCACTTTTTCAGAACGTCTTTCTTCCTTATATGGTTGTCACCATGACACCGTATGTCTGAAGAAGTATCATTCATTGCACTGAAGTCATCTTTATACACCAAGCTATGTGTCTTGTACAAGGAACGACAAAACTCTCCACTAGCAACGTCTAACGATCGATTCGTAAGCTTCCACTTCCCATCACCAATAAACTAGTGGAAACCTTATTTGTCAAGAGCACTTGCAGACAGTATGTTGACACATAGATCCAAAACGTGTCTCACATCCTTCAATGTCATATGGTAACCCAGATTAGTCTCGAGGCAAATATCTCATATTCCTGAACTCTTGGAGTAGCTTGTATTGCCCATTTTTAACATCTCAAAGCCGCCTACCTTGTATGTAGAAAAGAGCTCCAAGTTGGAACTATCATAACAAGTTGCACCCGTATCCACGAACCAATTATGACCCTTGTCACCCACATATAGACATTCTTGTAAAGTAAGAGGCTCATCCGAAACATCTGAAATACAAGCAGTATAGCCATTATCTTCACCATCTTGGTACTTGCCTTTCTTCTTGTTTTGTTTCCACTTTCGACACATCCGCTTCATGTGGCATTTCTCGCCACAATAGTGACAATCGCCACTAAACCTTTGACCCGAATTCTTGCCTTTACCCTTCGCATAAAGGGCTGTTGCGTGCTCATTGTCTGTGCCAACACTTTTCCTTATTTGTTCTTCGTTAAGCATGTTATCATTAACGGTATCCATAGACAATACACCATTAGACGCAGAATTACTCAAGGTCACCACGAAAGTTTTCCAACTATCCGACAAAGTTCCTAACAACAGCAATACGAGTAGCTCATCATCAACCTTCATCCCCATTTTCGACAACTGGTTGGTCACATTCTGGAAATTGTTCAAGTGCACAGCCACACTACTATCATCATCAAACTTCATGTTGACCATCTCTTTGATAAGGAATGCTTTCTTCGCAACGGTCTTCTTCTCAAAAAGGGACTCCAATATCTTCCAGAGTACTTCCGCATTAGTTTCTTTCGACACATGATAAAAGACGCTATTATTAACCAATTGTCTTATCGTACCAACTGCTTTCCGGTGCAACTTTCGCCACTTCTCATCAGTCATATTGGTTAGCTTTGCAGCCACACCCTCTATGGCCTCATGCATATCCCTACAATACAGGATATCCTCCATTCTTGGCTTCCACGTCACCCAATTCTTGTGGGTGAGTTTGATCATTGTGCCTTTCACATCATCATCCATTCTGACAACACCGATTCAGCCGAACCCAACCTTCAACCTGGCTCTGATACCACTTATAGTAAATCGGTCAACAAGTTAGTTAGAGAAACAGAACAAGCACATCAAATCAAGAGAAACAACCACAAAGAAAAGAACACAAGAACACAGATTTAAGGTGGTTCAGCAAATAACTTAGCATACATACACCGGACAGAAACACACTTCCACTATATTAATAATGGGTACACGAGAAAGACTAAGAAAACAAGGATTTTTCTCTTTCTATCTTTTTCCTCTCTGCCCTCTCTCACCCTCTAACCGAGAATGGAACACACTTTGCTCTTTGTCTCTACGATGCCTAAACCTAGAGCATAACCCCTCCTTATATAGTCATAAGGACAAACATTGTAATAACCCTAAATTTTCAAACGATATTAGTTTGATTTGAAATTCCATAAAATTGTGAAATTTAATTAGAATGAGTGTGGGTGGTGGTGACATGATGAAACGAAATACGGAAATGTTCTCGGAACGTTTGAATCGAAAAACGTTACGTTTCCGAACGAATATATCGACTTTTATTCCGTCGATCATTTGTGAAAACTTCCTTCACGAAAGTTGTAGAGCTCGTCGATACGAGTTCGTGGGTATGTGACGCTTTCTAATCGGACGATTTATGTGAAAGTTATTAACGTCGGAAGTTAGTTTCCGATTTGGAAACTAGTATAAATAGAGTAATTATGAGATTAGGGTTTCCATAATTGGAAAACCCTATCTCTCTCTTCTCTCCGCCTCCCTCCCTCTTTCTCTCTCCCCGAAAACTCTCTCCCTCTCCTCAGAAATCGCCTCCATGCGATCGGCCTCCCTGGGCCTCCGTGTCGTGCACCGCCGCTCCCTACGGCATCACGAGGCCCTCCGCACCAAACCCCGAGCTCGCGCCGCCCTGTTTCGCCGCCGAGAGCCTCCCCTCTCTCTCCGAGCCTTCTGCATCTCGTCGCGACCTTCGCCTACAAGCCGTCATGTTCCTCACCGTCGGTCCCTGGAGCACCGTGTGATCTCCGCAGCAACCCTCAAGCTCACCGCTGCTCGAATCGACGTCGCCGGCTTCTCACGCATCACCGACAACAAATCGAGTTTCCATCGTTCGAACGAGGTAAAAATTAATGTAATTGAATTGTGGTTTGTGATTGTTGGATGTTTGGATTTGATTTGAGAGATTTCTGGATCGAATTGGAGAAGGATTGAGGAGAATCGGAGGTGTAGATGCGAGGGTTGAGCACCGCTGCCTTAGGCGGCGCGTGTGAGAGGGTGAGGTAGTCTAGGGGCGGCGTGAGGCCGTGGGGAGGAAGAGAGAAGGAGGAGGGAGAGATTGGGCGCGGCGGTGGCGTGCTACGCGCCGGTTTTGGGCTCGGCGCGTGTGCCCCACGCACGCCTCCCTCCCTCTTTCTCTCTCCCTGAAAACTCTCTCCCTCTCCTCAGAAATCGCCTCCGTGCGATCGGCCTCCCTGAGCCTCCGTGTCGTGCACCGCCGCTCTCTACGGCATCACGAGGCCCTCCGCACCAAACCCCGAGCTCGCGCCGCCCTGTTTCGCCGCCGAGAGCCTCCCCTCTCTCTCCGAGCCTTCTGCGTCTCGTCGCGACCTTCGCCTACAAGCCGTCACGTTCCTCACCGTCGGTCCCTGGAGCACCGTGTGATCTCCGCAGCAACCCTCAAGCTCACCGTTGCTCGAATCGACGTCGCCGGCTTCTCATGCATCATCAACGACAAATCGAGTTTCCATCGTTCGAACTAGGTAAAAATTAATGTAATTGAATTGTGGTTTGTGATTGTTGGATGTTTGGATTTGATTTGGGAGATTTCTGGATCGAATTGGAGAATGATTGAGGAGAATCGGAGGTGTAGATGCGAGGGTTGAGCACCGCTGCCTTAGGCGGCGCGTGTGAGAGGGTGAGGTAGTCTAGGGGCGGCGTGAGGCCGTGGGGAGGAAGAGAGAAGGAGGAGGGAGATATTGGGCGCGGCGGTGGCGTGCTACGCGCCGGTTTTGGGCTCGGCGCGTGTGCCCCACGCACGCCTCCCTCCCTCTTTCTCTCTCCCTGAAAACTCTCTCCCTCTCCTCAGAAATCGCCTCCGTGCGATCGGCCTCCCTGAGCCTCCGTGTCGTGCACCGCCGCTCTCTACGGCATCACGAGGCCCTCCGCACCAAACCCCGAGCTCGCGCCGCCCTGTTTCGCCGCCGAGAGCCTCCCCTCTCTCTCCGAGCCTTCTGCGTCTCGTCGCGACCTTCGCCTACAAGCCGTCACGTTCCTCACCGTCGGTCCCTGGAGCACCGTGTGATCTCCGCAGCAACCCTCAAGCTCACCGTTGCTCGAATCGACGTCGCCGGCTTCTCATGCATCATCAACGACAAATCGAGTTTCCATCGTTCGAACTAGGTAAAAATTAATGTAATTGAATTGTGGTTTGTGATTGTTGGATGTTTGGATTTGATTTGGGAGATTTCTGGATCGAATTGGAGAATGATTGAGGAGAATCGGAGGTGTAGATGCGAGGGTTGAGCACCGCTGCCTTAGGCGGCGCGTGTGAGAGGGTGAGGTAGTCTAGGGGCGGCGTGAGGCCGTGGGGAGGAAGAGAGAAGGAGGAGGGAGAGATTGGGCGCGGCGGTGGTGTGCTACGCGTCGGTTTTGGGCTCGGCGCGTGTGCCCCACGCGCGGCCTGCCAGAGGTGGCGCGTGCACCCCACGCGCCGCCACGTGCGGCGGCATGAACAGTGATTCCGAGAATGGTATTTTGGTAATTTACTTACGTACGGTAAATGTAAATGTAAATTTTATTTACGTACGGTAAATATAAATTAAATTTTACGTACGGTAAATGTAAATTAAATTTTACGTACGGTAAATGTAAATATAAATTACTTTCAGTAATTGTAAAAAGTAATTTGTAAAAAGGTAATTAGTAAATTTTATTTACTGAGATTGTATTAACATTTAAACAGTATGTATACGTACAGAAATACGTAAACATTATTTATACGTACAGAAACCGTATGTATACGTGCAGAAATACATAAACATTATGTATACGTACAGAAATACGTATTATTTTGTGTATTTGTACAATAATACATGAACATTACAGTGACCGTGAATAGTAACTGTGAACAGTAAATTCGTAAAACCGAAAATTGCTGAACAGTAACCGATTATTACTGTTTCGGCATTTAAAGGTTTACGAAACGTTTCTAAATTCTTTTCTTATCTTTTCAAGGTGATCTATAAATCGAGGAAATGAATTATCTTCGGAAATTATGGGATTACGCTCGACTCGATAAGGTGAGTAAAATCTCACTTATTTTCGAATCTACCCTTGCGGTGATTCAAGATTTTGCAAGAGTTTTTAATATTGAATTACGACACGTATACAATATAGTGGATTACATATATATCATATAAATGGTAATAAGTACATATATATATAGTTTGTTATATTATATACTGTTATGAATTCATTGGAATTGGTCATTTCGAATGACGAGAATTAAATGTTGAGCATGTGATTTGATTTTTTGTACAATATGAGGTGTGATTATTGTACGTGGTTTTAACATGAGTTTGTTAAAATGTTTTGTCTTCGGACGAGTTTTGTCTTCGGAAGAGTTTTTGTCTTCGGACGTGTTTATGAAATATGACATGTATATGATATAATGGATTATATATATATTGTATAAATGGTAAATATGTACATATATATATATAGTTTGCTATATAATATACTGTTATGATTTTATCGTGATTTATGTCATTTCGATGACGAGAATTATATATCGAGCATATGATTTTGATTTGTACAATATGATGTGAGATTATTGTACGTGATTTTAACATTGAGATTGTTAAAATGTTGATTTGTCTTCGGACATGATTTTTGGTACAATATGATGTGAGATTATTGTACGTGATTTTAACATTGTGATTGTTAAAATGTTGATTTGTCTTCGGACGTGATTTAGTACAATATGATGTGAGATTATTGTACGTGTTTGGCAAGTCGGAACCTAGCCTTTGGCCGGGCGAAAGTTACGATACAGTTAGAGCTCTAGTCTGTCTGCCTTAGTACTGCATGTGAGGTAACGGGTGGTTATCTGCTCATGGGTACTCAGATTGTTTTGGATGTTGGGTAGCGGGTGGCTATCCAATATCGGCGGTGTATTACGAGAGGGGTAACAGATGTGTACCAGCGTTCTTGGTACCCGTATTATAAATGCATTGGGTAACCAGAAGGGTTACTTAATTTTCTCATGAGCGTTTCATTTCATATTCGTTTGGGACAACCAGATGGGCTGTCCATTGACTCATGAGGGCATTTATATTTGTTGATTTGTGATTTTTCGTATATATTGATTTGCGAATTATATTTTGATTTTACTCATACGAGCTATAAGCTTACCGGGTTTGTGTTACAATCCCGGTGCACCAATCCAATGGTGTAGGGGATAATTCCGCAGGTGTTGATTAGTGGAGTTTGAGAGACGACTCCGGAGACTCGAAGTTGTTCGTATCCAGCTTGTGGTGAGGTTTCTTGCGTGGAATTTTGTGGGAAAATTGGTGTGGTTTGATTTGTGAGTTTTGTGAGAGTTGTGAGGATTATTACATTTCCATTTTATGTAATGTTGAATTATAAATTTGGGTTGTAATAATTGGTTTTCTGAGTTGTATTGAGAACTCAGTAATGATCCGCTGTGCATTTTAAATGATTTCGATTTCATTGAAATTGTTTTGTGTTTAACGACTTTAAAATTTTGAGTTTTTAAGCTCAGAATTTCGGAGTCGTGACAAACATGTTTCCTCATCAAATAGGAATCATATTCGTAATAGTAGTAGGCTGTAAAGTCTCCTCCTTCTACAGGTAAACCATCATCTAACAGTTTGTACTTTGTAGTTTGGTGATTGTTTTACTTCTTTTCCTCATGTTGGTTTGTGTTTGAAAGAATCATGTATTTCTGTCTCCCAAATTTAGCCAATTAGCTTTTGCTCTATGCGCCCAATACATTTCTTCATCTGCATAACACTGCATGAGTTCCTCTCTAATTTTGTTGTCTTGCTCCTGCAAAAAGACTGAAGAAGGAGAAAGCATCAATTGTTAGTTGAATGTCATTACTTCTATCATTGAGACTCGATTTTCCTGAACAGATTCCCATAAACATTTTTGTTCCAAGTTGCTGAGCAAACTTATTATTTATAGCAAATAAGTAATGACCACCTGTTAAGTTTTCCAGAATAAAGCAATACCACCAGACTGTCCAACAGCAGGTACAAAGAAGGCATCGTCAAATGGAAATTGTGTCATTTTTTATTTAAAATGGCAGTGGTCCTGGTATCGAGGAAACTGAATATATCAGGGTCTATAGATGAAGCATAAAAAAGGCCTGTGCTTTAAACCCAGACCAAGCACTACCTCTACAATTCCAGCTCAAAAACTTCATGGGAAGGGAGTCATTTTATTAAGGGAGGTGCTGCCATCCTCCAAAATAGTTCCAACAGCAAAATATACTACATTTAGCTTTTTCTGAGCCATGTTCATCAATAAAATACAGATCATGTTACCAAGCAAATACCAAAGTGTTACAGCACACACATAATGCCAAAGTACCCAATTCATGTGTGGGTCTGACACACAAGGTAGAAGAAGACAATGGAGCCTTCTAGCACTACCATCCGGAGGAAAAAACCAACGAGCCAACAAGCATAGATGAAGTAAAAATAGAGTTGTGCAGTCCAGATTGAGTTAAAGAGGTCCCATACCTGCGTCCACCATAAAGCTATAATCATACCTGAAATGAAGGGTTCCGTCTTCGTATGATTCGCCGATAGAACAACCACCATCCCACCAGCCAACAGATGCTCTCGATTTCTCTCGGTAAGGAAGGGTCTGAATCTGAAAAGGGTATTGGGGATTTTGAAAGGACTGGGATCAATTGAGTGTGGGTTTCCTTTGGGTTTAGTTGTTCAATTGGAAATTCATCCTGATCACCTAAACGTTTACAAGGGATGAAGAAAGGATCAGTTTCTAGTCCTAAGTTCGGCCACCACCGTGTGTCGACGGTGGCTTTGAAATTGAATCTAGCAAACCCTACAGGAGCGATAGGAAGTCAATACTCCTTAAGATATGTGTACCCCTAACCGCATGTTGTATGCACAACCTGTTTCTCAAACACACTAATGATGTTGCTACAGGAGTTGTATGGACTCGGAGCACAAAGAATTGGAGTTACAAACTTACCACCTATCGGGTGTTTGCCCGTAGCAATTACCGTGTTTAACCCAGGAAGCAACCAATGCAACATAAGACAGAACCAAGATGCCATTTTATTCAACAACAAGCTAAACAACACATCTCAAACTCTGAAGCAGAGACTTCCCGGACTCAAGCTCGTAGTTTTTGATATCTACCAGCCACTCCTGGATATGATCACAAACCCTACTGACAGTGGTAACAAACCTTTATTTGTGTAAGTTTTTTTTTTTTCTGAATGCAACAAAAAGAGAACCTCTGAACTATATATTGTGATCTTTTAGCTTCATGTCCAACTTTCTCCTCTGTAATATTCATGTGACAGGGTTTTTCGAATCAAGAAGAGCTTGTTGCGGAACAGGTACATTCGAAACATCCGTGCTCTGCAACTTGAGGTCTGTAGGAACATGCAACAATGCAACAGGCTATGTGTTCTGGGATGGATTCCATCCCTCGGAAGCTGCCAATGAGGTCTTGGCTGATGATCTCCTTGCACAGGGCTTCGATCAGATATCTTGAATTTATTTATACAGCTTTGATGATTTACTAGTACTCCATATGATGTGATTCACACCCTCATAATCCTAATTTTATCTCTTTAAACTCATCTCTTTTTATTCTGTCTTCTTCGTCTACAAACTCCTTGTGATAATTTAATTAGTAAATAAAAAGATGCAATTACATATATGGAAGACTAAGAGCAGTTTGGTCATTTTATTTGAATCCCAAAAAAAAAAAGATGGAAAATGTAAACACAACTTTTATATTGATATAAATGAATCACACAGTAAATATTAACATATATCCTCTTATCTACAGTTTTTGGATCCACTAATATGCATTTACAAGAAAATCATTTCAGTACTCACAAGAAGTCTGGAGACCTCCTATTCCAACGTAAGACAGACAGATAGCAAGACAACTGCAAAAGAAGTTGCACACAAAGCAAATAAGTAATTGTATAAAACCATTAAGTACTGAACTTAAATTGCACCTATGATGCTTCTATTGACCAATGAAATAGAACTGCCAAAAGAAACATAGAAGATGGCATCACCAGAAAAGTAATGCAGACCATAGAGAAAAAGAAAAAGAAGAAGAACAGAGCTAAATAGAGCAGAAATATCATATCTAACAGTATTTGAAATATCATAATTGGTCTTTGTCTTTCCACATTGTTTGCTCCCTACGGGTAAACTCAAGAGTTGTACAATAATACTAATGTAATAAACATTATGGTCATTTTTACTCTTTTAGATTTGAACACATAGCATTTGCAAAAGTTCCTTATACAACAGCCAATTTATGAACAACCAGGATGTAATTCAAGATGTAGAGATGATATTCATTGCAAAAATTTTGCAAATGCACTTACGAATCAAAAAGCAAAAGGTAATGAAGTCAATAATCATAGTAGGACAAAGTAGATCCTTTATTTTCAAATAACATTATTTCCTTCGAAGTTTTTAAGACTTGATTGACCATATATAAAAACCCTAGAACTTCTTTAGATGTAAACCCTTGGAATTTCACTGAAAGGGGGAGAAAGAATAAATGACAATTCAAAGACAAGAAAAAAAGGAAAAACCTAAATAGAATTTTTAACGAGTCCTAGAGCTCCTAGAGAGTGGTTCAGGTAAACAAATCGGTAAACAAAAGAGAATTCCTTTATGGAGTGTAGAGATGTTGAGCGCACCTACAAGAGATATGCAGTGTAAGTTAACAAAGTTGAGAATATTTTTGGTAGATTAGAAAATCATTATACAATGGATGCCATCATTGCTTTCCGTGAAACTGGATATGAGAAGCTCGTGCTTCACCTGATTTTCTACATAACTGTGGGGCAGTAATTTTTCACAAGGTAGGACAAAGTACCAGGCAGAATGGCATGTCACTGAATTTGATTTACTGGTTTTGGCTCAGAACGCAATTTTGGAGAGAAAAAGAATACATCAATTCCAAGTGAAGCCAGAATGTGCTAACATGAACATTGAAGTTACATTATGACCATCAGTGTCAACTACTTCCCAGTTACTGATCAAAATATCCCATGCAATTTGGAAAATATTTATTTATACATGAAGAAGTAAAACATAAGATTCTATATCACTATGAGGAAATTCCATCTTATAGACAAATTAAAGTATCCCACCGCTATACCTTTTTTTTCTGATCCTAACATTGTAATATCCAACCTAATTTATGAAATGCCACTTGCAACTGGTGACCCATCTTTAATGGGCTTTATGGCATAGAATACTACGCAATCAAGCCCATGCAAACATTATTTCTACGTGTAACCAGTGAGAAATACCAGCATTTGGAACTTTGAATAGTAGGAAAAAAAATTAATAATTAAAAAAATAGATAAGAAATGACTAATACCTGAAGGCATATGTCAAGAAAGTTCAAAACCCGCATTAGAACTGATTGCATATAGAAGCTTTTCTCTCAGCGTGCTTGGACGCTTGTATGTTGGAAGCTACAGTCATCATAGAAGGGAAACATGAGCACAGGTAAAAGCAGATATATCATATATGTCGTAGTACGTAGCTATTTTAAGCAATGTGTTACTGTACCTTCAGAGTATTGTAGCAAGTTGAGGCTGATGGAAGCCGCTCTATATCATGTCCTCTCATTGTTGCCCACAGAGGGATATCACATGCAACCTATACATAATAGCCCACTTTTTGAGTAAGCACTATAGATTGATCACATAACAATTTCCTAACATAAATTACTACGTACAAGTTATAATGTTTCAAATCATAAATTTCTCTTAGATATTTACTATCAGAATACAAAACCAAGTAACTTTATCACTCTTCTCCAAAAGAGGTACTATGATATAACCCAGAAGTTCAAGGTTCATGCAATAGAGGATAAAAAGCTAAAGTAACGGTCAAACAAATCTATTTCTTCCTGTTGAGGCACTTATCCATCTGGTATTTTGAGTTAAATGTAAGGTTTCCCAAAAATTGACAGTACAATTGAAAGTTCCGAAAAAAGTATTGAGCTTAACAGGTGTTCAGTAATACAAAGGAATTACATTGTATCAGTGACCAACATAATTCGAACATTTTCATTCAGCAAACCAAAGGCACAAATTCTATTTTACAAACAAAAGAGGAGGATATAAATGACCTCACAACCTGCTCATATGAAAATCAAACTGCAGTTGTACCATACTTCTAACTTAAGTTTCTGACAGATAACTGGCAAATTTTTGAAACTATAATATTTCATTTCTTTTTTTTTATTGTAACTCGTGAAAGCAATGACTGATGAAGTGGCATTGCCTGGTCATGTTGTAAGATACTGGGCTTCACAAACAAGGAAACTCCTGTATGGTTAACATAAGATATACGTTATCTTGAGATACACACACACAAGAGGTGATACTTAGCAAACCGATATCACCATTCACAAGCACTAAAGTTAAACATAAAGTAAAGGCTTAAAAGCCAATATGCACCCTAATTTGATGACGGTTTCAGTTTGCATCCCTTGATATTATTTCAGCCAATCTATATTCTGGAGTTTCCAAAATAAGCTAATCTGGGCAAGTCCGTTAGTAAAGTGATTCCCAAACACATTTCTGTTGACCTATGCCTAGCATCTGAAGGCGAAAATGACAGTTATTTATTAAAACCCAAATTTATTTTATCTCTGTTTCTGTCTTCTGCTCTGCAATCTGAGATTTTCTAGGCCTGATCTGAAATCTCTGCCAAGGATTACAGTCACATATTTGCTCTCGAGGTGGAGGATAGGAATATAAACACAAAACCAGTTGCAATTAATCCTCAAAATAAGTCAGTCACCATCTCTGCAGATAAAATAAGTCTCACGAGGTCCTCCCTCACTGGTGAAAAGTTTAGCTATGCAACTAGAGACATGGCCTTTACAACAAGATGCAAGGTTTTCATTCCATTTATAGTTGTATTACTGTGGACTAAAAGCACCCAGCTGTTCTGACAAGTTTCACTTATAAAGTTAGAATTAGTTTTCACTCATGATGTGTGTCACTGTTGTTTAAAAAATAAATGGCTGGTGAATTTAAACCATCTCGTCATCCCTCTAGTGAACCACTTGTTAATTCGAGAAAATATTTATTTCTCAGCGTATTGCTAGCTGACAAAATGCTGAATTGGTTGAACAACTGAGTAATGCAGATCTAATGGTTGGAGCAGGCACAAATTCAGGGAGACTAAGAGATTGCTGAGGAAAACCATGAGAAAGAGAGAGAGAGAGTGAAGTAATTAAAGAAAATTGAAACTTGTGCTTTCAGACATGATAGGAAAGATCACCAGACATGTGAGTGGAGATTACTAAATCAGCATATATGTCCAATTATTAGATACTTACGAATGCATATTGGCTACATTATGGTGGTCCTTAATGGATTGAACTCCAGCTTTAATTGTGACAGTGTGTGTTCATGTGCACGCACATGAAAACTATTTAAAGAAGAAAGGTAAGCACACCTTATGGATTGTAAATGTTGGTTGCAAGTGTTTGAATCCAAGTAATGGAGCTCGAGAACAACTGGTAACGAATTTCAGAAGCATACACCGTTCATTAGGTTCAAATCTACTTATCACCTGTTATCATAGGAAAACGATACTCAGTAAAACATATAAACAACACAAGTATCCTGAATATTAGAAATATTCGAATTGCTGCATAAATAAAGCTACTGAACAGCATAAACTGGAGAGAGAGAGAGAGAGAGAGAGAGAGCTGAGACCCGAGTATAGAGAACAGAGTTTTATTATGTAACATATCTGGTCTTCCATTATTAGAATAAAATACACAGCAGATACGAAAATCCCCATTTAATGATTGTAAAAAAAAAGGAACAGATCATCTCTTCAAATTATAAGCTTACAAAATGTTAATGACAGGGTGAAATAAAATAAAAACTATATGTTTATATATACTGATAAAAATCAAATTTCTTCTTAGAAAAACTATATGTCAATCAACTTTCAGTCCAGGGTCAATACCTCCCAAAATATTTTAATTGTTCGGTTCCCTTCGGAGTAACCACCAGTATATCGTGTGTTCTTTCTCAAGTCATCAACATCAATGTCATGGACTCCACCTGATAGCAACTATTTACCATAATTATAGATCAGCTCAGCACCAAATGATTTTGTTTGGGTCAGAAGTTGATAAATCTGAAAGGAAAAATAACTTTGGGAGGAAAATACCTGATTAAATTCCCCTGCATTAAATAATTTCAGCCAAGATGGTGATATGAGATCAACTAGCCCTCTATAGAATGCATTTGAAAAAAGAAACATCTGCAATTAAGCATCAAGAAAAGGGTAATTATTTCATTGAACACCAAAAAGAGGATAGTGACCTCTGTCTCAATCAGGTTTTACAAATGTCTATCAAAAGTCAATGCAAACCTGCCGGTTAAGCTTATAATCAGCAATAGCATGGATGTACTGCATTTTGTTCTTGCTTGTTACAGTAACATCCTTTCCACCAGGCTTTAGCTCAATAACATGTCGGTTTCCAAATGACTCTTCAGTTACTGTAAAGTCCAGACAGAGTTCCTCAACATCACCTTCATAATGCTGAAAAGTGATAACCACACAAATAAATATCAAAATTAAAGACTTAACAGACATGAGCAAACATACTACATTTAAGTGAAACTTTAGCAAGATACAAGAGGCTTCCACAAACTTAAGCTGGAGCTCACAATCAAATGTGTTGTACTTAGTTCAGACCAAGCGACCAATAACACTACATTTGTAATGCTTTGAACTCATTGAACCAGATCAAAATTTACCTAAATAAATACACATCAGCCACAATATAAGGACCTCAATTCCCAATACTTTACATTTCTTTCATATGAATAATGTCATACAGCCCTTTCAATAGAAAGAGACTTCAATTCCATATTTCAGATCATAAGTTTATTTTTTTTTCCTACAACAATCACGATTAATTTCAAACAATTCTGTTATACTGTTTAATGGTTTCCCAATAACTAAATTGCATGATAACCTAACACTTCACACCAGGCCAACATGTTGCATGCTTATTAAAAAGAGTACTGACACTTCAACAAGGATGTAATGTAATGAGAAGCAAAGAACCCAAGAAGCGTAAACATAATATATAGTTTACCTTGACATACATCAGATTCCTGTAAATCTCTGGATCAAGTGTAGAAAGCTCATCAAGGAAGCTATATCGACCCAACAATTTGTGTACAAAAACATGAGAAAATGAGTAATCTAGTAGTATTCCTTCATAGAGTGCTTTTCCAACAACTCTCCCAAGGAATTCAATCATCTGGATACCATTATCTAGATATTTTGCAGATGGATTGGGAATCAGAAGTCTGTCTGAGGTTGAGGTTTGAGAGAATAGGCCATAGCTATTAACAGAAAAACTAAGGTTAATAAACTCACTTAAAAAGATAACTACGTAAGAAAGTTGAATGATATTTATGTCTATCTGTAGTGCAAACTTACTCCGGAGCAAAGGCAGCTTTGGATATATCAGTCAAAAACTCTTTAGATAATCCACCATAGTCAAGCCCAGCCTCTGGAAGGCCACATTCACTGACAAATGAAACATGAATGGATGACTTTAATCTTGATCCCAGGGAATTTAACTGCTGATATCCATCTTCAACAATATGACCACGACGAACTACTATCTCAACTGATCGAGAACTAGTGCCAGCAACTTCACCAGCCATTTTTCGGGCGGCTTTGTCCATCTTGATAAACTCTCTAAACATTTCCACCCTGAGTAGAAAATTACACATAATTACATCAAGCATAATTGCAGAGTAAAACATCCTAGATAGACCTGGAGGCCTCGAACTTATGAAGTCAATATTTATCAGCAAAATGTTAAATGTAAAAAGCAAGCAATTAAGACGCCCATAGATTATAACTTAAGCCAAAAAAAAAACAGGATCTAAGAGAAGTTGTGATATTGTGTCCAAGCACTTCTATACTCTCACTTGCAAACACATGCAAACTGTACATTCTAGTTGACTCACATGTGCACTGTGTACCTTATTAAAATTCTCCAGCATTCAAGAACTATGAAACAAGATGAATATCCTAGAGTAACTGACTCTGTCTTCCAGATGCAAGATCCATTAATACAACTCCTCTAATTATCCTAAAAAAAATCAATTTCAATGTAGAATCTTCCAGATATAAATAGAATGACAGATGGGTTTCATAATCCTGTCTTTTAGTCAAGACAACAATAGTATCACTAGGCAACAACAGATCATCCAGAGCGCCAAAAAAACAGGAAACTGAATAGCTCTCAACAAGAGCTATTATTGCTGTTAGTTCACACAAGTATTGTCTAACCTTTCTTCAAAAGGAAATACATGTGGGGTTGTAGTTATAACGGAGCCTATACTTTGCAGAGCCAGAGAATCATCTGATCTTTGGTTAGTTGACAAAATTTCATGAGTCCTGGCAGCTATAGCAATTGGTGGGCGGTTCTTTCGAGCAGGTGATAGCCACAAAACAGGGGGGCAGAACTGGTGCCTGCAATCCCTTTCATATATCAAATGCAGGCATCTGACAGCAGATTCCATAAGGGGTCTATCTTTCTGTCCAATACTTTGAGATAACCCATTATAAACCAATGTATTAAGAACAGATGCAATTTGCCGTTGTTGCTCCAGTGTAAATGGTACCTGTTCATATAACACTTAATATCAAGAACTGGTATATACTATCAATCAAAAACACTCAAAAGGAAAAATAAGACAGACTTTGAAAAAAGTACCTGCTTCTCATAAAATTCTATGTCATCGAGAATCAAAAGCAGGTGTGAATAGCTTGCACAGAAAAGATAAAGCATACATGATGTGTCTTTTGAAATACCTTGAGGACCAGGTCTCATAAGTTCTATATCCCAAACATCAGAAGAATCCTCTTTGTCAACAAGTATAGCCTTGGCTTGATTAGCACGCAAATCTCTGTCACCAGTCTCAGCTTGTGATTTCCCAGTAATTTTATGAAGGGCACTGACCCACTTATTACCTCCATCATTATTGCCATGCTTTTTCCTTTTCCCAACATTCCAATCTTTTCCACTACCAGAAGTTTTACTAATGATATCATAGAGTTTATGACCACTGCAAACATTCCTAGGAAAAAGATAGGTTTCCAACACTTCCCATAGACTCACAAGAAATCCAGGAGTAAATGATAACATGTTAAGGACAGGCAGTGAGCCAACCCTTGGATTCAAAGATGAAAACATTCTTAACATGAAAGAATATAAACGCATGATATCCAGCAATTCCAAGTTCCCAGAAAATTCCAATCTTTTTGGCGTGTTAGTCTCAGACCCTTGAGAGTGCCCCATTTTATTCACTATTGCCAAAAGATCTGTAAGGTGCCACTGCTGCGAAATAGGCCTAAACATATCCAAGAACGACAACTTAATAGATTCATTGGTCACTTCACTCTCACATGAAACCGTAGAGCTCAGCTTTTCACTGTTTTCAATATTGTTTTCAGCATCCTGATTCTTCTGGACAGAATCAACAATCTCAAGCCTAACCAACAAGTTTTCTGCAAGAATATTACTAGCACGTACATAAGATGCGCAATTGAACTCTTGATGGAAACCTCCAGGATCGACAGAATCGTTGTCTCCCCCTGTAGCTAGGCATATAACGTTTGCAAGAGCCCAACCAACTGGTGGAATAACCTTTTGAGACACATGAAACATCGACTGATCCACGGCCAGAATCGCCTTTAATATTTTCTCTTTTAAAATCTGCCATCACCTGCGAAAGTTTGATCAGCCCCCACATGTTTGAATCACAGTAATCAGAATGAAAAGAAAAGGGATGAACAAAACTAATATTCCATTGACAAGTGTGATTACACCTCCACATACGATGATGTAACAAATGGATAGAGCCAATACTAATTAAAAAAATTAAAAAAATAAAATCAAAAAACCTAATTCATACAAGTTTTCCTATTGATAATAAAAAGAATAACAAACAAACAGTGTGATAATGATAGTATTGACATGTACTGCTACACAGGCCCCATCCATTCTTGATAGACTTAATCCACCCACTTCCTTGTAAGATATAACTCACTGATCTAGAATATACGGAGAGAAAGATAACTTAGGTTCTAAATTATTAATAAAAGATCATTTAGGTTCTAAATTTTTTATAAACGAAGGAACCATCCACAAGCACACTTCTAATAAGTTAAAAACATACGTCAAATGAGCGTTAGACCACATATATAAACTTACATGAACAACTACTAGTGACATAATTGGCTGACCGAGGACATAAGTAAGGAGAGACAGCGCATTTTTAATCTATATAAGTGTAGTTCCTAAACCAGCATCAGGTTGGTATATTGGTCAAAAGAATGCGTGAGAGAGAAAAGCCGAGCTAAGTTATCACACTACTGACATCTAGACTAGGTTTCGGCTGCTGTAATTCTATCAAAATACTTACGTGTAAATCTGTTAAAGTTCCACCCACTTAATTGATTCAGCACAAAAAAAAAATATGTATATACATATATATGGTATCCAATAGCCAGCATGAGCCTATACTCACAATAAGACTACCTCACATGTATCATACCAAATCATCAGCTGACATCCAAAATCCTAGACATCACCTTATGTATATATCGTGCAAGTATAACAAACTAATCGTTAAAATATGATTTATGGGCAGTAAAAATGAACCTTAGAGAAATGACTTTGTTTCCGCCCACCCTTACAACATCAGCATCAAGTTAATTTGGTTGGTTTGCAATACGGTCTTTTTTTTCATAGAAACAAGGATTATGATACTTAAGTTTAAAATGCAAGCTTAAGTATTAGCTTCAAACTAATTAAACAGATCAGTTGAGAAAGTTTGAACCACATTGACTGATCATATCCAGAAATAAAAAAGGATAGAGGAAATGGGGAACGGTATCCAGATGAGAGTAGGTCAGTGTTTTACTAATTGAAGAGGAGGGTATTATCATGAGTGCAATAGTGCATAAAAAATACAAGATTTTATCATACTTAAAAATGAAATACATCAAAGAAAATCCTCATTGGGATCTTATACTTGGATGAGTAGACAAACCCTAAATCTACAGTTCTTGTTATATTTGACCTATATCATAGACAAATGAAGAGAGTTGTCAAACCCAATACAATTCTGAGAGTATTTTGTCTTCAACTAGCCTACTAACTGCATATTGATCGACCCTGAAACTAGAATATTTGACCTATATCATAGAGACAAATGAAGAGAGCTTTCCACCAGTATTCTTAAAAAAAAAAAAATTGTTCCTATATCATACGGTGACCATCACCAAACTACGGTCTTTAAAATCGTTTTGAGATGTCCACTTAGAAGGGCATGAAGGTGATGAATTGGTTGCAACAAGAACTATCTGAGTTTGAAATAACAAGATATATCAACAGTACGAAGCATTTACAAACTAGTAATACATAGATCACCTAGAAAATTCCACCCGACTCATTGACTCATCATATCCAAGGAAAGCATGGTAGCTGGCATATAACTAGGTCAACTAGCATCTAAGTGAAAAGTACCAAGCACAAGAAAAAAGAAAAAAACTGTTTAGCATAATAAGGATAGAATTAATCTTAAAATTGATCCTACTGGCCTCAACTTACTACTATTGTCCCATCCAACAGCAACACTTTCAAAAATTAATTCCTAAATTCTGCAGTGAGCCAGTGACTGATACCCAAAATCATTTACAGACAGATCATTTACTTGAGCACTCAAGAGAATACTTTACCAAAAAGAAATTGCAAACATTTTATTCAACTTGTAGGAGCCTTACCAGTAATGTTTGAAAACACGGTTGGAGAATGGATTTGTGCCTCATTGCAGGTATAAGTACAGCAGGCAGACGCTGAGTAAGCCAAGGAATTGTAAGCAGAAACACAGAGTACTTCTCAGCAACATCATGGACATCCAACAAGCCAAGGCTATTTACATCGAACTTCAACACATGAAATGGCCTAAGAGCCAATGTTATGGTGCTTGCAGTAATCAAAAAGCTGTCATCTGTCTGTACCCTACTTTTCGACCGCGACAAAGCACAAGGAACATCCAATGTGTTGATGTATGTTCTAATCGATGAGTAAAGACCACTGTCACCACTCCCTAAAAACCTAACTAAATCCTTCACTGCCGTATCGGCAATCTGACAATCCTGTTGATCAACACTCTTCCACCCTTTAACATCAGTCAAGACGACAACAAGCTGCATTGCCAGAGACGTAATAGCAACAATATCTTGACCTCCTGGCCGGGACTTGTCACACTCCGAAAGAACAAAAATACAAAGAGAAATCAGCCTCCTGGACTGATAACCCCAGACTCTTCTCTCCTCAACAGTTCCAATCGCCAGAGAGCAGTAATTCTTCTTCGAGTCTACACATAAAACAACAATGCCGATATCAACACACTAACTAAACCAAATCGAGAAAACTATCCATCCGAAAAAACAAACATACCGGTCGAATTCAAGCTGTCTAGTAGCATTTGAAAGCAACTCTTCATACAGTTAACTTCTGCAGCTTCAATTCTCCTCTTCCGAATTAATAAGCACGAAACGAAGAAGAGAAAAGGCCTCACTACATGACTCGAAATCCAAATTGCTGTGATGACTGAACCAGCTTGCTGCTGCTGCTTCAAACACTTCTCCCACTCCTCTCTCATCTCCAACGCCGCCGTCCTAGTCTCCCTGTACCGCCTCCACACTCTCTACAACAACATTTCCAAAGCGACCGCGTTTCAATCGCTCAAATTCATCTCAAAATTGGACAGAAATTTTCAAATCAAAAGAACGAGAGAAAGAGCCGGCACCTGAAGGAAGAGCGCAGCAGCGGTGGCGCGTCGGGCGTACTGGCGGAGCTCTCGTTCCTGAGAGACCTTCTCCAGCAGCGCGTCTCTCGTAATTTCCTTGGCGCTCGCGCCTCTCAGCGAGACCTGAAAAAAACCGATCACCACAACCACCGCGTGAGATTGATCGGAGAACGATCGTCGGAGAAAATGGAAACTGAGATCGGAGGTGTACCTGATGTTTGCGAGGGTCGTCCATGGAAGCCGGAACGCGGCGGCAATCGGCCAATCGAGAGCTCAGTCTCGTCAACAACCGTTTTTTTTTTTTGCTCTAATTATATCATCGTGATTGTCCACAACGCGAATAAAGAACGCAGTGTTATTTTCTTTTGTCACCCACTCACCGCGGCGAATTCTGGAATGAGCCCGCGAATTCTGGAATGAGCCCGACCTCAGAGAGCCTGTCTTTTGTCCTATTACGTGTCATTCTAAGATTGGTCATTCAATTATACTTTTTACTCTTTTGTTTCTTTGGTTGCATATTATGGATTCATGGGGTCTGTTTTGCCCTCACGGCTTGCGCTCCGTTACTCCCTGGAGCTTTCTCTGTAGCAAATCTAAAAGGCTTCATGAGATTCATAAACTTAAAAGGGTGGAGCTCAATTGTCTTTTCAAGCCTGGGGTTTGGCATACAGTAATCTCTAGCTTCAGATTTCAGACTCCTCCACCACCGTCGTCGTCTCGATTCTCGAGCTCATCGGACTCTTTCTTCAATCCCAATTAGTAACCAGGTACAAAATTACCACTGTATACGGTTTTTTATTCCATAATTACAACTAGATAGAGTTTTAAGTCGGGTAACATTTATTATACACGCCGTGAACACAAGAATTTTAAGTCTGCCAAACACAAAGCCGTTATGATCAACACACAAACATGAAAAATGTGACCCTAGGGGTGGTCAATAAGTACTCATACACAGTATTTGTATTTGGTGTAAGTTGTGACGCTACCGAACCTAAAGCACTATCTCAACAAAAAAGGGTAATGATATTGATCCTCAAGATGTGGAATGCTACCGACCCTCGTATGGTGGTAAAAAAAATAAAACATAATGTACATTAAAAAGCTTATTAATGATAGTATTTAATAGTAATTATTGGCTTAAAACTTAGAAATTCTTATATGCATGGCATATGTGGTACACGATACAATCTTAATCTTTGAAAATAATTTATATTCAGGTTTCACCATACATTTATATATTTCTTCTAATTTATGTCGTTCAAATTGTATGTGAATATACACGTCATGCACCGAAGATACTCTATGTGTTAGGTGTTCATTTAAAGGCTCACCAAGATTTATGTGACTTGTTATCTCATTTCTAATGACATGAGTGGCATTGTCATCGAAAGTCATAGATCTATTATTGATGTCATTTACTTCCAAGAATGACTTCATTGTGTATTAAGCTGTGATGGGGAACATTACCCTGAGGAATACCATGTAGCTATCGTCATAAAGACCCTCGTGTCGATGATATTGAATCCAAGCGAGCTGCTAGCTATGAGAACCTAGCGACTCAAGGTAGTGGCCTGAGATGTTGATCTGATTGAAAAGCGTATACTGATGTGGACTGGACCCATAAATCTCTGATCATCCATCATTTCTCTTCTAGTTGAAGAAATGGCTGCACACTTAAATATTGGTATAGCTCCCCTATCTTCGTTATGGTCTCATCCTCGTGCGCTTGTAGCTCACACTCAACAGTCAACATTACTTAGCTCATTGAAACCAGTAGAGGCTGGCTACTAGAGAAGTTGCAATGGTGCGTGGTTTTTCCATGATCCCTACCTCAAAGAGGTTTCTGATACATGTTGATAGGGACATTAGCCTTAGAAATATCACTTGAATAACCAAATTGGGCTATATAAGATGGACTCACGTCAAGAAACCAAGTCCATCCACACCACCTATATTAATACATCAATAATCTTAACAAAACTAAAATTGAAGGTAACTTCAAAATGGTGCATACAAGTAACATGGAATGATTCCTAGTCAACTCTAGGAAACCCACATAATGACTCATATCACACTTCTCTGCTCTCCTCCTAACTTTCAGTTCTCTGCCCCATGGCTAATCCACTACAAACCCAAATCATAGAGCTTGTACATAAGTTATTGTTCATACCCAAAAATGCACACTATTTTTATGGAGAATTTGAGGGTCAACGTTTGGGCGTATGTTTGGTGTGAGACACATTGCACCTGGGTCATCGTTTAAAGCCCAAGAAGACGATAGGTCAATATTTGCATGTTATGCCATTATGAACATTTTTTTAATAAGTTATATATGGTACAAAATTCCTAAGTCAAAAGAGGCAAGTCATGCCATGCCCAAAAAACCATAACACAAGCTAAGCACCCTCATTAGGTCAAAACTCACTTATGAGTCAAATCATACCTAGCAAGTCCATGCCCAAGCACATTCTTCCTTGGGCACATGGTGGTTTGTTACAAGACACCTAACCTACTTGAGAGCTCGGCCAACTCATGCTCATCCATACCCAAGCACATTCTCTTCCTTGGACACACGGTGGTATGTTACAAGACACCCAATCCACTTGAGAGCCCGATCAAGCCATGCTCATCCATACTCGAGCACACTATCTTCCATAGGCACTCTCATGGACGCCTCTTAATACTCACAAGTTGACACAATTCATACACACGCTAATTCATGCCAACACATGACAACCTTAGACAAACACATGAGCTCTCAAAAAGATCTCACGATCCGCACTGTCATAGCGTGCCACGCAGCCAATTAGCAATGTGTACCCAAGACACTGGTCAATAGGGTTTATTGGTGGGTTGTGGTGTAGAAGGTCACATGATTTTACGAGGTCTAAGGAAGCCAAATGTCAAGCATCCGAGGTGTCTAAGGAGCCAAGGACCGAACTTGAATTTGGACTTCCCACACATAGGCTTGTAACGGGTATCTCATCAAACCATCCAGTATCACATGCCACCTCAAGCCAAAATCTATGCCTCTATGATTTTCACCTTATTAGCTTGAGTTGAACTCAAAACCCATTTTTGTGCCAACCTCCTAACCAAGAATAACTTGGTAAAAGGCCAATGTCATTAGTCCCGAGAGGGTCATGACATGCGTGACTCTTGGATCACCACCTAGTCACGAGCCATTTTACTACCCTTCATAATTCATCAAGAACCCTATATAAATGGCACTACAGTGCCAAGAGAAGAGGTTGACTCCCACAGGCAACGAACACTAACTTTACAAGCAAAACCACCACCATCACTCTCTTCATAGGTAACTAAGCCTACCACCATACTACCATCCCAAACAACCATCACTTTGTCCCTCATATATCACCATATCCACCATCCTGAACAACCACATTTGTACCATCCAACTAGAATCTTTAACCACATAAAACTTTCTCCCATGAAGAGCATGCAACCTGTTACACTCGTAAGATCCTAGCTCCCACACCAGGCACACCACTAAGTGCCTTTGTGATTTTTTATGTTTGAAGCCTTTAGAATATCACAAAAAGGTCTTCAAAGGAAGATTTTAGGCATAGTCTTGCAACTCAGAATGGAGAGACTTGATCATCAAGCCCAACACCAGCCAACATTATGATCTCTAATTTCCACCCCAACATCTATTAGTTGTAACATAAGAAGAATTGACTTCCAAAATCGCCCAAGCCATAAAAGCTAAAAATGAACGAATGAATTTAAAGTTTTGTCTTGTGGTTGCAAAAAAGTTATTATGTATTGTAGCATCACTCAAAAGCTCAATTCATAGAAGCATAGAAAGAAGCTCTACGATGGAAAACTCAAATTGATAGATATAAAAGAGAAGTAAATCAACACAAACCACAAGAAGTTGAGTGCAAAGGTGGTTGTATAGTAGCTGCAGAAGAAACATTGTACATGTCGTCAACTAAGTTGCACAAGAGAGTCATACAACAATTTGGGGAACACAAATTAGATAATAACACCACATGATAATCTAACGAAGCATTGGGAGATGAAGCAACTATTATGAGACTTATATCATCCATGAGACGATTAGGTCTCATATCTCTAATTCTTTCATTTTGATCAATCTTGGGTACTCCCATCTCTCACCAGGACTATATAAATAAATAATTAAAATTTACCCTTTTCGACTTTGTATGCAGTTTTTTGTTTAGAAGTAGAGACGCAAATAAATAAATAAAGTAAGAAGAAACAAAATGGAATTTGTTTTTTCAACTCATACTTTAATACTTCCAAATGAACCATTCGAGAAGTTTCTTCTAATCGGGGTAGTTAGATTATATATCGCTATCAAAGATAGGTGAAGTTTTCCACCTAGGAACATTGTATAGCTCACATGAGAGTCCATAATGCGAACATTCAAAAAATTAAATTGACAAAAAAAAACTGATAGATTCAGTAGAATAAAGCACTCAGACAACAACCATTCACTATGAATAAAGTTTGAACAAAAATGATAATGACTTCACTTTATAAATCGAATGATCCTAGTAGTAAATTGATTAAAATATAAAAATACTTAATAAAACCAAAAGACATATTTTTATTCCCCTTTCGTTTTTATTTTACATATATAAGTGTGAGATAGCAAAGCATTTCATATGAATAGCTTATCTAAGCTTTTTTATTTTGATTCACTGTTTCTTTGCAAGGAGGGAAAGTGGTATCGAACAAAAAGATATTTGAAGCAAAGTCATACACATGTAAATATGGTAAATAACTTTATAAAAAAAATAAACCCTCTAAAGTAACATAAAAATTTTAAAAAATGTAACTAACCTTTATGAACTTCTCCATATCATTCTCAAACTCAATCTGACCAGCTAATAGGCCCTTCTTTTGTATCCACATGATCGTTTCAAGATCAAACTCAACATGTTGATCTTTGGTGCTTGCTAAGCTACTAGTCTCACTCTAGTCTTCAAGCCGTGCGAAGTGGTATATATTGAATTTGGCCTTCGAATTAAGCATGTTGGGTGTTCTGGTGCAATCTAACTGATATACTAATATGGTGACCATCATCACATCTCTATCAGATGAAGGGTTTGATCGTACCTCCCCAATCTCCAATGATGTAATAAAATCATAAGGAGTCGAAATTTGTTCTTCATACGATACATGATGTGTGCAAATGAAAGGGTATGATCCAACCTTATCACTCTGTTTAGAGATCTCACCATGCAACCTCTGAATCTCTTCTGCATAGCGCACCCAAAATTTGAGATGAGGACCAAGAAATGTGTTGTGCAAAAGAGTGTACACAACCGAATCTCCCCAAAGAATCGCCCCCTGTCAGCTATCTCAAAAGTGGTCCAATATGGTTTTGACAGATTATGCCAATGCGGTGTATCAATCGTAACTGGCAGGTGAGGGATACAGTCACAGTCTCCAAACAAATGAGTCTTGCAAGTCTTTCGCAATTTCGAAAAATAACATCACTTTTTGCATATTTAGGAAATGGAATATACAATTGCTATAACATGAGTTGGGCTTTGTTTAGACACAAATAAATAAAAAGTCAGAGAAAACAAAACAGAATTCATTTCTTCAACTCATACTTTAATACTTCTGGATGGACCATTCGAGAAGTTTCTTCTAATCGGGGGAGTTAAATTATATATTGCTATTAAAGATAAGAGAACTTTCCGCCTAGGAATGTTGTATAGCTCACATGAGAGTCCCTAATGCGGACCTTCGAAAAAATCAAATTGACAAAAAAAGACTTTAATAGGTAAACAACATCAACCCTTCACTATGAATAAAGATCAAACAAAAATTATAATGATAATCACTTAATAAACCCGAATGATCATAGTAGTTAATTGATTAAAACATAAAATACTTTCTAAAACCAAAAGACACTTTTTTCTTCCTCTTCCATTTTTTATTTTACATAAAAAATGGTGAGATATCAAAACATTTCATACAAATAGCTTTTACAAGCTCTTCTATTCTGTATCATCGTTTCTTTGCAAGGAGGGAAAGTGTTATCGAACAAGAAGAGCTTTGAAGCAAGGTCATACACATAAACTTTTTAGAGAAACATACACATACACTTTAGTAAAGGATACTTCTTCACCATTCAGAGTCAGCTCATTTCTCTAAGTCTTTCCTTATAGCTTGATAATGTAGCTTTTAATATATATGGTTTTCCCTTTCATGTTATATAATAGTGCTATGTAGTTAAAAAAGTTGAACCTTTTAACAACACCAACCTAAACCCTACCCTGGTTATAAGGCTCTGAAAAATCAACACCACCAACCTAACAATACACAAATTGTGTTCAAAGAAGAATGACCCTCTTGCTCAATTAGGAGGGATGACTACAACCAATAGTAGACTTAAAATAAAGAAAGACTAGACTTGGGGCAAAAAACTAGAACCCAAGCCCACCCACAACCCACTGGATCTCAAGAAGTGACAATTTAGAAACTAACCTCACAACCATTGACGCAATTAGCACAACACATTCTGCCACCATACCAATATTTGCCACCATACATTCATGTAAGCATCACGGAGAACCTTTGAATCTGCACCATAACACATAAAGTTGATCCAACCTAGATTATAAGATTGATTCGTGAAGGCCATGAACCTGCCATCCCTTTACCACCTATTCAGCTTTCCACCACCTGCCCTTACTATCCTCTCTCATGACACGTTAACATTTTCGGACTATATTATTACACTAACACAATGTCAACAACTCTACAAACACCTTTTATATATATATATATATATATATAGTTAAGTTCGCTCTTTCCGCCACCAGCGACCTGACCATCCAAAAGCTACCAGAAACTTATGTCTGACCTTACTTAGAAAACACTGATAGCGCAACCCGACAAGCAATGAAAACCAAATTTTGAAAACCTTAACTAGTTCATGTTTTTACCTCGTGCGAGATAACTGTCTTTTGTTACAAATTTGGTTAGACTTGCAAAAGAAGAATTAACACTTGGTTTGATTGACTTTATTAAATACAAGAATGTTATCTTGTAAGCAAAGTATTATCCTTGGGTTTACCATCTTCAATAACGCGGGTTGATGATAAAGACTTCCTTATCGCTCTCGAGCCCTCCGAGTATTTGAGATGTTTGAAATTTACAAATTGTCTTCCTATGAGTATTCATCGAGGCCCTTGGGCGTGACAACTACACAGTTTTCCTATACTTGTAAGCTCACTAGAAAATGTCAATCACTCATATTAATTGATGTTTCTCATAAATAATTGTACAAAGAAAAAGAAATTCATAGCTTTTAATAGGTTGGAGACGTGGAGTTGCACAAGAAATTGTCACAGCTCACATAAAAGGAAACCGAAGAAAAAAATAAGAAAGAAAGAGCCCTCTCGAATATGGATATGGTTGTTACCCGCCTTCCCTTCACTTACAAATGAGCACCGTTTTCCACCCCACCATCGCCGCCTTATCTCCTCCACCGCTCTCTCACCACCCTCCACTACCACCACCGCACTCTTCTCTTTCTCTCTCTCCCTCCAAACCCAAAACTCCCCTCAGCTTCTCGACCTCTCTCCCCACCCAACCCCTTCTCACTTCTCCACCGCCTCCCACTCCCAATGCCTCCTCTCTCTTCTCCCATCTCCTCTCCTTGCTCCGCCTCTCCGCTCGCCACGCCGACGCCGACCTCGCCAGGGCCGTCCATGCCGCAATTCTCAAGCGCGAAAACGACACCCATCTCGGCAACGCGCTTCTCTCAACATATCTCAAGTTGCTTCTCGTTCCCGAAGCTTCCAAGGTCTTCGAGAGCCTGCCGTCGCCGAACCTCGTGTCCTTCACCGCCCTGGTTTCCGGTTTCGCCAAGTCGGGGAGAGAACAACAGGCCGTGGAGCTTTTCTGTCGGATGAGGAGGTCGGGTATTGAGCCTAATGAGTATAGCTTTGTAGCGATTTTGACTGCTTGCATTCGGGTTTTCGACATCGAATTGGGTCTGCAGGTTCATGGTTTGGCTGCTAAGAGGGGGTGTTTGGATTGTGTTTATGTTTCGAATGCTTTGATGAGTTTGTATGGGAAATGTGGGTGTTTGGGTTATGCGCTTAAGGTGTTTGATGAAATGCCTCACAGGGATGTTGCGTCGTGGAATACTGTTATGGCGGGTTTAGTGAATGAGGTTATGTACGATGAGGTGTTTGAGTTGTTTTGTGAGATGGTGAGGAGGGATGGGTGTGATTTTGTGGACCACATCACGCTTTCGACTGTTTTGACTGCTTGTAGTGGTGGTGGTGATTTCTTGGAAGGACAAGAAGTTCATGCCTATGCTGTCAAGACTGGTTTGGAGGGGGACTTGAGTGTCGGCAATGCACTTATTGAGTTGTATGCTGAGTGTGGTAGTGTGAAAGATGTGGATACTTTGTTTGAGAGGATGCCTGCGAGGGATGCCGTTACGTGGACGGAGATGATTACAGCTTACATGGATTTCGGGTTGGTGGAGATGGCTGTGGAGATGTTTGATCAGATGCCGGAGAGGAATTGTTTTTCTTATAATGCTCTGTTGGCTGGCTTCTGTCGGAATGGTGAAGGGTTGAGGGCGCTGGATTTGTTTGTGAAAATGGTGGAGGAGGGTCTGGAGCTGACAGAATTCACTTTGAGTAGTGTAGTTGGTGCTTGTGGCTTGCTCATGGACTGCAAAAGTAGTGAGCAAATTCATGGGTTTGCTATCAAGTTTGGTTTTGATTCAAACGCTTGTATTGGATCTGCATTGCTTTATATGTACACAAGGTGTAATCGAATGGGAGATGCAATGAAATTGTTCCACCAGTGGCCAACTGTGCAGGAAAAATCGATAGTTTTGACTTCAATCATATGTGGGTATGCTCGAAATGGGCAACTGGATGAGGCAATCTCTATTTTCCACCGATATCAGTCGGAAGGGATAATGGTAATGGATGAAGTTGCATCCACTTCACTCCTTGCTCTTTGTGGGACTATAGGGTATCATGAACTGGGGAAACAAATTCACTCACATGCTATCAAGTTTGGTTTTCTAGCTTATATAGGGGTAGGAAATGCCACAATTAGCATGTACACTAAGTGCTGGAACATGGATGAGGGTCTCAAAATATTCAGGATGATGCCCACTCACGACATAGTTTCATGGAATGTTTTGCTGGCTGGTTATCTTCTACATAGACAGGGTGACGCAGCCTTAGCTGTCTGGGAAAACATGGAGAAGACTGGCATAAAACCAGACAATATTACCTTCATTTTGATCATTTCAGCACACAGACATACTAACTCCAATTCTGTTGACAGTTGTCGAAATTTGTTTCTCTCCATGAAAGCAGTTTATGGAATTCAGCCCAACTCAGAGCACTTTGCCTCATTTGTTGGTGTTTTAGGGTACTGGGGTCTGTTGGATGAAGCTGAGGATATCATCAGAAAGATGCCCTTTCAGCCTGGGATTTCTGTTTGGCGAGCTTTGCTTGATAGCTGTAGGATCCGCATGAATACAACTGTTGGAAATAGGGTTGTGAAACGTATACTTGCGATGGAACCCAAAGATCCATCTAGCTACATACTCGTATCGAATCTGTATTCATCGTCTGGGAGATGGCATTGCTCCGAGATGGTGAGAGATGACATGAGAGAAAAGGGGTTTAGGAAGCACCCAGGTCGAAGTTGGTTCATTTATAACAACAAGATACATCCATTCTATGCAAGAGATAAATCCCATCCTCAGGAAAAAGACATATATAGCGGATTAGAAATACTTATCGTAGAATGTATGAAAGCTGGTTACGTTCCAGACACAAGTGTTGTTCTTCATGAAGTGGAAGAGCATCAGAAGAAGGATTTCCTGTACTATCACAGTGCAAAACTAGCAGCCACCTATGGGCTTCTGACCAACAAACCAGGACAACCAATTCGAATTGTGAAGAATATCCTTATATGTGCTGATTGCCATACTTTCTTGAAGTTCATGTCCATTGTAACCAAGAGAGCAATACATGTAAGAGATGCGTCCGGGTTTCACTATATTTTAAACGGTCAGTGCTCATGCAAAGATTACTGGTGAGCTATTGCCTCATATATCTCTCATCATTGTAAGTTTCCTGTACCTTTTTGGTAGCTAGTTACCAGTTATATAGCATTGTAGCATATCTGTATTCAAAAGTGTAATTTTCCATAGAATTAGATTACAAAATTTTGAACAGATGGACTTCTAAATAGTATTTGGGGAAAGTAGATACAGTCTCTTCCTTTTTTTGTTTGTTACTATAATGGTCTTATTGAATAATGAAAATAGGTGGTATCAGCACCACTTCTCAAATGAAAAATAAATAGTCAAGATTAAGGGAAATGAATAAGTGATCTGTGTAAAATGATAGTTCAACAGCACATTGATTGGGAAATTGGTAATTTGGTTAATTACTATAATTGATTCAAAAGTATAAATCTATTAGAAACGGTGAATTGTCGAATTATAGCTCCAGATGACTGCCCCATGTATTTGGATTTTATGACTAGAATTGGGTGGCTGTTGTTGCAAATAGAAGGAGACTTCTGGAGTAATGCTTATCTCCTAAGCTTCTGATGCACAAGAATCTCGACATGCTAAGCTGAATTACATTATCTGTTCTTCCGCCTGGATGGGCATTCTCTATTGTTCTCACTATCAGTACATGTGCTGAAATAAATGATGGGGTGGTTAATACTGCACCTTGGATATTGGCTTGGTTTGGTTTTCCCTTCAATTCTCCAAGGCTGAGGTTTCCACTGATAAGTTGCAGCTTTGTGGAGGGATTGTTTCTCCATAATGGCTTGGACTTTTGAATGTTTATCTTCGTGGCACTTTGTACAAGTCTCAACAATTTAACTGCTTCAAAGCAACTTGGCTTTGCTGGTAGTGATGTTGATGTTTTTCAGTTTATCAGTTTATCTCTGTGTTTCAGAGCTAAAAAGGAAATAGAAATGGGGGTTTCAATAGGAATCGAGCCTTCTTTTCGAAGTTAAAACTTTGCTTTAGGATGCCTTCTTCTACTCTTTCATACGATGATTCTTACTAATGTTCATAGGTGCATAGGAATTTGTCCTATCTCGAGTTTCCCCTCTTTGTCCTGGATGCATCCAGAGGTTTGTCCCCATAAAACGATCCAGAACATTACCTAGTCTGCTGAATCTGGAATCTGCATCAGCTTTTCTAGGCACTAAGCTTTTGTATGTTCAAGCATATGACCAGACCACTCCTCTAGTTCTTTAACTCTCAGTTTTGAGGATTAAATCTTTTTTTTTTGTCTGATTTGAGGATTAAATCGATCTGCACAAAATCTTTTGCATGCACCAACTAGTACTCCTTAATATTTGTGTGAGTCGGCTTTTCTCTCTGCTAGCTAGGGTTTCTCCGATTGAGAAACAGACCGAGTTTTCTCAATATGGCAACCGCGACTTCAAGAAAGGATGAGGCTGTGAGCCGGCGGGGAGCAATAGCGCAAACCCAGACACCGTCTTTTTATGGACACTTCCCATCTCTGAAGAATCCCGTGGTGATTTCTTCGTTTACGGCAGTGATCACCATAATAAGGGGGATAACTGGATAAGAGAATCTTGATAAGGAGGAGAAGAATCGAGTCCTTGGTACTACGTTGAGGAGGCTAAGAAGAAGAAGGGACGGCCATATGGCTCCATCGGTAAAGAAGGACAAGCAACTGGTAGTGGCAACTATCGGTATGTAGTAGCCTTCTAGCTGAATGGACTCCTAGTCCTAATGGGAAGGGCAAAGATAAGCTGACTAAATCTTGTTTTTATATAGCATATTGCTATGTTTGTGTAAGTCATAAAATACACTTAGATCTTTATTTTTATTCTTCCATTTGAGCTCATTTTTCAGAGTATAGTCATATCTTATGTACTAAGATTGAGCTTCGGCTCAAGACTTCTTATTTGCTGTTTGACAACAACAGAGGAGTATATAATTACTATTCATGCTTTCAGTTAATCAAATCATTTTATTTTGCATCAAACAGAAGAAAAAGATAGTAATCCTTAAAATACATAGATTTCTTGACCTTTTTTTTCATTTAATTACACTTGATCGACTAATTCGAAGTCCTAAACAATTGTGAGATATCTTAACCTTGCTAGATGAAGCAGAATCCAACAACAATCATTGTTAATCAAGGGTTGGGTTTACAATTGAGTTGTTAGTGTTTTCACCATGACCAACTGTGAAACATCATCCAGTTGAGTTTTAGTATTTACAAGCAAGAGTGGATTCGCCATTTTTTTAGTTAACATCTCGTCACACGCTTTACGATTTTTAAAGAAGCGTGTTGAATTGCCACATTATAAATCTTTTTCCTCGTATTTTATGTATCAATGTTGTAACATAACATACTAGTTTCCTACCCATAGTGTAATTTGCATCAAAATGAAGTACAAGAGAAGAACATATATACATCAGTTCGTTCATGCACATAAACTTATGACCTAATTGATAATATATAAAAATCTCGTTGCAACACATTAACAACATTCTTCAAATTTGTCATTTTTTCAACATTTTCCTCTTAAACCCTATGCAAGAACATGGTTACTTATAATTATATCTGAAACAAATACCCCAATGCAAGAGGTTAAAAAAATCAACGTTAAACCCTAATTCACAAAATCAACTCATTGGTTCACATATTGAAACTTGTTGGTCCAATTCTTAATCACGAGTTTTTTTCTTTAGAATGATTAAACGACGAGTTGTAACAATTGTTGGATCCACAATTTCAATCAAGGTTCCTGATTGATTGTGCTTTAGATAGATTGAGAGATTTGGAAGACACATGTTATGATCCTTGTTCTTGACTTTAAGACTTTTACAAAAACATGCCCTCTGAGAGCTTGCTGCATTTTTAAGTAGTGAAATAACAGTTATGGTTCGAAACATTCTAGCTCTCCAGGGTTCATTTTCAAGCCCCAAAATGCATGTCCAACCGTGTACTTTGTAAAATATTGTAATGTCACCTCATTTAATATAATATTTTCTTCGATTTTCATTTGCTGAAAAGGATATGAAAAAGATATATTTCAAACTGGATGATGTCAAAATAACAGTGTTCTAAGCATCCTAAGTTATGGTTTAAGGATTGCTGAGAATAAGTGAGTTTCTTGCATTTATATAGAGTTAATTGCATGATAATTCTTTACCGAAGTTTGCATCCACAGCTGAGCTTACTGCACTGTCTATGGATTAGAAAATTTCAACCACTTAAATTATCCAACTAAATATGCAGCAAGATTATGTTATCTTTCGGCGAATCAGTTAAGGTCACACATGTGATGCATGATTAGTATGAACATATTGGAGACGTCATTCATGATAGATATTAAGATATGTCTTCTCTTATGAGATTAGAAAAATATCTGAGAGTTTTTCTTGAGAAGTTGTCGGAGCATCTTAGTTTTTTAGTTAGCATATTAGGTGATGAGAAATGAATGAGCAATCTATATATTTGATGGAAGAATGATAATTAGTGTTAAGATGAGACTGTTACATTATTTTTTCAGATACAATATGTTGGTTATAACTTATAAGGATGTGGTAGA
Organism: Argentina anserina; assembly: GCF_933775445.1. Classification (NCBI taxonomy): domain Eukaryota; kingdom Viridiplantae; phylum Streptophyta; class Magnoliopsida; order Rosales; family Rosaceae; genus Argentina; species Argentina anserina. Next base: position 10,150,369 of record NC_065877.1, read on the forward strand.
AATTGATCTTGTCTTAAAGGAGAAGAAATTCATATTTTTACACATATAACTGACATATATATATATATATATATATTTTCTTTCCTTACAAAAGAAGATGCTACGTAAGAATGAGTCACGACACATGACCTTTTCCATACTGTACTTTTGAACAGATAGCTGATCTTGCTCGTGTCCTCAAGAAAAGTTCCCGATTAAGTGTTTTCATAAAAGAAGAGATAGTTTATAAAATATTTGGCTAAAATATCCAATGACCCATCAAATGCATGTATAAAGTTTTTTTACAAACTTGGTAAATCATCCCGAGCTCAACCTCTAAAGGTGATGAGAAAAGAATCCATAATATATATTATCGATAAAAGAGTGATGATTGAGTGTTTGGATGAGACTGCTACATTGAAACATAACTAAGCAACATTTTTGCATTGTAGTCAACTAAGATCTTGTGGATATGATTAGGGAAGAAATAAGGAAAATAAGCACATGACCGTGAAGGAAAAGTATTTATTGCTATCAATTTATATGTGCCTCCGGGTGAATTTTGGAAGTGGATGAAGCCCTCAGGAGATGAGTTCTCAGCCGAAATTGTTGCAATGAGATTGAGCTTTGTCGTAAGCCATATCATCTGGTATTAGATTTTTGTCAGAAAATTTGGTGTACGTAGCAGCATTCTATTAGAATACAATAAAATTAAAAAAAATCACGAAAAATTGGTGAGATTGAGAAATCGGTACCTAGTTGTTGACAAAGGCAAGTGGCAGGCGGAGGTGGAGCCGTGGAGGGTGCACTAGTGCTGGTAATAGCTGTAGATTTGGTGTAATTGGAGATTTTAGGGATTTGAGATATTGAGGTTCACCGGTTCAGGAAGAAGAATAAGTTGTGGCAAAGAAGAAGTATGAGTTGGGGTAACGCTATGGGTTGAGAGTGGAGGATGCCTTAGTAAAGTCACCACGTGTGTGGTTGAATATATATTTGCCTGGTTGAGAAAAGTGGAGATGGTCCAGAGTTGCAGGAGGACGCAATGTCGAGCGAGCTACATAGGTATAGTTTGTGAGCAATACCAAAAACAACAACGAGGAGTAATCCTTTAGCAACAAGGGAAGTTCACTTCGTGCATGGGGCAAGGTTTCACATTTTCTTTGTCTGAAAGTTACACAATGAGATATAAGGCTTGATGAGTGATGACTGAGTTTTGAGTGCTACTTCATGCATGGAGGTTATTGCTTCTTTTAAGTTTAGTTTTCACTTTTTTGTTTTAGGTTATTGTCTACTGTATGAGAGCTTGTTTCTACTTAACTTAACAATAGTTGGTCCGTAAGTCGATTTTTATTTTCCTAAAAAAAAGAGTAAATTATAAATATGAAATCAGTGATCTGGACCTTTAGTACCAACGCCACCAGATCTAGGCCATCCGTTTTTATCTATGAGTATACTTAAGAGAACAGGTCGTGCACACTCCCCATTAATCAAAGCCCGTTTCAGATTCGGAGAGAGAGAACCCGGACAAGGTATGCTTCGCGATCTCTTACTTGATTTGATTCAATTCTCCATCGCTATCCGGTTCAATTAGTTTTGATTTCTCTGTTGCTTGCCTTCGATTAAAACTCGTCTCAATTTCGATGATTCGTTGTAGAGGATTCGAAATGAAATCTTCTATTCAGTGAATCCTTCATGTTCACTTGGGTTCAATTTTCTTGAAAAGCCCTCAAGATTTTAGTTTCGGTTTGGTCTTTTTGTTATCGATTTTTCATGTTTGAGTGGGCTGTCAACAGGGTTTTTCTGCTCTGTTCAACATAATACTATCTGGTTTTAGCATAAGTTGGAGTTTAGAGGTTCTCCTATTAAGGGTTTGGTATAGAATCACTACTCTTGTTATGATTAAGCAATTGTTTTGATTCGTTGCAGGTGATTGCAATGCCTCTTTTAACTAAAGCTGGGGCTCTACTTAGGCAGACTGCCAACAGGCAGTCCATCTATCACGCAATAAGATGCACCTCGTCAATCGGAACTCAAGAAGCCTCGAAAGGTGGTATTTTTCAGGATTTCTTTGAGGAAGTTTAATTTTTTTTAGGGACATTGGAACTTTTATGCTAAACTAGTGTTGTTTGACTTGATAATAGTAGGAAAACCCTTTGTCGACATTGATACCAGACTCGGAGTCTATACTTCAAGTGCCATCCATACCTTGGCGGGGCAGGTAATTGTTGTTATTATAGTTTGGTTTTACTTTCATTTTATTTGTATCAGTTGTAGACTTGTAGTGGCTGCGAGATTTATCTTCTGTGTTGAATGTTGAAAGTTGGAACTGATATCCTGGGAAATATGATGAAGTAATAAAGTTGGGGTGTTGGGGATATTTTATTTGAATCCTGGCCATTGTTTTCCGCTAAAGGGTTTGCCTTTGTGTTCACTCATGTTTCTGTACCGCATATACTTGCACATACACATATAATGGTAGTAATCACTTAGTTTTGAGTTTTAGGTGCATAAAAGATTCAAATGTTTTCCTTTCAAAATACAAGTTATCACAATTCCGTTTGTCTTAATTCATATGTTGATATAGGTCATCTGCCTTTGTTTAATTAACACTTAGTAGGTGTTCTAACTCTTAGAAATTTTTGTACAAAATCTTATAGGAGTTCCATGGTCCCCAAGTAAGGTTGAATTCTGCTGCTGGTTTAGGGTTTGGTCATAATTCTATCATTGGTAGTCATCAGAACTTTGGTGTTGGTCCGAGAAGAAGCTTTTCCAGTGGAGCTACTGTAAACACTGCAGTTGGAAAAAGTGGGGCAAACACAGCTGATGGACAAAGCATGCTTGGAAAAATTGCAGCGCGTTACCTGCCAATTGTAACTGTGTTCCCTCACATAAATGCAGGGATCGGAAGCATTTTGGCGGATTATGTCCACCACAAATTGACCAGAGAATTTCTCCATTTATGTTTTGACCTGTTCATTTTAATTGTTGCCAAGAATCTTTTCTTGGCTCTCGTTTTTTGAGGAAGGTTTTCGGCAGTAGGAGCAATAATGGTGCTACACAGTGTTGGCAGCACAATTTCAGTGTAAGGAGGTAGTAATAGCTTTTACAGTGGCGGACGATGTACTTTTTTTTTTTCCATTTGGGTTGATGTTCCCCTCCTTGATCCTGAGACCTTATTGTTTCATCTTTGTTGATGGTGTGTGAGACGATATTTTCATCTTTTGGGAATCCAGTCATCTTTTTCTAACTAGACTTCTATTTCAACAATATCTGATCTTGTGAATATCAGTGAACAAGTTGTCCTGATCTGTGATTTTGGCCTCAAGTATCTGGATATTGTCAAAATGAAAACCTTTGTATCTGTGTAGTGCATTAACAGATTCAAACATGAAACACAAGCTTGGTAAACTTACCATACTACAGTACAGTACCTATGCTAGTAGTCTTATATTTTGTCATAAATAGTTGATTGGCATGACAGCTACGGCTGACCTATAAGGATATGATTAACTGTTCAAATATATTTTGTCGTAAATAATTTATTGGCATGACAGCCACGGCTGACCTATAAGGATATGATTAATTGTGAATGTTTTCATAGATGATCTGATCTTATAACTTGATGTTCCAATTCTGTCGGATAATTCATGTAAAGAGGTAAAGAGGAGTTGATTGTGTTGTAATGACTGACTGAAACCTTGGACACTGGTGCACATCATTCTTCACTGCTCATTTGCTTCTGAGACTTGGAGGTGCATTTGAGTGCTGTTCCTAATACAATTCCTTTATTGATTTGTTACATTTAGGTTGACATGTTGAATTAATCGGAGTGCTCAGTTAAATGAATTGTGGTTGACTTGTTCAATACATTAACACAGTTCTTTGGCTTATATGGCAAGTGAGGAACAAAGTTGTATAGATTATAAGTTTGAAGTTTTAGTTCATGCTGCAAGTCTATCTGTCTATGGGCATGTTCATGCTGCAAGTAAGCAAGTTTCATCTTTATTAGTTGGAGGTTAAACAGTGTCGCTGACCTTTGGGTTTGAAGAGCTTTGGAGTTTAAGGCAGGGCATGCTGTGTTCCAACCACTGATGAGGTTATGTAGCATCCTAGCTCCTCTCTTTTTAGGGTTGGAATACTGATAACTTTACAAAAGAAGAATTACACTCATTTATAAGCAGTGAAGAGTATACATCCCAGAGTACATCAGTGAAAAATTGAAGCCCAGACGAGCCAATATCTGCGCAATTTAATTACAGGTTCCTGGTGCAAATATAAGCTTAATGCTTGGGTCGAGTCATCGAGTTGGCATCCTCCTCTCTTGCTTGGCAAGTATATATCCATTTAAAAACGAAAATATGTCAGTTCCATTACTTTAGGTCAATTTTGCTTCTAGTCTTGACATTCCTAGTTTGATGGTTGCAGACACTATGGCCTTTATCAAGGTCACTGAACTTAATTGCTTGGCTTAGAGATTGGAGTTAACATATATATGTGACTCTTCCATTGTTCTTGATAAATCGGATAAAATCCTCCTTTGGTTTTCTTTGAAAGCTTATATAAGTATATAGGCACGTACACATATATACAGTGAAGAAAGTGATTGCACATTTGCACCCACCCTATTACAATCGCAATTCTCATACTCTCACAAGTTAAGAGAACATGATGAAGTCGGTGATTCTTTAGCAAAATATGAAACGTCGAATCATTTTGTGAGACTTGTCTTCTTTATTATTCTTTTTTTTATAACGTAAAAGTGATTGCCTACCAAACTTTCATTTTCATGTAGTAAATTTTTTTTTGGATACTCATTTTCATGTAGTAATTGTAGTTGGTAATGGCTGTTATTTTTGTCTTTTGCTTGGGAGCATGGGAGCTAGGTTTATATCTTCTTCTTTTTTTTTGTTCAATCAACATCACATTATAACATCAAAGACGATCTATGTCCACAAAATAATTTTTGTTGGGGGAATATCTGATTCATTCATCCTCTTTGGTTTTTCTTTAACGAAGAACTGTTAACACTGACTGTCACAAATACATTTCTTACTTTCTCATATTTTACAAGAACATAATTAAGTTGACGATCCTGAAGTAAATTATGAAACGAATATTCATTTGGTGGAGAACTGGAGATCGGCTCCTTCATTATCATTATTGAAGAACTTTTGCCTAGGCATACCAAACTTCTGTTTCCATGTAGTTGATCATGGTTTACTTCTTTTAGCTTTCATCTCGGAGTTAGGTTATTTCATTCTATTTGGTCGAGATCACCTTCACACCTTGTAACATATCATATCAAAGACTTTTTATGTCCAGAAACTAAACCTGTCAAAAATCCCCCCGCCGTTGCCCCGGGGTTTAGTTTGGACTTTGGACCTTATCTTTTTGTATTTCTTCTCTTGATTGAAATTTTCAAAGAAGCCTGGGGTGAAGTAGGTTTCTTCTCATCGTTTAATCAAGCATAACACTTGTTCTGCCACATCTTTCTTAACCTAGCTATTAGTAGTAAGGTGTGGAGCAGCAAATATATACCTGGTCCCTCATCCAACTTAGCCTGCGGATGAGAACTCAGAGAGGCTGAGACTACCCAGAAAGGGCAACTCTGCTGACATTTTCCTCCATGTCTTCCATTCCTATAATGATATCATGGTTCTTGAATACGTGTTTGGAGAACTTAATTTCAAGTAGCATGGGCAATAACCTCCAGCATATGTTCCCTACGTCATTTCTGATAGCTAGCTACATTAATACTAGTGAAGACTGAAGAGTAGCTCCAAACTTATTTTCGCATTTATTTTCAGATTAAACCCGAATTTCTATCATGAACTTCACAGCAAGTTAGTAGAACTAATCGTTTTGAGCCATATTCACAATTTAGGCGCAATGTTGATCCATAACTTTGTTAACATACCCAATTATAGACTCTGTAAATAAACTATAAAGTGACATCATAAGGCATGTGTTAGTTATTCTAATCATTCTATTCGTATACGTCTATACGTGTCATAATTAGTTTACATTTGAAATTTGTTCTTCAAATGTGTTCGTTTATTCCAATTTCATGATTTCAGTGTTTGCTTAAAGAACTAGTTATTTTTTAAGAACGTCAGAGGAATGAGACCATGGACTTGTGTGTCGCTCGTGGCAGAAGTAAATGAGAGGTGGCCTTTATGAAAGCATAACAGCTAGCAGAGTCAAAAGACCCGTTTACCCTTCACATCCATTCTCTATCCCTCTGGCAACTAAACTACAACGAATACGGTTGTCTTAGGGCGTCCAAGCAACAAAGGGACAATTAAGTCAAGCTCTCTTTATCAATATGAACTAAGCCTTCGTGATTTATACGGGTCGTGGCTTCGGCCTTATGCTTTGGGAACCAGCACAGCCCATGACGTGGCACTGTTTGACTGGCTACACGACGAGTCGGACGGAACAAAAGTACGTGAAGGGTCACCGTCGCTATAAGCAAGCAAGATAACGTTGATAGAGATTAAAGGAGGGTTACAACTCGGTTCTCTTGGCTTTGTTTTCTTTACTTTGTCTTAGTTTGCTTAACAAGCATGCAAAGAGTACTTGGTTCCATGGCTTTTGCAAGTTTATCCCTATATATGCTTTCTTAATAAGTTCCCAGCTAGATGAGTTTTCTTACTTATGGTTTGTGTACATATGTGTGTTCGATATAGCTATTTTCTGAAAGTTTTTTTTTTAGTTTCGTAAATAATATATCGTTAAAGTCGTAATGGATTAGAGTTTGATCATGTAACATAAGACGATTCATACCAAATTCAAGACGAGAATAGGAGAAGGTGAACCCGACGACTCATTAGTGAATTTACGTGACTTCTTTAAGCTCATTAAGTATTCATTATGTATCTAGATTTTTCAGTAAAGCTTAATCAGATGTTTTTATACACCTTTCTCTATCATGTTTGCAATTTGGGTTTCTCTTCTTATCTCGTAGTGTCATATAGATGATGACTGATTGATATATTCAAAATTATTGCTAAATTGTCTTGTACAAAAGATCGACATATCATTAGACCCTTCCAAATTGATCATTCTTTTCATTTTCAATGTTCTTGATTGGATTCATATTAGGCTGCTACAATTATTAATTTGTTTAGAATACTTTTGATATTGTGATATGTGACCCAATGCAAATTAATAATGCATAAACATCCTCTCTTATACTTACGTGTTTTAATAGATAATACACTAATACTTGTACGTACATTCATTTATAGTCTATTTGTTTTCTTTGATACTTGATCATAAGGATAATTTTGTACTGAATTTTGACCTTAAATATGCGATCCAGCAAATGAACCAATATGAAAAACTACAAGCCCTTACTGAGATCTTGAATGTAGAGAAACCATATTTTTTCTGTATAGTAAAATGAATGTGTTTGGTGTTCATGTATTAGTTCTTCCATGTCAATTTTGATTGAATTGAATAGCCAAGCGGTGAAGTGTAAATGGTATGATCCGATCAAAGGTGGAATAAAGGACTCCACGTTTGGAATAAAAATGGTTTGAAATTTAATTCCAAAAAATCGGTGGGTGGTAGGAATCGGAATACAATGAAGAATGAATGACAACGAGGGCAGAATGGGAAGTTCGAAAAGTTGCATGAGGACTCGGAAAATAAGGCTGAAACAAGACGACGCTTGGCGTGATGGTGCAACCATTTATTACCAAACGTTGTCCTTCCCCCAAAACTCAAGCTCAGAGAAGACTTTCTCTCTCTCTCTCTCTCTCTCTCTCTCTCTCTCTCTTCCTCAGCAACAAAAAAAACAGAGCTACTTCTGGCCTTCTGCAACGGATGCTGTTCTTGTTGCAGGAAGCTTCACAGAGCAACAAGTTAAGCTTGAGGAGCTAGGAGGAGTTAGCCAACTGGGTGCAGAGAGAAAGTTGATGATGGCGAATAGTACCAAGAAACCGGGCGGCGGAGCCAGCGGTTCTGGTGGCGGTGGCGGTGGTACTGGTTCATTTGCATGTTGGTCTTCTTCGTCTTACTCAGCAATTTTGGTGTTTATTGTTCCACTGGTTGTGGTTTTCGGGTTGATTTCCCTATTGAGTCCGACTTCCTCCAATTGGGTGTTCATTTCCAACTACTACTTACCCGGCCCGTCTTTGAATACCAGCGCCACTAACTCGTCGGAGATCGGAACTTCACACGACGACGTTTTGGGCTTAAGGTCGACGGTGGTTGTTATGGATATGCACAGTAGTACCATAGAGGAAGTTCACGCTAATGATTATGTACAAAACCGGTCTGCTTCTCCACTGCTCGCCGTAGAAGAAGCGACGCCACCACCACTTGAACAACCGGTAAGTCCTAGCTTTTTCGTCTTTTTATTTACTTCATAAATTTATTTTGAGTTATTCTTTGCTTTTTTTCCAAACTCTTTGATGCTTTTGGTATTTTACGCCCAGAAGTCCAGAAACAAACTATCTTTTTTTGGTAACGTCTTTAATTGTTATTTAGTTTTTTATGCACCGAATTATTTATAAATCATAAAGTACCTGAATTTAGGTCTGTCCCATGCCTTCAGAGTTTTTGTAAACTTGGGCATACTTTCAGGGTGAAAGAAATGTTATGGTTATATATCTTGATGCATTTGACATGTTTTTAGGTACCGTATAGGTTGCTTTATTTCGAAGGTAATGTGTTCCTTATGGACATTTTTTCGCATCACCCTATGGTGTTGGGTAATTGCTTATTGCTAGGATTTAGAAGTAAACTATTGATTTAAGTGCCTAATGCCTATACGGCACTCTGTTTGCATCGCCTCTACTGATATACTTAAGTTTGAACTTATTTAATGGTAAATCAGGTTACATGGACCATTTGGTATAGTATATGTAATTGGATATTGTATCAAACACACATTAATAATGGGATCACATGCCATTGAACTTTGTCTGTCAAGGTTTGCCCTTCGTTTAAGCAATTTGATTCTTATTTGGGAATAGTGTGATGTCTTCTGTAGTAGTATATCTGACCATTAATCAGTTGATTAATAGATTATTAATGGGACAAAGGAAGAAGACCCCATGAAGGAAACTCATGCTTCTGCCATGAATAATTCTGCTACAAGACAAAAGGAGTATACTAGTTTGGGGCGGCTAGAGGGTCGTCTTCGAAGAGCTCGGGTGGCCATAAGGGAGGCTAGATTTGCAAATAAAACACATGATGCAGATTACATTCCTAATGGTCCAATGTATTGGAATGCAAATGCCTTTCAAAGGTATCCACCACTCAACTTTGAGGCATCATTATCATAATTATCATCACACTTAACCCATTAATTATATATCAAAATAAGGTCCATGGAATACGTATTTGATATCATTAATAACTTGAAATAGAAATCAGTATATCCAAAATCATGAAATAGTAAATTAGTTATTTCAATGAACATCATTTCAAAGTTGTTAAAACAATACTTTGTTATCACAGGAGCTACTTGGAAATGGAGAAACAATTCAAAGTCTATGTATATGAAGAGGGGGAACAACCATTATTTCATAATGGCCCTTGTAAAAGTATATACTCTATGGAGGGAAACTTCATACATGAAATTGAGGTAAACAAGCAATTTAGGACTCGAAATCCTGAGGAAGCGCATGTTTATTTTCTTCCCTACAGTGTGACAATGTTGGTTCGATTCGTATACGTGCGTGATTCACATGATTTCAGTCCCATTAGACAGACAGTGAGGGATTATGTCAATATTATCTCTACCAAATATCCCTACTGGAATAGAAGCCTAGCAGCTGATCATTTTACGCTTGCTTGCCATGATTGGGTATGGTCTTTCTGCTCCATCTTCAATATTGGCATTACATATGTAGCATGTATATAAACATATTTTGACTTTAATAACTTGATATTCTAATTTAGGGGCCAGAAACTTCAAATTCAGATCCTTATTTGCGCAAAAATTCAATCCGTGGTCTATGCAATGCAAATACCTCAGAAGGGTTTAATCCCTCTAAGGATGTCTCCTTTCCAGAAATCAATCTTCAAACTGGTGATACACATGGCTTCCTTGGAGGACCTTCTCCAAGGCTACGGTCAATCCTAGCTTTCTTTGCTGGAGGAGTTCACGGTCCTATTAGGCCTATATTGCTGGAGCATTGGGAAAACAAAGACGAGGACTTGAGGGTGCACCAGTATCTTCCCAAGGGTGTCAACTACTATGACATGATGAGAAAGAGTAAGTTCTGTCTTTGCCCGAGCGGGTATGAAGTTGCAAGCCCTAGGGTGGTCGAGGCAATATACACAGGGTGTGTTCCGGTGCTTATTTCAGATCATTATGTGCCACCCTTCAGTGATGTTCTCAATTGGAAGTCTTTCTCCGTTGAGGTTTCGGTGAATGACATTCCTAACTTGAAAAACATATTAACCAGCATATCTACGAGACAGTATCTAAGAATGCAAAGGAGGGTGGTACAAGTCAGGAGGCATTTTGAGGTCAATTCTCCTCCTAAACGATTTGATGTTTTTCATATGATCCTACATTCTATTTGGCTAAGAAGACTGAATGTTAAGGTACATGATGATCAATAAGCAGGCCTTCTGGTTTCTTTTGCATTTATTTTGATTATAAACCTTTTAGATAATGTAATTCTTTTCTTCGATCAAATTTCTCTTGTGAAAGTGTCCATGTGTAATACGCTTAGAAAAAAAAAGTTCCAAATTTTTTTTTTTGCCCAAGTGGCTGTAGAAGTTAATTTGTATCAATTCTTTGATTGTGGTGGCGGGTTATATATGCATTCCAGTTCATATAACAGGCCTGAATATAACAATGCAACAAACGTGTATGCCCTGAGCTACAAAAAAGACTTATCAACCACATAATATGATCCGTCAATTTAGGGAGAAACCTAAAGCGCTGCTATCGTGAGTGTTATACCTCGTCCGGCGGCGCACCCTTGTGGCGTCGTTGTCGGACGGGCTAGAGGAAGGAATCTCGTGTCCCGTAGAAGGAGGTTCGGCCAAAGTCGGTGTTGCAGAGCAATGCCATTCTTTCCGAGGGATCTTGGATGGTTTGGGGTCTTTGGCTTGGATCCAAGTGCTTTTATTTATTTCAGTTTTTATTTAGCATATTTATATGCAATAATTTACAACTTTATGTTGAAAATAATACCTTATCATTATTTGTTGGGTTTTGTGTTTTCTGCACCTTGTGTACCTTATTTGCTCTAGGTCGGTGTCGTCTTGTTAAATGGGCGCTACCTCCTAGTGGCAGAATGAGATCAAGTGTCGTCGGGTTACTCGGGCGGTAATATGGTTGGAGAGCTGTTTTATTATACATTATGATATGTAATTGCTGCTTCATCGTTGATAAGGTTACGTATTTAATGATCTCTTTACCATGTCAATGTTGGTCGTTAGCAAATAGAGTCGTCATTTGTGTAGTACTCTTTGCTAATTGGTACTTTGTTAGGTACTTGTTTGTAGAGACCTTTAATTTTATATCAGGTATTTGTAATTAGAGGTTTAGGCTTCACGTCCTCCCCTTGTATTCGACGGTTTCATTAATGAAGACTTGAGCACAGTCGCACTAGCCCTAATAAAAAAAAATTCAACACAATGTGTCAGCCGGCGGTGATCTTTCATTACAAATAGAATCATATTGAGTTGTTATAATAAGAAGGGAGTCAAGGGACCAGTAATAAAAGGATATATAGATACTTTTGTGAATTTGTCCAATTATGCTTTTTCTATTATAGAAGAATGTAATACGCATCAAAATAGGAAGAAGCATCATCTTTATTCATTGATAAAGAAGCCTTATATATAAGCATTACATTGAGTATCATGTTCAATAAGGGATTATATATCAATATTATCTAGACTAACCTATACTAATTAGGACAAGATATACTGGAAGATTACGGAGAGTAATTCTTCTACAACACTCCCCCCTTGTATCGCGATCCTAATGTGTCATGGTGCATACCCGTTGCCTTGGTAAAAACCTTGCCAAGCAAAAAAAAAAACCTCTTGGATAAAATAAGAAGCTTGGTCGAAGGGAAAAAGAGAACAATGCACTAACTACAATTGAAGATAACTTGTGGTATATACTCCCCCTAAAGTCTGCAAAACAACTCCCCTTAATCGGTAACTAAATCTTGGAGTTTAGATATGTAGTGTATACGAACGCTCTTCACATTCTTCAAAAGTAGCAATGGGTCAATGATTTGAATATCAAATCTCGCCAAATATTCTTAAATCATACATGTACACTTATCCGTACATGGATCAAAAGAAAGAGAATTGCATGACAACTCAAACAAGAGTTTGGAATGAAAATCAGATTCACGCGTGGTATGACCTTCACGCACTTAAGCAATAATAACTTCTTGCAATAGGTATAAACAAACCGTTAAAATTTCTAGAAAGTAGACACCAGTAGCTTTCCAATGACATATGGTTCATAACCTAGTTCGTTCTGAGCTGATCACAAAGCTCGGTCGAAGTTGACTTAATTGTAGTTTCCGGACAAATCTGTCCTATTTTACTAAAACAGTTATAACTCACTCAGTATAATAGATATGATCGAATGGTTGATTTTTCTGGAAAGTAGACACATAGATCTATCCAATTATACCAAACTCACAATTTTCCAACGAGTGAGTTGCCCTATGGGTCTCGTGGAAGTTGACATACGAATCTGGGCAGATTCTGAAATCGCTTCATTAAAGTGTCTTTTGTGTTGGGATATAGGATTTGATGTCATAACGTGTTGTGATCAAGCATTGACATATGTGTGGGCACACTCAGCCATTATCTTGGTCTTACGAGTTTAAACCGAATGAGATGTCGAGTCAAGTATATTACAACGAGTACATGCATACATGTATCATACTTAAATATGGAGAGTTTCATCTCTTAAGATTATCATCGCTCATCCACCAGAAACATATCTTTTATGACGTCAACTGATTCATGGAATACTTGTAGATATTGGTTTAACATCCTTGTTGCCTTTAGCCAATTGATGAACAACATCATCAATAACGGTTATCATTTTCGAGACCTAAATATTCTCAATATCTTTTCATTCCTAAGGTACAACTGCATGCAATATTTTATATCCCCAGACAGTTATGGGTAAATTTGCTTATGCATAACGAGGGCCCTAGCTATAAGCTTTAACTGCTTAATTGTCGCTCATGCTCATCCATTCATGCAGAATGAACATGGGGTTACGGGGATGTGCAATCCCGGCTATGCAATAAAAAGTCTTCGAAGTGAATTCTCCTGCATTGTCAGAGTGGTGAGCCTTGAGTTTTGAGAAAGGAGTTTCAGAAAGTAGAATTTGGCTCTTAGTTCATCAAGAGTCCATCACACTTCATTTTAATATCTCTACCTTTATCAAGTTATCGCACTCCATGCTCTGGAGGCACTTGAATTAGGTTAAAACCAATCTATTTAGAATCTTTATCTTCATCTCTTAACTTGGTCCTAACAAAGATGATATGTGACCATAAGCTACAAATTCAGTTGTTTTGGAAACTACTTAACTGACAATGTATTATGAGAACAAGCCGTCTCATATTTGATTTCATGGCGTTTTGCTAGAGAGTTTGCATCATAAGGTGAGTCTAAACTTTTATCTTTTTCACTACACCTAATAAAGGTATAACCGATAGGATTTACACATGCGGTGTTGGCATTACCTGACCAATGACCTATCTTTTTGTTAAAACTGGATCCTACGGCTTTCCAGAATGCTATGGTTGTGACATGGGTCGATCATCACCATCAATTCCTGCCAGATAGCACTTTCCATGTAGGCCAATCTACAATGTTAAAATTTTACTTCAACAGAGGATGTATGGTTTGACATCAAACTCATTCAACATCATCATTCTTTGATATGTCTCATTTGGATTAGTATTGATATTGAGGTGTCCCCCAATGATAACCATCATTCAAGAAAACAAACGAGTGAGTATCATTGATCATAAATCAAGTTGTGTCATAACTCGCATTCAACAGGTATTATCGAACCAAGTGGTCTCTCTACACTTTCGTAAGAACCACGGCCTAGTGACACCATCTACCACATTTGTGGAGTCACCACATCACCACGTCACCACGTCACCAACAAAGAGTAACTACATGTCCATCTGTCGGACATCAATCTTTATAGGCATAGTTGCAGCATGTATCTCTAATCTCGTCACTTCCATTTGTAGGACTATTAGGAACATGATGAGGCACAGTAAGACTAACCACGAAAAAACCAAATCGTTGAACTTGAACAAACTTGTACTTATCTCCCCCTAACGACAGGGAGACTGCCTTACCAAAAGTGATCAAACCATATCGCATGTTAATGTATTTGTTGGTTGCATCACTTATGTATGATTATGTGTATTTGTGTGTGAAGCTACCAACTCCCAAATATAGGAGGTCAAGTTTAAAAAGGGAAAATGTAGAGTATTGTACCCAAGAGATTGGGAGAAACTCAATTCTAACTAGATTTCCGCAAGAAAAACTAAAAAAACATGCATTCTAACTATTTACAAGTTCACAACCTTAGCCTTTTAAAAGCTAAGAGTCATGGAGATGGTATTAACAAGTGGTAGTGAATCGGCTTGGTTGATTTTAGAATTAAGCTAAGCAAACTAATTATTGCACAAAAACAACAAAGAAAGGTAAATGTAAAGATATAATCAAAAGAAGAGTAGAGACTTAGGCATTGTACATAGCCTTACTCATGCACAAATGTAACTCAAGAATAATGCATAAACATGTTTAAAAACTTCTCCCTAGTGCTTTGGTGAAGCTACCAAGAAACTAACTAATCATGGAATTTAACAAAGTCTTTTAGAGCCAAATTAAATCACACAACCTTAGTCCCAATTATATTACCTTATAATACAAGTGGGCAATGTACCACAGGCATAACACCCCATTAGAGTAATTACACTCATGACACAAGCATTAAGTTCAAGGTAAAAAATTCAAGCAACTTAATATTTCCAGTAAGAAACACTAAGCTACCACCTAAAGGCTACCCATGCTCACAAATTTAAGAAGTTGTCAAGTTCAAGTTCCAATTCATCAAGTTCACGGATTTAACATGTTTCTAGGTGACAAAACTAGCAACACATTTAGTAAGCATTTTAAGTGTAGAAGAACATAAATTCAACATGCATCAACATCAATTAAGAGTAAAATGAATTCATTAGCACATGAGTTTGGCTATGGCTAGCCTAGCCTCAAATCCAACTACTCACAACCCCTTAAATACAACAAACTCTTGACAATGATATACATCAAAAGAGAAGTAGAGTAAAGACAGAAGAGATTACCAAGGGTTTGGTACAAATGATATCAAACCGTACCTTTAAAGGTTCACTATCCACAAAGATGTAATAAGAAAGAAAGTGCTTCTAAGTATGGTATTAATGGGTTCTAACAAAAGAAGAACTCCATGAACACCATACTTTATCCACACAATCTAGGAATAACGAACAATGGTTGATGCTGATTATGAGTAGAAGATGAAGAGAGTGAAGTGAGTATGGCTTTGGTAAAACCCTCACACTATCACAACTCTTTACTCTAACCCAAATCTATGAAACAAGTTTGTGATTGATCAAACGTGTAAAGGATCTTTGGTTTTTGGTGAAAACCCAAGACACTGTACACTTGTCTCTACACAACTTGATATCTATGACTTAGGCCTAAGAAAACTATGTTAAAACTATGGAAAAGATGAAGTTTTGATGGAGTTTTAGTGTGGTAAAGCAAGTTGTACGAATTTGGGAAGAATGAGGGTATTTAAAGGTCTTAGGGTCACAAATGAACGGTGGAGATGTAAGGAGATGAATTGTTAGATATTGTGAACAAATGTGGAAGCATAAATTGTGGATCTTGTTCTTGAAATTGTCTCATTCATTTGTCTTCTTCTATTTTAAATTTGAATTTAAATTTAAATCCCCAATTCGTGGAGCACAAATTGTGGATCTTGTTCTTAAAATGGTCTCCTTCATTTGTCTTCTTCTATTTAATTTGAATTTGAATTGTAAATTAAAATCCACAATTCATGATTCACCAATGCTCTATTGACTTATTGACTTCATCCACCACCATTTCTGGCAACTACATTCTCATCACCGGATTTTAACCATCATTTTCCGGCGTTGACTTTTGTTTTCTTGTAAAATCTCCACATTTGCTCTTTTTGGCTTGAAACTTTCACCCGAATCCAGAATGTGCGCTAAATCCACTCATTTTGACGTGTTTCCGATCATTTGCACATTTTCCTAGCATGAGTAGGAAACGTAATAAGAAATAGATAAATATATAAAAATATAAAGTAAAAGAATATGAATAAAGCAAACATTACTAGGTTAATATTAACCTAACAGTCTTTATATAATCGGACATATGTGGAAGTTCATGTCTTATTTAAAGACAAAATTCAACATCAAATAACCCATCATTATGCGCTTGTAGATACGCAATTTGGTACAAAAAATATGTGAACGATAAGCCGTTAACATAATTCGTTAACAAACATGAAAATTGTTACAACCATAACATAAATTATGGTGGTATAGATGGATACCGTAAAATAAGACACGCTACAAGCCATAGCTTATGGTTCGAATTGTTGATCCGTTGGAAGCCTAGGCACATCAACAACCAATACTGAACCTGTGTTTTACACTTCCTTAAATGGTTTACTAACTTTCCGAACCCTGAATGCTACCATACGTTAGGAGCAAGTAAACATGGGTGTTAAGAATCCAATGCCACCGGCCTCACTGTCGGAATCGGTCGGAAAGGCACCGAACCGGCCGGAATACTCGCCGGAGGTCAGTGACCACTTGTGTCAAGCGGTTCACCATGTTCCGGATCTCCAAATTGGCTCAAATTGTGTGAGTAGGTAGGCTTAGATGTTAGGAATCAGGGGCCGCAAGTAGCACCTCAATATCCCACCTAAAAGTGGTGAACCGGTACTCACAATGACAAGTCCGCAATCTGTAAATTCTAAAATTTTAGGCTCTTTAAACTTTTGTCATTGTTTTGAGTGCTTCATAACATCTAAATGTTATAGTTTGAGTTTAACCATTATATATGTATCACCACAACATACTGTATCCTCATTCTCTTTAGCGCAGGAGGGTGTATGTTACTCCTAAATTTTAATTTTGCTAAAAAATAGGCTTGGAGATTGAGCATAGTCAATGAAAGATCATAGAGAGTGCTTATGTACCTATTAACGCATAGATTACATCTCCATTACTTTAGAGGAATTTTATTAATCCATTTAACTTCTTTGCTCAAAAGAATAGCCTAAACGATTCATCGATTCATTATTCGGCATCATAGTATTGTGAAAGAATACAATTCACACTATTTCGACTCATGAGATGCGCTACATCATTAGAAGCAATACATAGGAACTCTTTCACAATGAGTTTGTAGATGATAAATAATGTTGGCACAATGATTGTCTTCAAGTAGCTTATCGTCTCACCAATTTTTATGTTGGTATCGTTGTGAATTCATCAACGTAGACAACTACTATGACAAAAACCATTTCATAGGTTCGATTGCTCTCTTAATTCATAAAAGCATGTGACTTGAATCATAATGTCATAAGGCATATAAACTCGAGCACTAAACCACTCTTTGATTCTTTTGTAATGACATAGTCATTGTAGTGACAATGGATTAAAAATTAAATCCATTAATAGCTTTCATTTAGTTATGCAATCAACGTCTCTTTAACATATTCATAAATCAGAATATAGAGACAAGTAGTCTTAGGTCAAGACGTATAAATATCACAATATAAAGCTCGACAAGTGCATTGATATAGTCCCGAATGGCCGCTTAACGTTACTTAAGGGTTTTAGACCCTCAAACGTCATTCACGAGTGATTTTGACATGCAAATATCATGCATATACACCATATCCAAATACAAGGATCGGTGTTGCCTAGGCATACCCAAAAAGGGTTTCCCGCGTTAAAACAATAGAGCCAAAACGGTTAGGAGTTCGTGAAGATGCCGTGTGAGAGAGGTTGCGCGAGGGGCTGTGCGGGGGCTTCATGGGTCTCGGCAAGGGGGGCTGCCAATGGCCTAGGGGCTCGGCCAAATTTTTATGCCATTAGGGGTAAAACCGGGCGGCAGATGGAACATCTTGGCGATACTGCTAAGGCCGTAACTCGTGAACCTGTTATAGTTTGCGACTCCCCTAATCTTGTACGAGCATGAGTTCAATTCGAACTTTGTGAAAACATCACCATATTTTAGAACGGTGGAAACATGTCATAATAAGACATCAATCAAGGCTTCATCATGCCAATGAAGCATAAATATGCTACAACAACCATTGTCAGTTCGAAGAAAAGCCGAGAGCAAAAGCTCATGGCTCGGAATCCTTCGGCGTTTTGCAATGCTAGTTTGCAAAGTATTGATCAAAATCAATAGATGATGACCTAGTCCGCCAAAGATTGTGGAGAACCAAAACAGATGTATAATAACAGCATCAAAGATCATATAAGTGTGCATTGCGCCACATAAAGATCGTGTAAGCCTGACTTATGCCACAATTAAAACCGTGGACTTATGTAGGTAGTGCCATGTAGTATGTAATGCGTTACATTGCATTAACATATTGCTTTTGGTAATGAAACCATAAATGCATCGAGACATTCTCGTATGTTTTTTTACTTGAACTACATCAGAATTTTATAACCAACAATCGGATTGAGATCTTGACATTGAAATCAATTCAAAGTGTAATGACTAAGTAACAATATTCACACTTATGCGGTGAATACATTCACAAAACTTGGGAAAATACATGGATTTGTAGTCATTCAGACTATTAACCGAAGCATTTATGCTTCATTTATTTCATTTTATAACCGCAATGTTTAATTGTTTTAAAAATCCGTAATTGTGAGAAGATATTCTCATGTTTTTCCATATAATGAGTGTCTTGTTTCAAGAATTTCTCATATCTAACTCTTGTATATTTTGACCATATTGTTTTTGTCTGTCAATGAAATGATGTTGCACCATATGAAATTAATTCGGACTAGGTGCATAAATACATCTAACATGAAAATGCCAAATTTCAGGCGCATGTTGCAGTTAACAAGAGGGAAGATTCATTGGTATCAATACGATACAACTTTCAAGTACTAAATTTGAGGTCAAGTCCCATAATATGGTAACTCAATTCAATAAACCCTAACAATTTCCGTCACAATGATTTAAGTGACAATTTCAGTCACAAACCGGTAGTATAAGCGACAATTTCTATCGCAAACAAATGTTTGTCCTTTTTTTTTCAAACATGTAGTTATACACAACGGCTACAGATGGTAACAATGGCATTCCTAGCCGCTCCTAAAACTTGGTACCAGGGGAATCATATCCTTGTATACCACTCGAGAAGCAAAAGAATCGGGTTGAAAAGGAAATTGAGATTGAAAGTCCCTGATGAAAGACAAAATTCAGAGGAATGTAGATTGCATGAAAGCAGCAATGTTAATTTAAAATATACTTAGTTGTTTGCCAAAAAAAACAACATATATATTGCTCTAGCTTAATTTCCACGGTCATGCTTAAATCCATGAATGCGTCGCGAAGTGACTCTCGTTATTTGATTTTGTATCATATTGTGATAAATTTCATAAAAATAAAAAATAATTGTTAGTATCATAAATAAATAATCCATATATTAAATAGTAAAATAAATTAAAAGATTAATGTGTCAGGTTAAAATACTTTTTACCATGGGCAAAATTACCATGCCCTTATTTACCAAGAGGTAAAACCTCTGTCATGGTTAGGTCAGAGAAGACCAACCGGGTCGGGTTGAGGGCCTGCGATCGTGCTCAGAAATCTCAAAGGACGTCATAGATCTGGGTTTGACGACCTTCAAGGCCGCTTGGTGGCGTCGGAGTATGCAAGCGACGTTGGGGAGGCTCAAAGGATGTTGGTTTGAGGGCGAACGTCGAAGAGCGAAAGACGCCAGTCCGGGAAGGAGCGTGTCAGATCGAGCCAGGCGTCAGGCGCTAGGTCATTGAAGACCGGTTGGGTCCGGGAAGATCTGGAGCGGCGTCGTTGTCTCTAAGTGAAGCACGCAGCTGCGATCTGGAAACCGGAGACAGGGAGGCGTGCCGACACTAGGCAACATCAAATTATTTTTTTTGCGATTATTTCAGCAGAATGAAAATTTTCTTCATCTTCTGTCTAATTTTTTCATGGCAGAAGAAATTTTGCGTCTTCTTCTATCGAATTATTTTCATGACAGAAGAATTTTTTTTCAGAAATTAGGGTTCTAGACCTAGGAACTCAGGGATAAAACTATGTGCTGATAACGTGTTATAGAAGAATGTAATACGCATCGAAATAGGGAGAAACGTCATCTTTATTGATTGATGAGGAGACCTTATATATAAGCATTACATTGAGTATACAGTTGAATAAGAGATAATATACCATTCCTTATCTAGATTAACCTATATTATTTAGGACAAAATACACCGGAAGATTACGGAGAGTAATTCTCTTACCACATTTTCATCATTTTTTTTAATTTCCATTATCTTATTTTTTTTTCTTGATTCGTTGGGTAGATATATTACTTATCCTTAATCTTCTTCTTTTTTCATATATTTTTTTCTATTTTTAATTGATATTTTACTAAAAATAAATGCCATTGTTTTTGTTAAACTCTAAAAATATATGATTAGGCTCAAATTAAATAAAAAAAATTGTATCTTTTTGCTTATTTGCAACTGAAATTTACAATGATATTTGCAACTAATGATTTTAATAATATATTTAGGCATATATTGTGTAAGATCTTTCAAAAAATTAACGCCGTAATTTCATTTTCACACAGGCCTCCTACTACTTTGAGACGGCCCTGCCCATGATCGATCACTCATGGCCACAAATGCTGCGTCTTGTTCGTTGATACTCGTCACTTTTGGTAATAAACTAATAAGTATGTTGGTATGTTGATAGGTGATAGGTGATAGGTGATAGTCCAATAATTACATAGCCGAAGAGGGTTGGTACTGTAGTACACATCTCCACATCCAAGCGTGAAGGTGAAAAATTAAACAACTCTAGTGCATTCTAGCTTGAATCCTGACACCATGCATGATGGTTCTTTTGCTTGTTTGGCTCAACATGATGAAATACAAACATAATGCATTCTTGAACCAATATTTTTAGAGACGCGTGGAGGATCAAGTGCGCGTTTGGGGAAGCTTATAAGCTCCTTAGCTTATAAGATGAGGAGAATACCCGTTTGGTAAAAGCATAAAGAACTTACTTATCTTAAAAGCCTAAGTCATTTATGAGGAATAAGCAAAAGTGAGTGACTCCTTCCTTATGATTATAAGTCACCGCGTTTTCGTTTCGGGAATTAAGTGAACTTCAAAAATGACATTGGGTACCCTTGACTATAGCTGAAAATTACTAACTTACCAATATAAAAGCTCAGATGAACAGAAAACTTACCTGCAGAGCGCCTCCATTTCTCTTTTATTTCGTGGTAGTCTCCTGGTGTGCCTCCATTTTTCAGTTCTCCTTTCCATCTTTGAGGTTTGCAGCTGCTCAAGAGGTAAACAACTTATTTCTCCCCCTTGTTCCTCATTTCTTCTCTTTTTGTTTCTGGGTTTTGATTAGTGATTGAAATTATATATGTGTGAGATCTAGTGTTTCTGTCTTTGAAATTGAATTTCTTTACAAGTGTACTACTCTATTGTATATCATTCTTGAAAATGATACAAAATAATTCCATCAGATGTACTCTATAATATAGTCAAGAAGTTTGTAATTGTAATGGTGATTGTATATAGATTCATATCTACTCTAATTGATTCCTCTACTTGTCCTCTTTTTTTTAGGCATCATAGAATTCTAGGTTATAGGATCATCATCAGCAAGTTTAATCCTCTTACATTTCAGCTTGTACAGTTGAACATATAAACATGGCAACACACACACACACAAATAAGAAATGAGAGCTAACTTTTCACCAATTTGGAGAGGAACCAGCTGCTCTATAATATACTATTAATAAATTGTTATTCTGCTGTGGAATTTGGTTTGTACTACTTCCAATAGTGAATAGAGAGAGAAAAAGAGAGAGAGAGAGAGAGTAGAAACAATGTAAACATTGGCATTACAGTTTGTTGTGTTCAACTAGAAGATTACCAGAAATTGTATGTTTAGTTTGTTTAGAGCAACTCTAATAGAGAGGTCAAATTTTGTTGTTACTAAAGTTTACTAGAGGTAGTAAACTTCTACTGGGGGTATTAAACTTGAAAAACAGTATTTCTAAAGGCCATAACACACCTTAAAACGGAGAAAAATCAACTTAGATGCAAAAAAATAAAGTTTACTGGGGTTAGTAAAAATTTTACTAAAGTTTACTAGAGGTAGTAAACTTCTACTGGGGGTATTAAACTTGAAAAACAGTATTTCTAAAGGCCATAACACACCTTAAAATGGAGAAAATCAACTTAGATGCAAAAAAAATAAAGTTTACTGGGGTTAGTAAAAATTTTACTAAAGTTTACTAGAGGTAGTAAACTTCTACTGGGGGTATTAAACTTGAAAAACAGTATTTCTAAAGGCCATAACACACCTTAAAACGGAGAAAAATCAACTTAGATGCAAAAAAATAAAGTTTACTGGGGTTAGTAAAAATTTTACTAAAGTTTACTAGAGGTAGTAAACTTCTACTGTGGGTATTAAACTTGAAAACAGTATTTCTAAAGGCCATAACACACCTTAAAATAGAGAAAATCAACTTAGATGCAAAAAAAAATAAAGTTTACTGGGGTTAGTAAAAATTTTACTAAAGTTTACTAGAGGTAGTAAACTTCTACTGGGGGTATTAAACTTGAAAAACAGTATTTCTAAATGCCATAACACACCTTAAAACGGAGAAAAATCAACTTAGATGCAAAAAAATAAAGTTTACTGGGGTTAGTAAAATTTTTACTAAAGTTTACTAGATGTAGTAAACTTCTACTGGGGGTATTAAACTTGAAAAACAGTATTTCTAAAGGCCATAACACACCTTAAAATAGAGAAAATCAACTTAGATGCAAAAAAAAATAAAGTTTACTGGGGTTAGTAAAAATTTTACTAAAGTTTACTAGAGGTAGTAAACTTCTACTGGGGGTATTAAACTTGAAAAACAGTATTTCTAAATGCCATAACACACCTTAAAACGGAGAAAAATCAACTTAGATGCAAAAAAATAAAGTTTACTGGGGTTAGTAAAATTTTTACTAAAGTTTACTAGAGGTAGTAAACTTCTACTGGGGGTATTAAACTTGAAAAACAGTATTTCTAAAGGCCATAACACACCTTAAAATGGAGAAAAATCAACTTAGATGCAAAAAAATAAAGTTTACTGGGGTTAGTAAAAAATTTACTAAAGTTTACTAGAGGTGGTAAACTTCTACTGGGGGTATTAAACTTGAAAAACAGTATCTCTAAAGGCCATAACACACCTTAAAACGGAGAAAAATCAACTTAGATGCAAAAAATTAAAGTTTACTAGGGGTAGTAATCAGCTCCATGGTCCACTTAATCAGCTCCATGGTCCACTTAATTACTAGAGTTTTGGCTGTTTCATAATATAAGAACACTAATATAGATCATCATAGTTCATATGTGCTATGCATATTTGTGTACTATATAAGAACAACTAACGTACTGGACCAAAATGAAGAACACTAAGATACTTGAACATCAACCATGTACAAATTAGATATATACATGTACAAATTTATATATGTTTGTATGTTTCATGTTAATTTATGTCAATCCTCATGTGTTATATAGATGGGATCAGCCGTATGGAATCCGGTATTAGTAGACCTACTTTGTGACTTAGTTATCAAGGAGGTGGAGGCTAATAATCAACCAAATAGTCATTTGAGCAAAGAAGTGAAGATTGTTATTGCAACCATGACTCTTCATAATTATATAAGAAGACATGCAAATCGTGATGCCCATTTTGTTCGTTGGGCAGAAATGGTGGTTGACATACCAAATGATGAGGTAGAGATGGATCATGATGGAGGGGAAAATGAGCATGGTCATGATGCACGGGAAATTGAAGCAATAAGAAATGAAATCACTCAAAGTTTGATGAGTGCGCGTATAATATGAAATTATTTGATGCAAATGAAATATATATATATTGTTATTTGGTTTTGTAATTTAGTTGAATGTGTTAAGATATTTTTAATATTATTTGTGTCAATGACAAATGTGTTTTGTTATTAAGTATAAGAAAACATAGAACATTTATTAATTTTACTTGAAGTCAATGAGAAAGTAAAAATTAAAATACTAATGTAAAAGGGTAGTGATAGATAAAAAAAGAAGTTAAAAATTCATATTGTATTTGCAAAGAATCAAGAAAGAAAATATACTCTTGGAAAATAAAAAAAATATTTTAAATTATTTGGTGTCCAAAATTGTCATTATACAAATACAAAGCATAAGCCAGTTTAAGTTTGCCAAACACTCTGCACAACTTATGCCACTAAAAGTCACTTAAAAAAGCCAGTTTACCAAACAGTCAGCTACTTAACTTATCAGAAACTTATTCTCAGAAATAAGTATAAGTCAACTTATCTTATAAGTCACAGCTGCGCCAAACACACCCCAAGTTTCATTTGTTCGGGTTGGGCTCATTACAGTCGAACTTGAACTTTTGTAAGAGTCATCTTAAGTGATCTCTCAACGTCAATTCGCCCTCATTCGTAGACCAAACCAAGTCCAATTATATAACAAGTATGCCATAAATTATTAACTTCTTTAAGAAAACATTATTATGTTAATAAAAATTATGATAAAATTTTGAAAAACCTCAATGACAATTAGGAAATTGTTTTTGAATAAGAGCTCAAACTTCATGGAAGTGAAACCGAAGAATGAAGTGGATGATTTCTCGTCTTTGATTCTCCCAATTTATCTTTACTATCATAAAGTCAATAGGTTTCAATGCTATTGAATTAAGAACCTAAGAAGCACGGAAGCTTGCATGCAGTCGCGCTTCGCGCTTCAGAAGCGGAAGCGAATCGGAAGCGCGCCAGAAGCGGTCGGAAGCGCGATTCCGAGACAAATGTGGTTTGGAAGCGATATGGAAGCGTCAAATAGGCTAGAAGGAAGCGTGGGCAATTGGGAAGGGTGGAAGCATCATCCACCAAATCCTCCTAAACCCATCAACGCCCACAACTACCCCACTCTCATCCTCCGCCTCTCTTGGAGCCCCGCTCACCCGAACCCGAAGGCACCGGCGACCGTTATCTCGATAGCCGCCGCTCCGACGCCGCCTCTAAGCTCCTCCTTCAGGAAAAGAAGAAGAAGGGGCTTAAAGAGAAGCCGCTGAAGCTCTCCACCGCGGTCACTTGCTGCTATGGCTGTGGAGCTCCGTTACAGACTCCGAGTTATTCCGACCCCGTGACTTATGCGTTTTGGTATACACTGCGTTCAATTTTGATATACTGTTTCGTAATTTCGCTCCAGTTTTGGCTTTGATAGAATCAAATGTGGAAATGTAGTTTATGTTGATTGTGTATTTTGATGTGCAGAAGAAGAAGCACCAGCAGCTTAGGACTCTGATATGTGGAAGATGCAAGCTGCTTTCTCATGGCCACAGTTCATCATGGCGGAGCAGCTCCGGGAGAAGCTCTCGCATTTGCTCTACGAGAGAGCCTTGATAGTGAAATTGGTATACTCTACTTGCTGGCATTTTGTTTCGAGTGAGTTGTGTTGAGCAATGTTGGTTATTTTTTTAAATGGATATTGGAATGTAGGTTGATATTGTGGACTTCAACGGTAGTTTTTTTTGGCTCGTGTGCATGATTTGGCCGGTGCGAACCCTATAATGTTAGTGATTACTATGGTACTAAGATGGTGATTAGTACTTAATGTGGCGTTGATGAATGCGGCTTTCTAATTGGAGTTTGTAATGACAGATTGATTTGCTTCCGAAAGGGACTGATTTTAATTGTATTGGTGATTGGGTTTTGGAGGCCACTGTAAAGAAGAAGCTTAAGTAAGATTTGTTACCTTGGCCATGCTTTTACTAATGCATATAGTTTCAATCTGAAAAGTGTATGTGTCTGCTTGTTGGCAGTGTTATGAGTGTTCATCTGATGAGTTCGAGGTCTTTGGTTGGAGTAGCTAGAGTTGTATCAGAGATTCAAAAGGAAAAGAAGGTATTTTGTTCTAAGTTAATGTGCATCTGCATTATGAAATTCAATAACTTGACTAAAGCCATTGATATCAGTTAAATAATTATGGCCAGCGGATGAAATAGATTACATATTAAACCATCCATCAATGGCTTCTTGATGAACTTCAAACTGAGTCATTGTTGTAGTTACG
Source organism: Argentina anserina (assembly GCF_933775445.1). NCBI lineage: Eukaryota > Viridiplantae > Streptophyta > Magnoliopsida > Rosales > Rosaceae > Argentina > Argentina anserina. The sequence goes on from NC_065877.1 coordinate 10,176,790, forward strand.
GTGAGCTTCTTGTTCAGCATTGAGTATGCATGTTAAAGGAAGAAAAAATGAAAGAGTTGTCAGGGTCTTGTTTTGACCTCTGAATTTATCATCCTCTAGTTGGTGCTACCTTGGATTGACCTATTATCTTTTGCACCTTTGATAGTTTATATTATCTGCTTCCGTATTGATTGCAAAGTGATGAATTTCGGTGACATACGGTTGATTGCTGCTGTTTGTATTGTGGTGATACAGAAGAGTTGAAAGTCTTATTAGTTGATGTTAGTAGATGTTAGCATTTGTTCACTTATTCTCTTTTCCTTTTCTTTTAGGATAAATTGCAAATTACACTTATTAAGTAGTATTGTCTTTATTTTTATTGAGTTTATTTGGTTGTGTAACAATAACATTGAATTTGCTATGAATCGGATAATGACTTTGAATTTGCTATTTTTTTGTTTTTTTACTATTATATATACAAGTTAATATCTTTAATTATATATTATTTTATTCCGCGCTTCCGAAACGTCCCCGCTTCCAAGAAATTTTGAAAAAAAACGCTTCCGCGCTTCCAAACGCTTCGCTTCCTCGTCCCCGCTTCCGATTCCATGCAGCCTAGTTAAGAACTAACATATCTATTATTTTATTATTTTACCCTAATAAATAGACAATTGAACGATTGCATAAATTCTTGTATACTCCACCAATGTTTTTTCTCATAAATATTCTTGTAGGAATTCTGACGACCACTTTTATTTGACCAACCTCATGCCCACTTATCTAGTTAAATGACACATGTTATAGATTAACTATGGTATAACCATGATTATCTATATAAATTAATAATAATAATTTTTTTCTAATTTTACATTTAAACTAAATTTTTAGAATTTAATTGTTCTTACAATTTTTCAGGTTTATAGTTTTATTTTTGAAGGCAGAACACTTAACGCAAGCTAGGTGTCGCAAGTATTATTGAAAGGGAAATCATTTTGCAACCGGGGGGGGGGGGGGGGGGGGACATAGCACCAAGACCCCGTACTACAGTATAAATAACACTGATATCCTCGTAGAGCACATCTTGTATAATGTCAGGAGACGCCTCAACCCAAACACTATGAATAGAACCATTGCAAGCAAAGTATGCAAGGCGATCTGCAACACAATTTGCTTCCCGGAATATGTGTCATATTGAAGAAGAAGGCAAGGCAAGTAGATACCTCTTACAATCCTCTATGATACGACCCACCTCCGATAAATCCGATCTTGAAGAATTAAGAGCAGTTACTAACACAGAAGAATCACTTTCAACGTCAATGTTTCCCCATCCTTGGCTAATAACAAGAAGCAAACCCTCTCTACACGCCTCAGCCTCCATAGCAAGAGCTGAGTGTGCATATAGATAGGACTTAGCAAACACAGTGATACTCCTCCCACCTTCATCACGGCATACCACACCAACCCCTCCCCTATTGGTACTCAAATCAAAAGCACCATCAACATTAAGCTTCAATCGACCTCTAGGAGGAGACGTCCACTTAACATGAGCTCTCTTCTTCTTTCCCAAAGCCTTAGGGTGAAAAAACTGAAACTCCTCTAGCATTTTATAAACCCAATTAATCATATTCAAAGGTTGGAAAGATGTCCCCTTCCACAACACATTATTGCGTTCATTCCAAATAGCCCATAAACCCATGAAAAACATATCTCTGGCATCAACATCAATAGAATCGATCACATCTAGCACCCACTCATTAACAGAACTAGCTTGGTGAGAGGCAGCATCAAGGTGCAGCGGACCGTGCAACCAAATACTCTGAACAACATGACAAATTTTAAAATAAATGGACATCCCTCTCAAGCTCGGATCCACAAGCAACAAATAAGGCTCACTGATATCAACTCTTCTCTTTACTAATGCCGCCCGAGTGGGTACTATACCTCAAAGAAGCCTCCACACGAAATTTCTCACTTTTAGAGGAACTCTAGCTTTCCAAATCATAGACCAATACTGCTTACTCACTCCTCCACTAACTCCCAAAGAAGTTGAGGCCCTTCCTACGTATGAAGAGCTTGGTTGAAAACATAGTACCCACTTTTCACATTAAACAAGCCTTTTTTATCATAGTGCCAGACATACCTATCATCACTTGCCAAATGACCAAGCTTAATGTTTGCAATTGTCTCTACCTCCCTCAGCGTGAAAAGATCCCCCAACAACTCCAAGTTCCAACTCTTACCATCAAAATTAATTAAGTCACACACCAAAAGATCTTATGTTCCTTCCATAATTTAATAATAGGGAGAAAAAGATGAAGGCATAGGCATCCAAGGGTCCGACCAGACATTAATCTGCTCCCCTGTACCCACCTGCATCCGAAGCCCCAATTTCAACACCTCACTGCTTGCATGATACTACGCCATGCGTATGATTCTCCACCCTTCAACTCTGCAGCCATAAAAGAATGTTTTGGAAAGCAACGAGCCTTCATCAACCTCGCTAGAAAAGAATCAAGCTAATGCACTTACTTCCATCCCTGCTTAGCAAGAAGTGCGAGATTAAACGAATGCATATTGCGAAACCCTAAACCACCGCCACCTTTTGAGGTACATAATTTCTCCCAAGAGAGCCAATAAATCTTCTTCCCACTATCCTCATCACCCCACCAAAATCTCGCCATAATACGATGCATCTCATCACACATATATTTCGGCACTTCAAAACAGCTCATATCATATGAGGGAATAGATTGAGCAAACGATTTAATCAACAACTCCTTACCAGCACCACTCAGACATTTATCTCTCCATCCACTAGTCTGATTACGAATCTTCTCATTTAGAAACGTAAACGACTCCGCTTTGGAATAACTAAGTTCCGTTAGAATCCCCAAGTACTTATCATGATTTTCCACCATCTCAACCCCCAACATAAAGGCAATTCCTTCCCACATAAACGGATGAACGTTCTTACTGAAAGAAATATAACTTTTGGAGAAGTTAACAACTGACCAGAGGCAGCCTCATACTTTTCCAGAAGAGACCTCACCACCTCACTCTCCTCTCTCCCACCCTGGAAAAAAATAAACGCATCATTGGCAAAGAAAAGATGTGACACACTAGGCGCTGCACGACAGATACGAACTCCATGAAGTACCCCAGACTTTTCTGCATACAGAATACTACGAGATAAAATTTCTCCACACAACAGGAACAAATAAGGAGATAACGAATCTCCCTGTCTCAAACCACGTGAAGGAACAACTCGCCCCCGAGGCTCTCAATTAATAATAAAAGCATATGACACCGTAGACACACAATCCATTATCCAACCAATCCACTCCTCCCCAAATCTCAACCTACGCATCACTTACTCCAAGAAAACCCACTCCACCCGATCATATGCTTTACTCATATCTAATTTCAAAGCACTGTAACCCACTTTACCACTTCGTCGCCATTTCAAATAATGTGACACCTCAAAAGCCATAAGGGAATTATCAGAAATAAGGCATCCATGAACAAAAGCACTTTGAAACGGACTAATTATTCCATCAAGAAAACCTTTCAATCGATTAGCCAAAACTTTCGAACCAATTTTATAAATGACATTACACAGAGAGATCGACCTCAACTGCTGCATATATTGAGGAGAATCCACTTTAGGAATAAGAGCCACATACATTTTATTCACACTTTTAACCGCTTCCACATGACCAAACAACCTCGTCACTGTCGAAACAACATCATCCCCTACAACCTCCCAATAATGTTGGTAACAACAAGGTGAAAAACCGTCAGGGCTAGGGGATTTAGACGAGTGCATCCCCTTCACCCTAGTTAGCAACACATTATCACTTTGAGAAATAACCGATTGGATCCCTGCCAGAATATTATCAAACTCTGAAGGATTAGAAGTAGTGAAAAGTTCCTGAAAATAATTGAGTACCACAGCCTCAATATCTGCCGGACTAGAACACCACTCCTACTAATATTAAACAGCCCCGAAATACGATTCTTCTTCTTTCTATTTTTAGTCTTTTGATGAAAGTACTTTGTATTAAAATCATCATCTCTCAGCCAAAAGACCTTAGCACGTTGCCTCCAGAAAACAATCAAAACATGTTCCCTCTGAAGTAGAGAATATAATTTTGACTTAAGAGCCGCCCTCTCTCCACTAACCTCCACTGACAAAGAATCCTCCATAAAAGTAACTAGTTGAGCAGAAAACACATCAATCTCTTGACGTAAGCCTTGGAATTGATCAACACTCCACTTTTCCAAAGCTTGTCTTGTGAGGCACAACTTTTCGAGAAAATAAATCTAGAGACCCAATCCCAACCACACTATCCCAACTTTCCTTCACCAGCAACTTACAACTTTCCTTTGCCAACCAAAATTGTTCAAACTTGAACCTTTTCTTACGTTTCCTTCTAGGCCGCCGCTCCTTCATAACTTCTAGAACAATTGGGAACATGGTCAGAAGCGCTAGGATTAGATATCTTACTCTTGAAGCTGGAAATAAATCCCTCCAAGCCAACGTTGAAGTGAAACGACCTAGCCGAACCTTAACCTCCTCTCCTCCCCTACTACCACTCCCAGTAAACCGAGGACCCACAAAATTCACATCAACTAGATCACAAAAATTCAACGCATCATGCATGTCATTCATATGCCTATCCTTTCTACGAAGACCACATTGCTTATCAATTAGTTCACAAATCTATTATAATCACCACCTGCAACCCAAGGAAAATTACCGTGCAAACTCAATTGTCGGAGAAGATTCCACGTTTGAATATGCTCCTCAGGCTTAGAGAAACTATAAACTCCGAAAAATCTCCAACAATCTGCTTCCCCCGGTGTTCCAATCACCACATCAATATGGTGATCCAATAAAGATTGAAGAGCCACCTTCACCTCATCAGACCATAAAAGGCACAACCCTCCAGCTCGACTAACTCCCTTTCCGTTTCGACGAACAGTAAAATGACAATCCACCGAAATCAAGTTCCGCCACCATAACTCATTCCTAACACCATCCATCTCTGTTGTTGTTCAAAACGTCTCATTGAGAAAAATAATTTTGGGATGAATGAAATATACTATCCCTTTAAGCCCTATAACTGTCCAGGAGTTCCCAATCCCCTGGCAGTTCCAACACAAAACATTCATTGTGTGTGATGGGTCGAAACCGGATCCATCACGGAAGAGCGCAAAGAAAAACACTCAAACTTTTCAGCTTTCGAAACCGGGACCTTGATCACCCCTACACGGCCTTTCTTTGTCCCCCCCCCCCGCCCGTCAACTCTCACTCCCCATTTGGACTTACTCTCATGATTTGATCCAGCCCGGCCTGCTTTTGGATTCAATCCGACCCGCTGTTAACTCCCCAAAATAGACTTAGTTGATTCTTTTAAAAGCCCAAAACCACCTTCCTTTTTTTGTGACAGTTGGAGAAGATAAGAAAACATCTACTACCCTCATGGGGCCCACCACAACCAAATCAGAGTTAGAATTAAAACTCACTACTTCATTCCCGCCCACATTATCAGCCAGCTCCTTTAATTCTGGCCCGGACGAATTTATCTCATGCCCACTTTCATCCAACTCTATCTCCGCAGAAACTAAATTCAACTCTAACAACGGCAAACCCAGAAGTGAATGCTCCCCTTGAATCACGCCTTGTTTGAAATTCGAACCCAAACGAAACTCTCCTACAAAACTAGGAACTCCCACCGGCATACCCCACACACCACCCACACGACGGCGTTTGCCACCCTCCGCCGCCGTATCCTCCTGGTCAATCACCATTTTTTCCCCTGAAATATACTCCATAGACCCATCCTCAAACTCCACCCTATCCCTCACAAAGCCAGACAACGTGAGCTACGGTGCCGACATCCTCCAGCCACCATTGCTTTTCTCCAAAACCCCATGGAAATTAACTGGCTCCGGTGACGGAGCCTCCAACACCTCTTGTTCCCTTGACTCTCTAGCTACCAGCCAGCCATCCTTTTTCTCCGCACACAACCACAAATCGAATTGTTTTTCTTGAATCTCCCTGGACTTATGACGAACATAAGAGTTTGAATCATGCCACAAGATACCACAATATTCACAAAAATTCGGAAGCCCAATGTAATCAACATCAAAACACGACCCTCAATTCTTGCCGGGGAGCTAAACATGCGCAACCCGTCGAAGTGGCTTATTCGTATCAAGCCCGATACATACCTTCAAATTCGAACCCAAAAACAATCCAAGCTTCGTCTCCTCCATTCTTTATAATTCCCCGATCGCATTCCCGATCCTAATCCTGTCTCCGGTTCCATAAACAGGGGAGGAATCCCCCATGCCCTGATCCAGAAGAATTGCATATTGAGAGATATTCTCAAAAGATCATCAGCCCCATTACTAACCGCCACCGCAAAAACTTGTTGAAATTCCATGGACTCCCCCCTGAGCACCCAATTTCGGTCGTATTCATGCGTGAAGGAGAACACAATCCGCTCGCTACCTTCCAGCGCCACTGCCGAAACCCTTGATTTATCATTCACATACTTCTTTGGACGCCATAGAGCCTTCAATGTCGCCATCAGAGCCTCCTTGTTGTATCTCTTATGGGTCAGAACCTGCCCCAGGATTAAAAACGTCTTCTCCTTCCATGCTCATGGCTCATCTGGAAGAACAATCTTTCGAGACTCCTCCTTCGACAAAACCAGGCGCCTCACCATCTCCCCCAGAGAATCCTCCATTCTACACAGCCACGCACCCAACCTCACCAATCGACAACCAAAACCGTGAAGCAGAGACCACATACGTCTCCCTCAACTGTAACCTTGCCTAACTCTCCTCCAATGAAACAACGAGAGAGAGAGAGAGAGAGAGAAGGGGACTTTCCCAGGTTTATAGTTTAAATTTTAGAGTTTAGAGTTTTTTAATCATCGCAAGCTCTAAAAATTTTAAAACACTAATACCTACAACTCTAAACCCGAAACCCGAAACCTTAAAATTTTTATATATAATATATATTTATAATTATTGAATTTAAGGTTAAAACAAATCAATAATAAATTTCAGATTTTAGAGTTAACTATAGTCTAATCATGGTAAATGAAAAAGACACATGGCGTTAGCCTATGTGGGTGGGTATAGGTGGGCAAATATAGGGTGGTCGGCAAATTTGCTTCCATGGCATGAGTTATTCACTTCTGGGATATAAATTTACCGACCACCTTTCATTTGTCCATTTTGTGATCACACTTTTAAACTTATGTCATGTGTCTTTTCTCAACTCATATTTAGATAATAATTAATCAATTAGGTACGTGACATAATTTTAGAAGGGTTGACACTAGGGCTGGGACCGGTACGGTTCGGTTCGGGATTCGGCTGATACCGATACCGATAATTTTTTCGGTTTCGGTTTCGGTTCGGTATTGTAAATTTGAAACTTAATTCTGAACCGAACCCGTACATATCGATTCGGGATGGGTTCGGTTCGGTAAAATTGTACACTTGTGCATGTATTTCTATCTATTTATAACTATTAGGTAATGTAAATTAACATTCTAAGTCTTTAAAAATACAATGTAGACCTAAAAAACTAAAAACAATATTGAAAATGCATATATTTAATATATTTTATATATTCGGTACGAATTATATATATACCGAACCGTACCGTTTATAAAATTTCAGTATTAAGTTCGATACGGGACGAAACATTTTACCAATTCGTTCCGACCCATCAGTATTCAGTACGGGACGGTCGGTTTCGGTACCATTTTTTCGGTACCAACTTCCACCCCTAATTGACACATTGACTCAAAGTGCATGAAAGATATTCGGCAAATTTATTTAGTATGTAGAATACAAGTTGGTCGGCAAAGGGTGTTGGGGGAACCGACATTTGACAAGAAACATACCCAACTTGCCACGTGGAGAGACACGTGGAATGCAGCCATAGCAAAAGACGACGTGAGCCACTGAGCTTATTTGCATGCAAACACGACGTGTCAACCTCTCAGCCCGCAGCACCACGTTGCGTATAACACTGCTCACGTAGAGCACGTGTCACCGTTGCAAAACCTCCACAAGTTCATATATAGGCCACCTCGCTCGAGCTGCTTGCATACCAAAAGATAAGAAAGAAAAGAAGCGAAACAGAAAGTGTTTGACCGAGAATTTAGTTTTAAAGTTACTGTGCGCGGAAATTTGCAACATTTCAATGGCGTCGTCGAAGCAGTTTAAGGAGGAGAGAGCAGAGGCTGAAGCGAGGAAAGCCGCACTTGATCTTAAAGATGTGAACAGAGAAAGAGAGTACGAATCAGCTGGGGTGAAGATGGACAAGGACATGTACGGCCAGCAAAGGGAGACATCTCATGTGCAGCAAGAAGCAAAGCCTGGCGTTATTGGGTCTGTTTTTAGGGCTGTAACCGGCACATTGGAGCATGCCAAGGACGCTGTTGTGGGAAAAAGCCACGACACTGCTGTTGTAGCAAGGGAGCGTTCTGAATACACCACACTTAAGGCGAAGGAAACGACTGACGCGGCTGGGGAGAAGCTGGGAGAATGTAAGGACGCTGCAGATCGGCCGGCGAACGAGGCTGCTGATAGAGCCGCAGAGAAGACGATGGAAGTGAAGGACACTGCTGCTCAGAAGGCCAGGGAGGGGGCAGAGAAGGCGAGAGAGACCAAGGAGTCTGCCAAGGGAAAGGTTGGCGAGTATTCGGATTACACGGCACTAAAAGCTAAAGATGACAAGGATGCCGCGGCGGAGAAGGCTAAGCAGACGAAAGACTGTGTTGCTGAGACTGCAAGTGAGACCAAAGATGCTGCGATGAGGAAGGCTGAAGAGTACAAGGATTACACTGCTCAGAAGGCCAAGGATGCCAAGGACACAACAGTGGGGAAGGCAGAGGAGTACAAGAACTACACGGCAGAAAAGGCAAAAGAGACTGCGGACACAGCAAGAGATAAGACGAAAGAGACAGCGGAGTACACAGGTGAGAAGTCAAAAGAAGGGAAGGACACTACTGTGAGCAAGTTGGGTGGGCTTATGAATTACTTGACTGGTAAGAAAGAAGATACCAAACAGAAGGCTGCAGAGACGGCTGAGACTATCAAAGACAATACTAGAACTACAGCCGAGGCTGCGAAGGAGAAGACCATGGAGACGGCGGAGGATACCAAACAACAGACCAAAGAGGCAGCTGGTAAAACCAAGGTGATAATGAGTTATCAAAGTCGATCACTTGTGTACTTTAAACTTTCCTTAGTTGCTAACTTGCTATGTATTTCGAATTATTGCCAACGTATATTAGCTTGATTACTTGTGTACTTTAAACTTCCTTAGTTACTATGTATTTCGAATTATTACCAACGTGCATAGCTTGATCACATGCAGGAGACATTGGGTGAGACCGAGGAGGAAGCTAGGAGAAAGATGGAGGAGTTGAGGCTTCGGGAGAAAGGATATGAAGCTAGAGCAATGGACCGGGACGAGGACCGTGAGACTGAGGCAGCAAGGGGAACTGCAGCAAGGGGCAACATTTTCAGCTCACTTGGGAGTGTGACTGATGCTATCAAGAGCAAGCTAACTCATCCCACTGATGTGGTGGAGGAAACCCGTACTGCACGTGAGGAGGTACCTGTGGGGGCCGTCGAGAAGGTTGAGATTGACATCAAGGATACACGCCCAGGAGCTGTAGCGGCGGCACTTAAGATGTCTGACCAGTTGTTTGGTCAAACTTTCAACGATCCTGATCGAATGGAAGATGAGGACAAGGTGGTCGTGGAGCGGCGCGTGGTGGATGAAGCCGGAAATGTTCGCATTGACCGTAGTGGTAAGAAGTGATCGGTTCCGGTGTGTAGTGTGGATTTTATTATGTTTTGCCTTTTGGGGTGGATAGCTAGTCGTACGTTTTGATTGTGTTTTAGCTTCCATAAATTGGCTTTGGCCCTCTGTATTATGTGTATCTTTATGTCGACTAGCATTTGGTTTTATCACATTATCTGCTTTCAGCTAACGTACATCTGTTTTGTTTTTTCACAATCTATTTAAGCTGGTTTTATCATTAACTGGCCATCTTTTTTAGCCAGAGCACATGCGGTTTGTTCACATATTCTGTTTAAGCCAGCATGAATAGCTAGTCTAAATAAATAAATCTGGCCATTGATCAATGTACGGTTCCAAAATGACAGAAAATGGTTCTTTCGATTAAGGGATCCTTATTATGATATTGGAAAACCGAAAGTATATGTAGACTTGAATTCTTAGATCCAAAGAAGAAATGATCTCCTCTATGCATCCTACTGATTGAACGTGTGTTGACATATAAAAAGTTGGTTATATACGAGGGTTATAACTTGCATCTTTGATTTTGTAAATTTTTTAATGTAAATGTGTATCATGTCAAGTGATCTGTCAGTGGTGTAACTTGAACAGTTGATGACAACAACCTGTAAACATGTGTGGATGCTCACATTTTACACTGAAATTTACAATTGTATTCCGCTGCTTGCTACACCTGAATAAATATTAGGACAACTTGAGAAGAAACCAAACTACAGTTCATCTTGAATCTGCATACATACATGCAACGAAAAACTTCCCATAGGGTAAGTTTCTTGGAAAATTTTGTTCTGCGCTGCCATGCAGCAGCAGCATTTTCCTCCACAAACTCCCTCACACCACACACTGTATACCATATCAGAAATCGCAGGCTTCAGTTCGTTGATTTCAATACAATGAAATCGAAAGCCTCCTCGATCCCATGCAGCTCTTGTACGGATGACACTGATTTCAAAACCCAAAATCCAAGTCTTGCAGGTATTCGTGGCACTCTTCCAGACACCAAATTAATATATGCTAGTTGATCATGTAGATAGAAGCGATAGCATTCTGGTGCGAGTGATATGACTAACCAGTTCCCCTGGAAGTCATCGTTGACATATTTGTTAGTTTCAACTAGCATTCTTACGCGCCAACCTGCGAAATCCTAGAGCTTTGCTAGTGTTTCTCCTTTCCCTTTTCGAAGCCGCCGGAGAGAGTAAGAGGTGGCCACCATGGCCGGGCTGGAGCTCCACCTTTAGTTTAATCTCTCTAATCCAAACCCTTGAAAATCTATAATAAATGATCACAGATTGATCCCGGATTTGTTTTATCCAAAGATCTTTATATCCATTAGTTCCCAAATCTATAACCTCAAGATCGTCTTTCTCCTTGACAAAAATGAAGAGGCCACCTCAACCGCTCCTTGCAAGCGGATTACTCTCTTTAAAGACAGCAGTATGTTTTTCAGCCATTTCCGAGAAGAACTATCCGATTTTGGGCTTCGCTATGATCTAAAACTGTAATAACCCTAAATTTTAAACAATGTTAGTTTGATTTGGAATTCTATAAAATTTCGAATTTTATTAGAATGAACGTATTTGGTTGCGACGTTAGTAAACGAGAAACGGAAACGTTCTCGGAACGTTTAAATTGAAAAACGTTACATTTCCGTAACGTTTATATCGACTTTTATTTTATCGCTCGGTTGCGAAAACTTTCTTCACGAAAGTTGTAGAGCTCGTCGATACGAGTTCGTGGATATGTGACGCGTTCTAATCGGACGACGTACGTAAAAGTTATTGACGTCGGAAGTTAGTTTCCGATTTGGAAACTAGTATAAATAGATAATTATGGGATTAGGGTTTCCTTAATCAGAAACCCTCTTCTCTCTTCTCTATCATCCTGCCGCTCTCAACTCTCTCTCTCCCCGATTTTCTTCTCCTCTCCTTCTCCGAAATTCTTCCCTTCGATTCGCCGTCTCCGAGCCGCCGTGAAGTGCACCGCCCAGCCCAGCGTCGCCGCAAGGACTCCCTCAGCCACCCTCCAGCTCGCCAGCCCGTGCCCCGCCGTCGCCAAGCCGCTCGGACGTCGCCAAGATTCTGCAATTTTTCCCCGCCGCTGCCTATCCTCCCCGATGCTCCCCACGGTTCAAACAAGGTACGGATTGATTGAATATGGATGTTGTGATGTTGTTGTGTGTATTGGGGATGTTGTGGATGATTTGTGGAGGAGATCGGAGGGGAGGGGAGATTGATGAACACCGCCGCCATAAGGCGGCGCGTGTGGGAGTATAGGGCAATCTATGGGTGATCAGAGACCGTAGGAAGGTGGAGGAGGAGGAGAGGATGGTTTTTGGGCCGGAGGTGGCGCGTGTGCCACACGCGCCGCCGTGTGAGGCGGTGTGATTAGTTTCGACTGAAAGGGTATTTTGGTAATTTACTGTGTACGGTAAATGTAAATGTAATTTTTATTTACTACGGTAAATGTAATTAAATTTTACCTTCGGTAAATGTAAATATAAATTACTTTCAGTAAATATAAAAAGTAATTTGTAAAAGGTAAATAGTAAATTTTATTTACTGAGATTGTATTTACATTTAAATCGTACGTATACGTACAGAAATACGTATTAATATTTATACGTACAGAAATACGTATTAATATTTATACGTACAGAAATACGTATATAATATTTATACGTACAGAAATACGTATTTAATATTTATACGTACAGAAATACGTATATAGTATTTATACGTACAGAAATACGTATATAGTACTTATACGTACAGAAATACGTATTAATTGAGTATTGCACAGTAACCGTGAATAGTGAGCAGTGAACAGTAACTTCGTAAAACCGAAAATTGCTGAACAGTAATCGATTATTACTGTTTCGGCATTTAAAGGTTACGAAACGATTCTAAATTCTTTTCTTATCTTTTCAAGGTGATCGTTAAACCGAGGAAAAGAATTATCATCGGGAATTGTGGAATGACGCTCGAGTAATTAAGGTGAGTAAAATCTCACTGAATTACGAATCTACCCTCGTGGTGATTCAACATTTTTGCAAGTGTGTTTATCAAATGAATTACAACATGTATATAATTTAGTGGACTACATATATACAGTATAATGGTAATAAGTACATATATATATATATAGTTCATTAAATTACGTACTGTTATTAATTCATTAAAATAGTCATTCGATGACGGAAGTTTGGGAATTGAGCATGTGTGGGGAAATATGACATGTATAAGATATAGTGGACTATATATATATTGTATAAATGGTAAATAAGTACGGATATATATATAGTTTGCTATATAATATACTGTTATGATTTTATTGTGATTCTATTGAGCATGTGATTTGAATTGTACAATATGATGTGAGATTATTGTACGTGATTTTTAACATTGAGATTGTTTAAATGTTGATTTGTCTTCGGACGTGATTGGTACAATATGATGTGAGATTATTGTACGTGTTTGGCAAGTCGAAACCTAGCCTTTGGCCGGGCGAAAGTTACGATACAGTTAGAGCTCTAGTCTGTCAGCCATAGTACTTCATGTGAGGTAACGGGTGGTTATCTACTCATGAGTACTCATATTGTTTTGGATGTTGGGTAGCGGGTGGTTACCCAATATCAGCCGTAGTACTTCATGTGAGGTAACAGGTGGTTATCTACTCATGAGTACTCAGATTGTTTTGGATGTTGGGTAGCGGGTGGTTACCCAATATCAGAGTAGTACTGCATGTGAGGTAACGGGTGGTTATCTGCTCATGGGTACTCAGATTGTTTTGGATGTTGGGTAGCGGGTGGCTATCCAATATCAGCGGTGTATTACGAGAGGGGTAACAGATGTGTACCAGCGTTCTTGGTACCCGTATTATAAATGCATTGGGTAACCAGAAGGGTTACTTAATTTCCTCATGAGCGTTTTATTTCATATTTCTTGGGTCAACCAGATGGGCTGACTATTGACTCATGAGGGCATTTATATTTGTTGTTTTGTGATCTTTCGTATATATTGATATGCGAACTGTATTGTGATTTTACTCATACGAGCTATAAGCTTACCGGGTTTGTGTTTACAATCCCGGTGCACCAATTCGATGGTGTAGGGGATAATTCCGCAGGTGCTGATTAGTGGAGGTTGAGTGACGACTACAGAGGCTTGAAGTCGTTCATATTCTACTTGCGGTGAGGTTTTTAGTGTGGACTTGTGTGTGAGAATTTGTGAGTGATTTGTGAGGATTATTACATTTCCATTTTGTGTATGGATTATAATTTGGGTTGTAATAATTGGTTGTCTGAGTTGTATTGAGGACTCAGAATTGATCCGCTGTTACACTTTAATGATTTCTATTTATTTGAGATTATTTTGTGTTTAACGACTTTAGAATTTTGAGTTTTTAAGCTTGAAATTTTAGGGTCGTTACAAAAACCCTTCAAGAATCAGGTACATGCTTCCTATTTATCCTTCCTAATTAGAGCCATTAATGCACATTATCTGCTAATTAAGGGTCGAGATTCAACAGACCTGGTAAGATGCCCGTTAATGTTAGTTAGATCTAGGAAGAGGGCTACAGATAAAAATGAAGATGATAGCATGACCGAAGCTGCTGAGGAGGAAGGCATTATCTCTTCTTCAAAATTAGCTAGGATATGAAGTTAATGACTTGAAACAGCAGAGGGAGTGCTTGGGATGGTTTGTGGCACAAGCTCATTTTTATATTTCCTGCTATAATGTAGATACTTTATGTATCTTGGATACTAGATTATCTACTAATATGCTAAATAAATTTAGGAAGTTTGGTTTTGATGATGAATGCTTAATTCCCTCTGCTGAACAATGTGGTGGTTTAAGTTTGCTTTGGAATTCAAATAAAATTTATATTTAAGTTATTGTGCCTCATGAGAGACTTATTCATACTGCTATTACTGATGTTTCAAAAGGGAAAATTGTTTTTGCTACTTTTATTTATGCTTATCCAAAAAAAGATAAACAAGCTGATCTTTGGAATGAGATAGCTAGACTTAATCCTGGAAATAACGAGTGCTAGGTTATTATGGGGGATTTAAATATAATCACCAATATTGATGAAAATTAAAGTTGGTTGGTTTGCAAACTACCACTCAGTATATGAAGAATTTATGTGATTTCTTATGCAATGAAAGCTTATTTTCCTTGACAGCTAGTGGCATTCCGTTCACTTGGGACTAACAAGTAAGAAAGTGATACTCAAATTTTTGAAAGACTCGATAGAGCCTGTGCTAATGGCTATATGATTATCAAGTATCCTGACATTAAATTGGAAAATTTGCCAATTATTGGCTCAGGTCATGGTCCCATCTTTCTCTCTATAGAGAATAATGTCCAGAAAAGGTGTAAGGCCTTTAAATTCAAATATATCTGGCTCTCCCATGATGGGTTCAAATATATGGTGAAAGACTATTGGGGGTAAAGTCCATAACAATAATCCTTTACATAATTTTCTAACTATTGCAAGACAATTTGGTTCTCAGGCTAAGAGCTGGAGCAAGAACACTTTTGGAAATCTGTTTAGGAAGCTTTAAGGGCTAAATGAATAAAGCAGCTTAATCCAACAACAATTGATGAGTCAGCTTTATTCTTCCTTCCTAATTGAGAAGGATATTTCGATCATGAAGGAATTGTGTAAACTGTACATAGATGAGGAGATTTTTTGGGCTCAAAGAGCAAAAGCTAACTGGCTCAAATGGGTGATAGGAACACAAAATTTTTCCAGGCTCTGGCAAATATTAGGAAAAAAGTGAATTTTATTTCAAAGCTCTAGGAAAGCTGTGGTAATTGGATTACTACCGAGGCAGGAATTTCGGAGATCATTGTTCAAGATTTTCAAAAACGATTTTCTAAAGATCGTGTACCTTGTGCTCATGCCACAAAAAAAATTTTCTTTCTATTATAGAACCTTGTATTTCTGATGATGATAATAATCTTTTCTGGAAACCTATCTCTGATATAGAAATCTTGGATATAGTGAAGAGTATTGGCGCACTGAAAGGTCCAGTCCAAACGGATTGCATGCGGCTTTCTATCAGAATTGCTGTGATGAGGAGAGTTGCTCAGTTATCCCAATGATTAAGAGTAGTTTCGGTGATAGTAAGGATATTTCCTTACTAAATCACACTAATATTGCTCTTATTCCAAAGGTGGAAAAACCTTCAAAAGTGAACGATTTGCGACCACTTAGCTTATGTAATGTTGCTTACAAAATCTTGACTAAAATTTTAATCAAGACATTGAGGCCTTTGTTACTGAAATGCATCTCCAAGAACCAGGGTGCCTTTGCTCCTGGTAGGGCTATTCAAGATAATATTCTAATAGCTTATGAACTTTTCTTTGATTTCCACAAGAGAAAAGCTAAAGTTGGAGCTATGGCTCTGAAACTTGATCTCGAAAATGGCCTATGATCTTTTGAATTGGGATTATGTTGTGCATTGCTTAGAAGGCTTTGGTTTTCACCAAAGATGGATCTCTCTTATTTTAAATTGCATCTCCACAGTTTCCTTCTCTATACTTGTTAATGGTTCTCCTAGAGGTTTCTTTAAACCAAGCAGAGATATTAGACAAGGTGATGCTCTCTCACCTTATATTTTTATTTTGGCAATGGAACCTCTCATTAGGCATTTCAATGCTCTTGCTGAAAAAAAAAACAAAACACATGTGGGAATTTTATCTTCTTCTAGGGGTTTCTGGATTTCAAACTAAATGTTTTCAGATGATTGTTAGATTTTTGCAAAAGCTACAAATCTGGAGCAAGGAATATTGCTAAAGTGCTTGAGTTATTCTCGAATGCGTCAGGTCATAACATAAATAATCATAAATCTTTAATTTATTTCTCTACCAAGGTCAGTGCTTCCATTAAATCTAATATTGTTAACATTCTCAATATTCAACATAAGGCAACAATTGGCAAATATCTTAGCATTCACAATATTATCTTCTGAAAGGAAAAAATTAATGCAAATGAGCTACTTTTAAAAATCTCTAACAAGCTTGCAGGATGGAAGAAAAGTACCTTGTCCAAAGCAGGGAGATTAACTTTAATCAAGGCAAATCTCTCCTCAATGCCAAATCATATCATGACTTGCTTCAAATGTCTAAAAAAGTGACCAATGAAATTGACAAATCAGCCAAGAATTTTTTCTGGGAAACTGATCATAAATGCTCACCGGTTGCTTGGGATCAAGTGTGTATGTCCAAAGCCGCTGGAAGACTTGGTATTAGAAAGGGTGCTTTCTTTAATAATGCAGCTTTAGGAAAATTACCTTGGAAAGTTATTACTGACAATGATAATTAGTTGTCTATGATTGTTAAGAGAAAATATATCTCAAATGTTTCTTTCTTTCATGCCAAGAAAAAGCAAAGAGGCTTCGCGGCTTGGAATGACATTCTTGACACTAGACTACTGATCATGAAAGGTATGCGCTGGATTGTTGGCAATTGTAAGAGTATTAACTTATGGAACTTTAATTGGGTTTTTGATACTCATCTTATCAATTTTATTCCACACCATATGAGAACAAACATTAATTTGGATGATAAAGTGGCTGACTATATTGACAATGGTAAGTGGTGCAAGGATAAATTAAGTTTGGTCCTTGACAGTGATCTTGTGAAAAGTATTGTGAGCATCCCTTTGCCTTTTTGTGAGCAAGAGAATGAAGTCATTTGGGGACCTGCTGCTAATGGTAAGTACTTAACATGAGCACTTTGTGCGACGTTCTTAACATGTTTTTACCTCCATTTGTACTTTGCTTAATCCTTATTGTTGTAATTTTGAGTCATTGAGTCGTAGTATGCGTCTTCAGTGGCATTGATGACATTTTTGTGCTTAAACGAGTTGAAAACGCAGAAATGGTCTAGAATCCTTATTGGACTAGGAAACCTAATTGGATTAGGAGTCTTCATCTTTCGACATTTCTGTTGCATTAACGATATATTGAGAATCCTATTTGCATTAGGAATCATTTTTAGACTAGGAAACGTACAATTTGGGAAAGTCCTACTTGAACTAAAACTCTTATTTTGTAATTTTCCTAATCGTACTTTCATATTCTAGTAACTTACTTGATCGAGAAAGTTCCCTGTTGTGAAATGGAAACTTTCCTAATCTAATTGAACTTATCTACTGCATATTTTTTTTAACAATCTTTGTCTAGATTAGGACAAGTTTATATGAAATTATCTTGTTTTTATTCTTGTCTTTTATTATTTTTCAAATTTTAAAGATGAGATTGTATAGCTAGAATGAAAGAAAAAATAAAGAAAAATTCAAAGTAAAGGAGAAAAATAAGGGAAGAAGAGACTTTCATGCAGCAAACATCATGCAATTAAGATGAATATTAAGGAGAGGAAGCCGTGTACACCTAAGAGAGAAAGAAAGAGACAACCAAATTAAAAGAGAAAAAGAAGGAATTGATCAAATGAGATTGAACCCACCAATGACAAAAAAAAGTAAAAGAAAAAGAGAGAAAAAAGGAAGAGATAAAGGAGGGATTAAGTAAATAAAAAGATATAATGCAAGAGAGAAAAAATGAGACAACCAAATTAAAGGAGAAAAAAAAAGGAATTGATTAAAGGAGATTAAACCTACAAATGATAAAAATAAGTGAAACAAAAAGAGAAAAAAAAAGATAAATGAGGGATTAAGTAAACAAAAAAAGATAATGCAAGAGAGAAAGAATGAGACAACCCACAAATTGAGGAAAAAATGTCCAAGCTATAATAATCAAGTAGCCAAAACTCTTCTATAAATAGCACATCATTCACACAGAAAAATCATCACTTCTCCTTAGCATTCAAGAGTTGAAACTCTACTAAAACAGCACCATAAACTTCCCTCACAAATCAGCCAAGTCGTCCACCCCAAAACCATCATCATCTCCACCGAGTTTCACCTATTGCAGTTGTACCTCTAAAGTTCCTACAACGTGTGATTCTCGCAACTCATCTCCATGACTTCGTTTATTTGTGTTAATCTACAATTATTTGTCTATGAAGATTTTAGTTTGTTGTTTATGTGGAAGTATTGATTTTTTATTTGTTTCAAAATTTTCAGATTGTATTTGATATGTTTTTGAGACTATGTTGAATCTATGTTCTTATAATTATTGAAGTTTGTATTTCTATTCTTATGTTCTACTCTTCTTTTACTTGCTCTTAGATAATTTTCAGATATGTGCATACGAATTTAGTGCTTGAATGCAGTTCCTAAGATTGTATTTGAGTGCTATCTTCATCATTCATATTGACACAAATCGAATCATGTCCTAAGTAGGTTCGGTTTGTGTTAATTAAAGTGGAAAATTCTGGAAATTTACATGTACCACATGGTGAGTGACGCCACCGTGAAGCATGTCTCCAACAAAAATTTAGTGCTTAAATGTAATCTTGTTTGATTTCTACCTAAGTGTTGTTAAACGATTTAGGTGAGGCCCTAAGTCAACCTAAATGTCAATAGTAATCTTGCATGATTACATGTTCACATAAGGCTCTAATTGTAATGATGTCTAAAAGTATGTAATCAGATGAATTAGAATGCATGATAGAACCAAACTTGTAATTATGTGGTGCATCGGTGAATTTGGTTTAGTTTGGTAAAGAGAAGTCGATCATGTAAATTGTAATTTAGGTTTTATTTTAGTAGTTAATAATCAATCTCAAACTCCACCCCCCATTATTTGTTAACACTAAAAGTTTAGAGTTCCCTTCAATTCTCCGGACTAAACGATCTCTGCTTATTCTATATTAAAGATGATATTTTACAGGGTTAATTATATAACGCTCGCGCGCTCTATTAGTACTCCATTAAATCTGCTACTTGGATCCAACATGATAATCTTAACAAACATCAGAATATGAAGCTTCTTAATAAAATGTGGAAGCTTGATGTCCAACCAAAAATTAAGTTATTTACCTGGCTTTTGATCATGGGACATCTTAAAACTAGAGATAGACTCTCAAGATTTGGTTTAATTAATGATAACTCTTGCCCCATGTGTAATGAGGATAATGAATATGCTAATCACTTCTTTGGTGAGTGTAGTTTTGCTCAATAGATTTGGAACTTGGTTGGTCTCAACCAGATTGTTAACTGGTCTGATGGATTAACTAAGGTTGTGGAGCCCCCTTCTGAGTTACGAGACTAAGCCCAAAGTCTCTCCTTATAGAGACTCTATTGTGATATCGTAAAGGCTCCGGGCATGAAAAATCACAAAAGTAATTAGTGGTGTGCTTGGTGTGGGAAGTTTGGATCTGACGAGTGTAATAGGTTGCATGCTCATCATGAGAGAAGGTTTAATGTGGTTAAGGTTGTAGTTGGGTGGTACAAATGTGGATGTTTGGGATGGTGGATATGGTCATATCTGAGGAACACATAGATGGTTGTTTGGGGTGGTAGTATGGTGGTAGACTTAGTTGTCTATGAAGAGAGTGGTGGTGGTTTGCCTAAAGGTCGAATGGGTTGTGCATGAAGATAATGGTAGTGGATTTGCTTCTAAGAGTTGGTGTTTGTTACATGTGGGAGCCCTTATATATGGTTCTTGATGAAGGATGAAGGGTAGTAAGATGACCAGTGATCGGGTGGTGATTCAAGGGTCACGTCTCTCATGACCCTCTTGTGACTAATGAAATCGGTCTCTTACCAAGCTATTCTTGGTTAGGAGGTTGGCACAAAAACGGGTATTTGGTTTAACTCAAGCTGAAAAGGTGAAAATCATGGAGATATAAATTTTAGCTTAAGGTGGTATGTGATGGATGCTTTGATGAGATACCCATTACAAGCCTATGTGTGGGAAGTCCAAATTCGAGTTCAGTCCTCGGCTCCCAAGATGCCTCAGATGCTTGACATTTGACTTCCTTAGGCCTTGTAAAATCCGTTGACCTTCCACACCACAACCCACTAATAAGCCCCATTTAGCCTGGTATCTTGAATACATGTTGTTAATTGGCCACGTGGCATGTCGTGATAGACCAAATTGAGAAATCCTTGTGTGCTCAACTTGTGCTCGACCTGGCTTAGCATGTGATAGCGTGTGCGTGGGTTGTGTGAGTTTGTGGTTACTGATCGAGAGACGTCCATGAGAGTGCCCATAGAAGATAATGTGCTCGGGTATGGATGAGCATGGCTTGGCCGGGCTCTTAGGTAGGTTGGATGTTTTGTAACAGACCACCATGTGCCAAAGGAAGAGAGTGTGCTTGGGCATGGACTTTGCTAAGCATGGCTTGACTGTTAAGTGGGCTTTAACCTAAGGAGGGTGTTTGGCCTGTGTACTATGTTTTTTTTTTTGGACATGACATGGTATGGCATGGCTTGCCTCTCTTGGCCTAGGGATTTTCGTACCACATATCACTTACTCAAAAATGTTTGGCGTAGCATGCAAAAATATTGCCTATCATCTTCTTGGGCATTAAACAATGACCCAAGTGCAATGTGTCTCACACCAAACCTATGCCCAAACGTTGACTCTCAAATTCTCCATAAAATTGGTGTGTATTTTTGGGTATCAATAACTAGATTCCACACGCTCATTCCTACCAAAACTGCTAATTACAAGATTATCGTTAACAACAATAGACATGAGCCACAAATGCTTAATCTTGAACCAATTAAAACGGATTCTAGGGGTAGTCAATACGTGCTTATTGCCAATCACAAGAAGAGAATCGCTCTAATAGCATCACATACCAAAACCTCCGACATATTTGAAGAGACAATCTCCCCATTATATTGACACTCAGAAAAAACTGAATTTTAAGTAATCTCTAGAAATGGTGCATAAACATGTGCACTCAACAATATGACTGAACCCTCGCTCAAGGAAGAGGGACAAACAAAAGAAAAAATTAAACAAAAGAAACAGACTTGGGCCAAAAGACCCGAGCCCACCTACATAACCTAAGTAATTGACCCAGCCGATACCCACCACCATGGACCCCCAAAGGTCGCTGACCAGAATTTCATCGCCTTGCCACCACAGCTTTCATGTCGCAGTAACTGCCCCCAACACCAACAATCCACCCCTCCAAACCGCACCATATATTGCTCGCCGCATCTAACAATCAGACCAGTCGAAGATCGCCAAGACTCACCTGAGTTGGTAAAGCAACCTAAACAAACGGTGACGCCTCTGGTCCCCATTTCATCTCACACTAGCGCCAACATCACTCCTTACAAACCCAAAATTGGTGACGCATAAGCGCCAACATGACATCGTCATCAGGCCACAACCCCTGCTAACCAGAAACCAAAAGCAACAATCTGACCAAATTTGAAGCCGACATCCTCTTTCGGTCTACCACCATCAACCTCCTTGCTCGGCCACCAATTGACCCAAGCACAGTTCTCGTCCGGTGGCAACGTCAATAAACGCGCCGCTATACGGAGACGAAAATGTTTTAGTTTACCCTAGGAGATCTGATTTCCACGGAGGTTGTCACGCCCCCAAATCCGAGACCACTATTATATGAAAATATGGTTCCCAAATTTGGAGTGTGACCTTAAAACTAATAAAAATTCTTCAATAAAACTGACAGAAATATATGTCTGAATAATACATTTATTAGAAAATAAAATCAGAGTTATTTTTACAATACAACAGATTTAGAAATACTGAAATTTAGCGAAGATACATGAGTCTCACATTTATTATCTTGAAATAGTAATCAAAGAAAAACCATCATTTTATTTAGTAGATTCATTTCATTCCCCAAGAATCTACTCATTACCTGAAAATAAGATTGTGTAGCATCATGAGTAACACAGACCCAGTAAGTACATAGTACATTCTTATAATAATTTGACTAATGAGAAATGCAAATATGATCAACCAAGTAAAATGTACCAAGAACCAGGTGTATTTGGTCACACGAATTCTTACTTAATGCATATAGATATACATATCAGCATCAATATATTCAAAAAATTATGTGAATTTTCAAGAAAACTGGTAATTAATCACAAAGTCACATGTTAGGGTTCACGTTTACCCAAAACACGGATAAACCTCAGCATACTGAGGCCAAAACCAAAGTATGTATACTTAAGGTCAATTCTCATATGAGTATAATAGTGCACCACCAAAGTATGTATACTAAAGGTCAATTCTCCTATGAGTATAATAATGCACTATATGTAGGGACTCGTGTAGAAGGCTAACTCACAAAATATAAAACAATTTTACCAGTAATTCACTTAAGCACGGGGTAGTACTAATCACCCTCACACCTCCAACTCAATAACGTCAATAGAATATCACAAAGTTTAGTAATTAAGACAAGATTTATATACTAATAAAGTATATAACCTTACACCAAGATATAAATACTTATCAATAAGTTAATGTATGCATGAAATAAACAAGTTAATAAACTTGAAAGTAAATGTGCAATAAAGTAAATGTACCATAAATTAAAAATAATTATACAATATTAGTTAGTAGTCAAAGGATTAGTAGTCGTTTCTCCCATAATAAGGAAAGTCTTTGTCCAAAGTAGCAATTGTCCTTCAAATAATAGTGTTAAAGTCCGTCAACTTTTCGTATCGATAACTCGATCAATAAACGTCCCAATTAGGCAAGTGATGAGTCTATGTTCAAGGATTTTTCGTAAAGAATCCAATAGGATAAGTCATACAGTCCAGTTCAAAGTCATTGAGTCCAAAAAGTTCAAACACAATAGCAGTGCAGAAATCGATCATCAAATTATCATCTAAGATGTCTACGTATTCTACTTGTAATAAATTTTTAATCATTTCTTCTAAAACTTTCCAGATTAAAAGTAGAGGTCTTATACTTTAATTTTATATAAAGTTTGTGGAAAATGGTTAAGAAATGAGTGAGATATGAGTTTTTAAAGTCGTGAGTGTTACAAGAGATTTTCAGTGAGTTTATTAACTCTAACTTTGATTAGTCATAACTTCTCAATTTCTAAATATTTTTGAGTGATTTAAAAGCCTAAATTGAAGCATTTTTCATGAGGAATTAATGCTATTATTACCTTGGACAAACTCAGATGTTATAAAATATGAAAATATAACTCTCACCAAAACATGGTCTTTTTCATTTTATCCTTAGCTATACACTTTGATAAATCTTAAAAGACAAAATATTATAAAGATATAAGATATACTTACCTTGAAGTTTCAGGAGTGAAATGAAGGTTTGATGTGGATCCAAAGTTGGATTACTTTACTAAAAATGGAACTTGTTTAAAAGAGAAATAGTGAAGGCTAGAATTTGAGGAACATTGGCTGGTTGAGTTTTCTATCAACTAAGGGAACTCTAGACTTGCATGATTTTTGATTTTGAAGTGTGAAAAAAGGTTGAGGCAGCTCACAAATATAAATAGGCCAAGAAGGAATATAAAAATTCAACTCTCAACTACCCTTTTTGACTTAAGAGACCAATAATTAATATTGAGTGATAGTCTAACTAGTTATGGTGGTTGTTCACAAAGAAAAAAAATCAAATAGTGTGGTGGGGTAAAATATAAAATTCAGCTAGGTTCAAAACGTATTGGCATAATGATTATATATATATATATAATAAACACATTTATATGTGTTACTCTAAAAAGTAAAGAAATTTAGTATATTTTTTTATAAAGTTTTCAATATATTTACACTATCTAACACTAATATAATGCATAAAAGATAATACTATTAGTATTAGTCTTAAACTTGATTAGAAAGTATCGAGTATACGCAATAAATATGAGCTAACGTACTCAAATCGTGGTCTAATACTTACAAAAATAAATTTCTCTATCTTTGAAAGTATAAACCTTAGCATCATTGGTTTTTAAAGAGAAATATTAGAAGAAAAATCGAATTAATTCTAAGTTAATATAACCTTAGAATACTAAATAATAAATACTAAATTTCGGGGTATTACATAGGTTGTAGGGATGGAAGTGGAGTGCTAATCACCAACATGATTTGAGTCTTTGAATTACTTTGTTTCATAATTTTCATTATTTCTTTTTGATAAAAGTATTAGGAACAAATAGGTTAATATTGATTATATTAGATGTACGTTGGGCATTATGGTAAAGTTATGGAGGTTCGAATAGCAAATTAATTATTTGTAAAAGTAAAATAGAGGTATATAAAGTGAAGAGATTCAAGTGCCAATTTTAGAGATATGAATAAAAACTCCGCCGACGCTTGGAAGTTGGAAATAATCATTGATCATATTGTTAAATTCATCATTTCTGTACATATATAAAAATATACATGTATGATTTTTTTTCTCATAGTTAATCCTACATACATGGTCTGTGTTAAATTTGCTCTTTTGAATTTCACGCAATTGTCACATCACCGTACCATGGACTGAATAATAAGGGTTAGTTAAGATTGTACCGAATATTATTGTATGGAAAAATTCCCAAATTTATACGCTAATTGGTTGTGATATTAAGTTGACTATTGGAAGCGACGTTTAAACTACATTAAGCTAATATATACATAAGGGAGGCCAGATTTAAACTTGCATATGCTTTCATAACTTCATCCAGTATCGATCTTCAAGGTCACGTCATGTACTAGTAAATAAACGATCGAGAATCCGAAAACGATTGTATAAATGATCAGCTTCGATCTCTACAAAGAGCAGTGACGGATCCAGCCTTGGTTTGTCAGGGCTGGAGCCTATGTTAGTATTTTGAGCTAATTTTTTTTTACTATATTAGTGTTACCTAAAAAATATTTGTAATACACGAAAATTGAGCTTTTAGTGTGCATTCTCAATACAAGATGGTTTTTTCTTCTTCTTAAATTATCAAAAAATTTCACAGATGAGTTTGGCCAACTGCCATGCATGTTAAATGTACGAAGCAAATCGATGAGTGAAACCACCCCAATGATTTATATTGAACTTATTCATATATAGTAAGATTTGGAGCAGATCGAGCTAGCTTAGCTAGAAAGATCCAATACTCATGTAGCAGGAGGACCACATGCAATCAATTAAGAAATAATGAGACTGACCCTCATGACAGTGTGAGCCACACAGGCGAAAGACATATATCCATCACATTTGAATTTTACCATATGATTATGCCTGTTTTGATATATACTTTTGATACCTTTAATTGACCATTCCGTATAAAGTATCCACATATATCATTTTCCGGCAATAGTATCATCACCTCATTCTCTTTTAATTAACTTCCATACATTGCGCATATTCTTAAGGCGCATGAGAATTATGCTCAGTTTTGTTTTTGACAGAGTAAAATGCGATTAAAAATTAGGGTTATATCTTTTTGGAGATAAACTGGATTTAGGATATTAATGTTGAATGAGATTCATATGAATGAACATTTCAAAGTAGACGAATGTAACTGAAACATATTAGAATACATACAGTGACCATTGATTACAATCCCTTTTCCTCAAAGAAGTGTGATGTCAATTAGGTATAAAAAAATACATATAGAAAGAAATTAAGGACACCTCATAATAAGATAAAATCTAATATATCAATAAGGATGGTTTGAAACATTATATATATAATATGCATGAATGTGTGAATCTAAATTAAAAAAAAAGGAAATTCTCATTAGAAATTATACCGCCATGGACCCAAAAATATCTATTTTATTAATG
This sequence comes from Argentina anserina, assembly GCF_933775445.1. Classification (NCBI taxonomy): domain Eukaryota; kingdom Viridiplantae; phylum Streptophyta; class Magnoliopsida; order Rosales; family Rosaceae; genus Argentina; species Argentina anserina. Next base: position 10,203,275 of record NC_065877.1, read on the forward strand.
GTAATTGATTGGATATTGATGGTGTATCCAAATTGGTAACTCTTGTTAGACCAAAATCAAATTCGAAATTGATTTCTTCAAAGCAGGTGTGTCTTAGTTTGGTCCACGTGACACTACATCTAACATTAATCACACAACGACAATTTTGTCTCTCTGTCATTATTTTCTTCCATTTATTGTTTGTTTAATACCACGCTATTTAAGTCCATATATATAGGTTCTCTTTATTTCCTCCTCTTCTAAAATTACGTAACCTTGTTCTTCTGGAATAGCGGCCAGCAGGGTTCTACGTTTCTGCATTTACAGACTTACAGTCGTGCAGTTTCAGTTTCAGACTCCACTGTTTTGGTGTTGCTCCTCCTACTTCTTCCATGGCCACGAAAGCCTTCGTTCTCTATCTCTTTTCTACTTTCTCGGTTGCTATTTTTTCCGTGCTATTCTTCACCCATCAGAATGATCACATCTCTTACCGGACCCGCCTTTCTTCTCTCAATTCCAATATCTTGCACTTGGAAGCAACCGATAAAGTCTGGCCGGTATGTTATGTTTATGCTGTTAAACGTCAATCCTAAATAGTATCGATATTTGCAGTCAGCCAACATAACATGTTATTAGACCTGACGTGTTCGTATTCTATTTTTGAGTGCAGGATTTGGCTTTTAACTGGAGAATTGTGCTGGCCACAGTGATTGGTTTTCTGGGATCGGCGTGTGGAACCGTGGGAGGGGTAGGAGGGGGTGGCATATTTGTCCCTATGCTTACCTTGATTGTTGGTTTTGACACCAAGTCTGCTGCTGCTCTTTCTAAATGTAACTCAAGCTCTTACCTTCTTCTTCTTCTTCCGTTTTTTTTTTGTGTTTACATAAATTTCTAAATGAGTTGGCTGGGAGTTCTTGAATGCAGGTATGATAATGGGGGCTTCTGCATCATCAGTGTGGTACAACTTGAGGGTGCGGCATCCAACAAAGGAAGTTCCCATATTAGATTACGATCTAGCACTTCTGTTTCAACCCATGCTCATGCTTGGGATCACACTTGGTGTGAGTCTCAGTGTGGTATTCCCCTACTGGCTCATCACTGTTCTCATCATTATTCTTTTCTTGGGTAGGTGCTACCGTGCTATAACAGAAACTCAGCATTTACTTTCTCATCTACCCTTCCTTTGTTCACGTTTAGACAACTTGTTCATCTTTTTTAATTGTGTATAGGCACTTCATCAAGGTCTGCTTACAGAGGGGTTGAAATGTGGAAGGAAGAGACCATCTTGAAGGTCAGACTCTAATTAAAAAGGAGTGCTAATGTTTTCATCAAAGTGTATGATGATTATTGATAAAAAAAATATTGAAACCTACAGAAGGAATTTTCAAGGCAACAAGGAGCTCGAGTAGACTCTCGTGGCGAACGTACGATACTTATACATCCATTTTTTTCTTTGCTGTGTTTGTGTGTATTTTAAATTGTGCCTAAAACATGAAACCTATTATTTTTGTGCAGTTCTTATTGATGCAGAATATCAACAATTAGATTCCAGAGAAGAGAAGTCAATGATGGTGAGCAAATAGTACTGGTGTACATATAATTCTGTTTTTCTATACAGTACTTATCAGTTATCACAGTAATTGAGAGAATTGAATATTTGATTTTTCTTTTCAGCAAATACTATGTTTCAACCTCAGATGGAAAAGGGTGATGGTGCTAGTTATTCTTTGGGCTGCTTTTTTACTTCTTCAAATCTTCAAGGCAAGTGCTTTCTCTAATGCCTACCGTCTCTATTTTTCTCACTGCTTGCATTTTTCTAATACCTTTTCATTGGAGTGCAGAATGATACAACTACTTGCAGTACATGGTATTGGGTCCTCTTCTGCTTACAGGTACGTAGTACACTAGTACTTCTTTGTTTGGACAACTTGTTTCTTGACCCTATCAAGTTGTGGGGACAATTTTACTAATTTGTTCTTTTAGTTTTTAACAAACTACTAATAAGTGTCGGGCTACATTTTGGTTTACAAAAAAAATATTTTCTAATTTTAATAGAGTAAATTAAGACCAAAAGTTACAAATAAAGATTACATAATGACAAAATGTCACATGTTATATGATATTTTACTTTTTTGTCCTTCTTTAGTCCATTACATTTAAGAGAATTCAAAATTCATTCTCACTGCCACATATCACATCTACATGTGTACATGTTATTGCCAACTAAGAAGCTACATGCTATTGTTGACTAAGAATCTATCTGCTGCTGTCAACTAAAAAGCTAGCTACTACTGCCGACTGATAAACTAACTGCTACTGTCGATTATGAAACTAACAACTACTATCTAATTAAGCAACATACTACTGCCGAATATGAAACTAGCTGTTACTGCTGACGTTAAATGTTCTACTGTCTACTATGAATCTAGCTGCTACTGTTGACTTGAAAACTAACTGCTACTGTGGTTTTTGGTGAGCAAAATTTGAAATTTTAAAGTTTCTCAAAACATATGCAATATGCTACTTAAATAAAAGCCCATGACGTAAGAAACAACTTTATATATTAGCTCATTTTTAAATTGCCGGTGGTTTGGCCGGAAGATTAAAATTGCCGGAAAAAAATTTAAAAATGAGAAGAGAAAAACTTGTTAGATCTGGGAGTGACAGTTTGGTAATTTTCGCGAAAATAGTGATAGTTTGGAAATTTCAGCATTAATTAATTAATTAGGTTTGAGTCAACTCATTTTTGAGCTTAGACTTATGTCCTAATTTATATAAAAAATATAGAAAGTGAGTTTTTTGTTAATTCAAATATTGTCTAGTACTAAGTAATTTTCTATTTGGTTTTTGTAGTTTCCTATAGCATTTGGAGTTTTTGGATATGAAGCTACCAAGTTGTACAAAGATCACAAGAAGAGAATGTGCGCAGGGAATCCAGAATCAATTTGTGAGGCTTCAATAGAATGGACTCCAATGCACATAACATTTTGCGCACTCTGTGGTATCTTGGGAGGCACTGTTGGGGGTCTGCTTGGATCTGGTGGAGGATTTATACTTGGCCCTCTTCTACTAGAAATAGGTGTTATCCCACAGGTAATTCAAATTCTTACAAAGCTAAAACTTTACTTATTTTACATACCTAAATTTAGGTGAAAATATTCAGGGAACAAAGTTAGTGTTAACAATCCTGATATGTCAATGAACAGGTTGCAAGTGCAACAGCTACATTTGTGATGATGTTCTCAGCATCTTTATCGGTGGTAGAGTTCTACCTCCTCAAGAGGTTTCCTATTCCATATGGTAGCTTTCCTTGTTTATTAATCTAGCAGTCAACTTGTTACAAGTGTTTTGAGACCAAGAATCATGTTTTACTTGTGTATCTTTTGCAGCATTGTACCTCATAAGTGTTTCTATATTGGCTGGCTTTTGGGGACAGTTTTTTGTGAGGAAAATAGTTACATTTCTGAGGAGAGCATCAATAATAGTATTTGTCCTCTCCGGTGTCATCTTTGCTAGTGCCATCACAATGGGTAAAACACAATTTTTCGAACCGAAAATCATGTTCTGTTACTTCTAACCAAATTTTCTGTCATGTCTTATTTCTGGATTCTGTTGGCTTTTCTTTTTCAGGTGTCACAGGCATCAAGACGAGCATCCGAATGATAGAAGAAGGCGAGTTTATGGGATTCTTGGACTTCTGTAGCAGTCAGTGATCGCTGGTAGCAATGCAGAACAGATTCTTGGATAGGAAGTTACACTGTATAAACATCATTAGCAATTCTTGGCCAACACATAGTTGTCCAACTCCATTCATATCGTCATGAGGCAATAAAAGTATAGTGAGCAAGGTTTGGTTGCTTGTTAGCTACCGCTAACTCATGAACCAACTTGTTTGCTTTGCTCCATCTGGTATACGTCAGGATTTTCTTGTTAGCTTCTTACACACAAGATAAGTGTTCTTTTGCGTAGGTTGTGTTGTGTGTTATCTACTGGCTAACACCATCATTTTCCTACATTATGTAATATCATTCATTCAATAAAAAATAAAAAATACAAAGATTGGTTTCTGGTGCTGTTCAGGAGAAAATATGCCAAATAGTTTTCCATTCCCTGTCATGGGTTTTTTCTAGTCTTGAGTTTTGACAGTGCACTATACTGTTAACTACGCTACCCTGAGAGTTTAGGGGGAAAAAATTCCCACCAGGTATCTTCAGAGCATGATAAAAGGATAGGGATAAGCAGTTGATTTCAGGAAATTGCTGGGAAGAAGCCAATGAAAGTGATTGCTTTGGCTGGCTCAACATAAATGGAGGAATGCGTGACCACAATGTGGTTTGATGTTGGAACTTGGAAATAGATTATGTCCTGTGTAGTATGTGGACGAGTTCTGCTTAGGTGGATAATCATGGGAGCACTTTGTGGCCAAATTTAAGTGTCTGTTTCGTTGTTCATCATATCAGAGCTTTTGTTTTCTGCCTCACATGATTGGAGGGAGGGAATGTATTGCACGGCAAGACAGATACCAACATCATTTTGTATACCCCTACCCCCCCCCCCCCCCAAACGGCCATCCACACCGCCACCGCCACCGTTTGTGTCTCCAATGTGAAGGTATTACAAGATGTGTATTTACGCAGAAAATTAAATTCGCAGTCACAGTAGAAAATTAACGTGTGGAGTGTAACCATTGAAGTGTAAATCATGATCCACCAGGATTAAGCTCAGACAGGAGGTTCATAGTTCTAGACTTCAAGTATTAGATCATCTATATGCGACATTTCTGCATGAAGAAAGAGATGCTAATTATAGTCCTACCCTGGGCACTAAGAATGAGGCAGAAACTCTCCTTAACGCATTGTCCATTGCGTTATATATGTTGCAGAGGAGATCGTGGGTTAATATGTGCAACACAACACGGCAGACCTCCACTTTTATATCTTGCAAAAAACAATTGAACTTTTCAGTCAGAAAGTGAAGAATATATCCAGTAGGAAGATGAAATTTTCAATATACCAAAGACATGGCATCCGGTACATGAATCACATTGAAATGAATAGTGATAGCGAAGTTCTCATTTGACCAGTGTTTGACAATTGCGCTCGGAAAAAACGTTCTCAATCAGAGCATAAAATTTCCTCACGCCCATTTGCCAGCTATTCTATCCACCCCAGTTCCCATCCAATATAAATTCCAGCTCAAGCCAACAGAAGTCACTCCTTGCTAGAGTTCTGCCTTGTAGTTGTGACAGCCTTAGCGGGTTTAGTACTAGTCGGATGATCTTTGACTGGTTTAGAATCTGAGTTTAAGGCAATACTTCCCATTCCAGCTTCCATGGCTTCCCTATCATCTTTTTCTTTCTTGTTTTCTTCAGCAATGCCATTGTCCCTACTTTGTTCTTTAGATGGTTCCAATAATCGAGGACCTGCATTGATCCATGGATGAAGAAGGCACTGTGCAGCAGTAGGCCGCTTTTCTGGAACAAAGTCAAGGATGGGAACCAGGAATTCTGTCAATTCACTAGCCTCTTGCTCGCTAAACTCATACTTTTCCAGTAGAACCTTATTCAAGGGCCAAAAACGCAGGCGACGAATGTGCCTCAGATCCCCATATCTGTTAAAGTAATCTCTTGAATACCGACCACCTAGAGCAATCTGAGGAATAGTCACAAGTTAAGTTCATATGACAGTAAGAAACTTTCGATCCAGCAGAGGGCGCACAATACAGACTACAGGAATGAGATCGTAAATGAAACTGCTATAGTATAATGATCATCTCAGAAGAATGAATGGTACACAACGACTTTGCAGGTATATAGAAGAGAGAGATGACATATATGACGAATCAACAAATTTAAACATCATTCAAGGGTGTTACCAATTTCTCACCTTCCGTGGCATCATTCCAAGAAGCTCCATCATCAATGCCAAATGGTCCTGGAAAGAATAAGATAAGAAATTTCATTGAAAACATAAAACAGGAAGCCTTGCATTTTCTTCCGACGAGACTGGTGAAAGAAGTAAACTAAAAGCTTATACAAGCAAAACACTTTAGGTCTTTAGCCCCTTAGTTAACTAGGATGATACATTTCATTTTTTTCAATTACAAGGATTATCCATCGATTTCATGCTTAAGGACTCGATAACACAAGAACAAAGCTATTGTAACATATTTAACAATATACATGAGGAACAGGGTACAATGGTCAGCTCTCTTGTAGTGGGTTCATGGGCTCTTCAGTTTGAAATGTCAGAATGCACCTTCTAATTATAAAGGAAAAACAAGAAAGGCACCATTCCTTTCCTGCCCAGAAAACCAGTTAAGGAAATACTAAAGTTATTTTTTAGTACTCTAGTTGTATAAACTCATAGCTTCAATAAAGGAATACTCTAGTTAACCCAAGATGCTCAAATATGCTTCAAGCCTCCTTCAACAAGCACAAAGGTATTAAACGCAATAACTCTTAACAGAGTTTGTCATAGAGTTAAGGATTACTGTGGGTCATTTCCCTTACTTCCACAGATTGACAAATATTCAGAGTACAAGCTCAATCTATCAGTACCGAAATTCAATCATACTCAGACACCCACCACCCTCTATACTGTAAATATTACTAATTCGTTGAAAAGTCCATAGATCAAAGAATGCATTACCATAGCGTGCTGCATATATATTAGCTTAAACTCTTATGCAACCAACCCTTAATGTGTCCAAAGATGAACAACTTAGAACTGTCATGTAATCATGCGGGAAACTATGGTAGAAGTGGCGGTGTGAATGTGAAAAGAGGGAATTTTATATTATTATTATTACCATTTTATCATTTTCCGATTTGATAATGAGTAAGCATTTGCAAACAATTCCAATTTTGTAATATTGAGAACTTCAAGTTCAATTCAAATAACATTTTTACAATTCAAAATAGCTATGAAGAGGTACACAGAGTACTTCCTTGAAATCATTATTAAAAACCAACAAGCAAAAGAAATAAAGATCTTGGTAATCGTATAAAAAAAATGAAAATATCATTGATTAAAAGATACATTTTCTTAAGATAGTATAATAACTATGGTGTATATTAAATGTGAAATCTACGTTAAGATGCTAACTTCCATATTTGATCTTATCCCTCCTGAAAAAATGACAAAGTATGTAGTGGGAGGGAGGGTGGAACCCAAGTCAGGTGAGATCCACAAAGGTGTTGACAGAAGGCAGCTATTGCTTTAGTGGCAAGTTCCCGAGTTTTTTTCCTAATAAACCTAGAAAATTCACTTATTAATGAAGCACGAGCTGCTAATTCATTATTATAACAGTAAAATTAATCTTTCTCCGACACAACATAATGCAATGAGGACTTTCTCACGGCTATCTACTGGAGTACTAAACTTTATTTTTCCTTGTCAAGAGATCATCTCAAAATAGTGATCTGCCAGGAATAGTGCTCATACCTACCTGCTCCTAAGTATTAGTAATTTAACGTGATTTCAGTATCTTGCAACTGCATCACAGCAGTCTCCTATAAACAGCGATGTTAAACACATTATTCGTTATTTGACAGATATGTTATTTGAAAAGGTGAACTTGCAGCAAAAAGTGACACCGACTTTTAGTATGCAAACATTTTCTATTAGTATGTTTTAATGGACTTGTGTGTGCATTTGTGGCTTTCATTTTGTTGTTGTTTGGGGGGGGGGGGGGGGGGGTGTAACTGTACATAATGCATATTATTATATAACACTAATGCTACATCAATTGGTTATAATTTTTTTTTATTTAATTCCCTAACAATAACAACAGATGAAATAAAAAAAGCAACAAAGATAATAATTGGGAAAAAACAAAGTAAACGGACAATATATTTATTCCAGATATTTCCATACCTCATCCCTGTCAAAGTTTTCACCACTGTGAGGATCAAAGAGCACATCACCAGTTGCAAGCTCAAAACAAATGCAAGCAAAAGACCACAGATCTGCTGAAGTAGAATATTTTGAGCCCAAGATCACCTCTGGACACCGATACTGTCTTGTTTGAATATCATTCGTGAACTGCTTGTACGTCCAACATGCATTCCCAAAATCAACTAATTTGCACTTCAAGTCCATTGACGCCAACAACTTTTGCCTTATGCTATGATTCTTTCTTCTCTGACCACCCTGATTTCCTGCATCAGCACTCTTTAGTCCATCTGCATCTGAAGATCTATTCATATTTATAGAACTAGTAATCTGGTCGTCGGCAGAATGAACATTCAAATTTGTATTAGGCGATGATTCAGCCTCCCCTGATGTTTCTTGTTCAACATCAGCTTCTTCTCTGTCCGCACATTCTTGAGCCGCACGCTTAGCCTTTCTTCTAATATTTTTCTTCTGGTTCCTAGACATATCCCCATTCAATGGCTGTGAAACCCCTGCCCCGAAAGCATCTTTGTCCTTGTTACTCAGAAGAATGAGAGGTGCACTTGACTTAGTTGGATCCTTGGATGGGTCAATCATAGACAACAACAAGATATTCTCCGGCTTCAAATCCGTGTGTATAATAGACAGCTGTCTGTGCAAGTAATCCAATCCAACCAAAACATGATAACAAATCAGCTTGACCATATGCAACGGCACTCCGCGGTAGTCACTGTACTTTATAAGTGTCAACAGATTATCCCCCAAGTACTCAAAAACCATGCAAACATGCTGCCCGTTGGGACCGGAATGCTTAAAATGGTCCAGAAGCTTAACCACACATTTCTTATCGTCCGGGTCTCCCTCTGCAATCTGTTTCAAAATGGTTATCTCATCCATCGCCGCCTCAGAGTAGTGGTCGGCACTCTTTTGCACTTTCAGAGCAACATACCGCTGCCGCCGTCGACACCCAAACAAATAACAAACATTAACAAAACTAACCACTAAACCCTCAATTTCGCCATAATCAAAATCACACTGTTAGTTTTCACTTCTGCATTAACCCTATAGTAATTGCTCCAATCCTTTACCTCATATTAATTCACTTAGGAAAATCGAAAGTAAATAGTCGAAAACTAACCAAATTAGACTTAAATTTTCATGTACATTTCTTAATTTCCTAAGCTCCTAACACAATCAACCACCAGTTCAAGAAGTACAATACCAAAACGACGTCGTAAAAGGAGTGCGAGAGAGAGAGAGAGAGAGTAACATACAGAGGAGTGGGTGTCCCAGGCGAGCCAGACGGTGGAGAAGTGGCCCCAGCCGAGCTTGGTCTGAACGACGTAGCGGCCGAGCTTGAAGGTGTCGCCGATTCGAACCGCGTGGTAGCCACCGCGGCGGTAGTCCTCGGTGCCTTCGTCCTCGGAGGTGAAGTCGCTGCTCTGGCTCCGATCATTGTCCTCCGCCTTGTCGCCCATCTTCTTCCTCCTCTTCGATCCCGTCCAAGTAGAATCGATGGTTCTAGGGTTTTCTAGGGAGGGGTTTGGGTGGAATTTGAAACTAAATTAGTTATATATAATATAGAGAGAGAGAGAGAGAGAAATGGGGGTTGTCTCTAGATTACTGGGAAGAATGAGAGAGAGAGAGAGAGAGTCGTACAAGTCTTGAGTGTGAGAGAGAGAGAGTTGTGAATATTTAGAGATGTCTCTTTGTCGTAGTCGTCGCGGGGTTTGTCCTTAAGTGGGCAAAATTAAAAAATGAGTGGGGTTTTTGGGGAAAAAGAAAATTAGGGTGGGTAATTTGGGTTTGAATGATATGATTTCATCCAGGGTTCAGTGAGGTGTCGTCATCGTTCTCCCGATTGTTAAGGCTACACTACATCATGTTGGCATAACTTGCAAGTAGTTGTAACGTTAGTATTGCATTTTGTGACCAGTTTGGTAACCATGACAAAAAAAGAGTGACCAGTTTGGTCTAGTGTTAAGTTGGTCTATTCTGGGCGATGTAAACTTTAATTTGCTGATACGAGTTGTCGAGTTGTTTTGTGTTATAGAGATCATTGTTCATAAATCTTTTGTTGTAAGCTTACTGATGACTTTTATTCAAAGTTAAGCGAACATCAACGTATATGGAGTAAGACAAAGGTTATATATTAGATTTTTATCCTGAGTTGATGACATGCGAATCCTTTGATAAAAATAATATGATGACCTTATAACCGATGGAATTCAGACCTAATACCTCATCGAACCAAATTAAAACTAAATACAACTACAACTCGAGAAAAAATAAATTATAAAAAAATATCATTTTCTAATTTATATTAGAAAAAAGTAACTATTTATAAATTAATTATAAAAAAGTCATCACATTTAAGTGAAAATTATAAAAATGTCAACAAAATTAGAAAAAAAAATCACTTTAAAAATATTTTATAGACTATTTTGCCCTTTCTTACACTTTTTCTTCTTTTTTCATTCTTTTTCTAATTTCGGCCATAACTTTCTCATCCGGTGATAGATTTTGACGAAATTGGTACCGTTAGAAAGATTTCGCTCCCCTCTTTCATTTGATATACTACCCACTCCAAATCGACTAACCGTATAAGGCGCAACAACCATCGCAAAGGGTTGCCGCCATCGATGGCGGTGCTTCAAGCAATTCCGGCGAAACGGAAGCTCAAGATTCCCTAATTCCTGTTATTCTCTTCATTATGAGCATACTTATACCAATCTCATTTGAATTTTAACAAAATTTCACATATTTCCACATTTCCTCTCGGCATGTCACACCTCCTGTCACAGACACTGTCACAGGCGCTTTCACAACCGCTATCACACTATATATTTACACCCACTGTCACAACCTTTGTCACACTACATGTTACAACCACCATCACACTACCTATTACACTAACTGTCACACCTCCTGTCACACCTTATGTCACACCTTCTGTCACACTTACTATCACAACCACTATCACACTACATGTTACAACCACTACCTCTAGTCACGCCATAAGCAAAACACTATATTTCACACTACCTGTCACACTCACTGTCATACATACTGTCACACCCTCTGTCACACCCACTGTCACACATGTTGTCACACATGTTGTCACACTACCTATCACATCTGATGTCACACCTCCTATCACACCCGCTGTCACACTCACTGTCATACTACATGTTACAACCCCTGTTACAACTTCTATTACACTACATGTCACAACCACTATCACACCCCCTGTCACACTACCTGTCACAACCCCTATCACAACCTCGGAACCATAAAACACAACAACTTCCCAATGGGCCAAACAGAGAACAACTCGGCGACGTATCTCTCCACCGGCAACCCCTACATCGACCTCTTCTTCCACGTCGTCCCGGACACTCCCTCCGACTACCTCACCGATTATCTCCCCAAGGCCTACCTGTCACACTACCTATCACACTACCAGTCACACGCTGTGACAGGTGATAGGAGCATTTTGTGCGACGTTCTTAACATGTTTTTACCTCAATTTGTACTTTGCTTAGCCCTTATTATTGTACTATTGAGTCATTGAGTCGTAGTAAGAGTCTTGTGCGGTATTGGATGTATTTTTGTGCTTACATGAGTTAAAAACGCATAATTGGTCTAGAGTCCTAGTTTGACTAGGAATCCTTGTTAGGTTTTGAAACTAATTATCTCTTACTTATGATTTTATTTTCTTATTTTCAGATTGGATTGAAGAGATAATTAAAAAAAAAAGATGGAGCCAAGTCATGCAACAATTAAATAGAAGATGATCATTAAAGGCATAAAATATGGCATGTTTTAGGGAATAAAACATGGCATGTTTTAGGGATTAAAGCATGCCATGTTTTAGGGAATACAACTTTCCATGTTTTAGGGATTAAAGCATGACATTATTATAGGAAGAAAGAAGCAATTTTAAACCCTCCATCTTTCCTCTATATATACATGGTTTCACCTCTCAAATATCATCACTTCTCATTTGCATTCAAGAGCCAAACCTCTACCAAAATACTACCTCAAACATCCTTTACCAAAACAGCAAGCCATTCTCCCCATATACAAATTCCATCTCCACCGAAATCACCATTGAAGACACACCTCCAAGGTTCCTACAACGTGTGATTTTCGCAACTCTTCCCCACGGGTTTGTTCGTTTTTGATTTTTTACAATACTTTGTCTATGAAGATTGTAGTATGATGTTTGTGTGGGATTATTATTTTGTATTAAGAATCGAAATTTTCAGATTGTTGTATTGGATTTTTGGTTCTTTACCAAATTAATGGTTTCCTATAATTAATGAGTTTGTATTTCTATTGTTGTGTTCCAATCATCTTTCTCATACTTTTAGATAATTTTCAGATATGTGCATATGAATTTAGTGCTTGGATGTAGTCCCTAAGATTGTGTTTGAGTGCTAGATTCATCAACCATATTGACACAAATCGAATCATGCCCTAAGTAGGTTCGGTTTGTGTTGATTAAAAGTGGTAAAAATTCTGGAAATTTGCATGTAAAACCATGGTGGGTGACGCCATACATGAAACATGTCTCCAACAAAGATTTGGTGCTTAAATGTAATTGAATTTGATTTATACTCTAAGTGTTATTGAATTTGATTGCATGCAAATTTAGATTAGGCCCTAAGTCAATCTAAATGTTAATTGAAATCTTGCATGATTAGATGATCCCCTAAGGCTCTAATTGTATTGGTGTCTAAAAAGTATGTAATTGGTTGAATTAGAATGCATGATAGGTTCGAACTTGTAATTATGTGGTGTAATGGTAAATTTGGTTTAAGTTTGTTAAAGAGAAGTCGATCATGTAAATAATAATTTAGGTTTTATTTTAGTAGTTAATAATCAATCTCAAACCCCCCATTATTTGTTAACACTAAAAGTTTAGAGTTCCCTTCAATTCCCCGGAAAGAACGATCCCTGCTTATTCTATACTAACGATGATGTTTTACAGGGTTTATTATAGACGTTTTAACAAAACGCTCTATCAACAGGTAGTGTGACAGACAATGTGACATGTAAATTCATAGTCACACTACCCATCACACTACCTATCACACTACATGTCACAGCACAAAGTTAGTGAGGTTGGTAGTGTAACGAGTAGTGTGACAGAAAATGTGACAGATAAATTGATAGTCACACTACCAACCACAGTATGACTGTTATTGTGGGCAACATTATAACTGAAATAGTTTCATTAACATACTCGTAGGAGTCGTAGCTTTCACAAATCCCAGAAAACTGAAGTTGGAGAAATGAAAAAGAAAACAAAGCTCAGTGAACCCATCATCGCCATCTTCTCTTCTCACTCTCTCCTCACATTGTTCTTCACAAAGCTCAAAAAGCATCTCAACCCCAAACACCAACAGACGCCATTCTCAGTCTTGCAATTCAAACTTTCCCGAATCTCACAAATATAGTAGCTGATACAGCGTTGTCGCCGTTGATTTGGTTCTAAAGCCACCGCCCACTGCATTCCCTCTCCCTACGTTGCTTGCTTCACACCGGGTGACTAACCCCCAACCCGTCCTAACCGTCTCCAGCGGCTACAAGACCGACGTCGGCAAAGATCATCAGGAGATCAAAATCCTCGGCGGTCTCTGCCGGAGAATACCAGAATGATTGGAAGGAGCGGAGCGATGACGTAACCTCTTGCTTCTGGACTTGAGCTGAATCGGAAAATCTGAGAAACTGAGATTGGGTGGGTGGTCGTCGTCGTGACTCGTGAGCCAGAGATCAAAGAGAAGTTCCGCTGGAAAGTTTGAGAATACAGTGGCAAAAATTGTAATTTCTTAATATTTCATGGGCAACGCTATAAGAGAATTAACAAGTTTATTTTTTTCTAATTTAAAATCTTACTTGATTTTTTTTCTAATTTCATGTATCAAACATGACTATTTTATAAGAAGCCCCAAAAACTGATGTCCAAAAGAGTTTAATAAAATAAAATAAACACTTTAATAGTCTATTTTAACACATAAAATTAGAAAAAAGTCACATAAGTTTTGAAAAATTGAAAAAAATCAAACGGTAAATGGGCTTAAAGCGTTGCCCATAAAGTTATGAAACATTACATTTTTGCCACTACAATTAAATCGCCATTCAATCTCGATCTGGGCCTTCACTGAAGCTTTCTTCGCCGGTGACTTCACCAACACACCTCGCCGAAGCAGTAGTCGGAAGAGAAGGTGATGTTGGAGACCCACTAGTTGTGGCCCTTGCAAGTTTGTGAATGAGTAATGGTGTGGGAGGAATTGTCATCGTAAAAGGGGAGGGAGAGGCATATACAGACGAAATGGAGGTGGAGCTTGTCGGTGTAGGACGATGTCGTTCAGATCATGTCGACGGCGTAGAGGGAGGCGCAAATCGTCATAGCTTGGTCGGAGGCGCAAGTGCGGGGTCAGAGGCTCAAGGACGACAAAAGGAGCTACGAGGAAATCAAGGATTCTCATATCTAGGCTTTGCCTTCACCGTACCAGAGATTCTCTCCTGCCTCCGCCGTCACCTTTGTCGATTTTGGCCGGAATATGAGCTGCCTTAGGTTGTGATTTTGTGGCGGAGATGGAGCAGGTGGAAGAGTTGTGATAGGAGGTGTGATAGGAGGTGTGACAGTTAGTGTAATAGGTAGTGTGATAGAGGTTGTGACAGGTAGTGTGACAGAGGTTGTGACAGTGGGTGTAAATAGATAGTGTGATAGCGGTTGTGACAATATGTGTGACAGTGTTTGTGACAACGTCGGTGACAATGTATGTGACAGGAGCTGTGACATGCCGAGAGGAAATGTGGAAATATGTGAAATTTTGTGAAAATTCAAATGAGATTGATATGACAGTGGGTGTGACCGTTAGTGTAAATAGATAGTGTGACAGCTTCTGTGACAGTGGGTGTGATAGGAGGTGTGACAGTTAGTGTAATATGTAGTGTGATAGTGGTTGTGACAAGTAGTGTAACAGAGGTTGTGACACTGAGTGTAAATAGATTGTGATAGCGGTTGTGACAGTAGGTGTGACAGTGTTTGTGACAGCGTCTGTGACAGGAGCTGTGACATGGCGAGAGGAAATGTGGAATTATGTGAAATTTTGTTAAAATTCAAATGAGATTGGTATAAGTATGCTCAGAATGAAGAGAATAACAGGAATTAGGAAACCTTGAGTTTCGATTTCGCCGGAATTGCTTGAAGCACCGCCATTGATGGCGGCAACCCTTTGTGATGGTTGTTGAACCTTGTAAGGTTAGTCGATTCGGAGTGGGTAGTATATCAAATGAAAGAGAGGAGCGAGATCTTTCTAACGGTACCAATTTCGTTAAAATCTATAGCTGGACGAGAAAGTTATGGCCGAAATTAGAAAAAGAATAAAAAAAAGGGTAAAATAGTCTATAAAATATTTTAAAGTGACTTTTTCTAATTTTGTTGATCTTTTTATAATTTTCACTTAAATGTGATTAATTTTTTTATAATTAATTCATAAATAATGACATATTACATTTTTATAATTTGTCCTTTAATTTAAGGCCTAGAGACCCAAATGCGTACCTATCTAACTAAATGCAATCGTGCAACCTTTCATTAGGGGTTTCTAAAGGGTCTTTCCTACATGAACCAAGATATTATTCTTCAGCAGCCACCTGAGTCTAGACCCAGCTCCTCAATCGCTGATCCTGGTGCCACTGAACTTAGTGCGATGGAGTTTGAACACTCACCTCTGAAATACTGCTCCTCCCTCCAATTTCTTTGCTCTGGTCGCCACGAAGCCATCGGTCATCCCTTCTTCTTGACGGACATGCCGGTCTAAACACACCAAGACCTCCATCTGCAGCTATGGAAAACCCTAGCTCCTCATAGTTTAATTGTAAGGGCACCATAGCAAAGGCATGTATGGGTCTCTTTCCTTCATCCTGTTCGTAATCTTCTCATCCGCAACAGACCCCAGTGATCTTTGTCCGTTAGGCTATTAGTTTTAGACGTGTAACTCTAACAACATGACTTCACCAATGCAAGACTCTCTGTACAGTGGCAAAGTTCATAAATGGAAATTCATGGCTAGCTTCGCTATGTATCCCATACAAACAAGGATTGGAACAATCAATATATCAACCAACAAGAGCTTAATTTCTATAGTGGGAGCTTAAATTGTCATTGTCATGACCCACGACCTACGGGAAGTTCAGCACGTTTGATGTTATATACAAGTAATACAAAGTTTATAGCAAGAAGTTAGAAATAGATATTTATGATTAATTAAATAGGTACTTTTACTATAGTTCATTCAGGTAAATTAGTTGTAACGGTGCATGTTTTTTAGTTCCTCGCCATGTATGTACCTCTAAGCTATCTAATTCTAATCAATATCAACTATGTAATAAAAGAAAAACCTGAAAGGATCTTGCACTTGTAAAGTTAACTCTGATTTCATCACATTTACGGTCAAACTAATGACCTCTCAATCATAAGGAGAAACTTACATACCCCGGCCCAAACTATTTACTACCTATGCTCACTCATTTTAAATAGTGTCTGTGAGTTAGTGTATTTTTAATACCATATAAAAAATATATATATTATACAATAATATTTGGGTATCTAATCAACAATGGGCTTCAAGATGGATTTGAGAAGTAAACCCAGTTAGTGGCCCAGAGTAAATGGCATTTTTGTGAATTTCCAGACAATATCAGGGCTCTTTATAAACCCCCTTGATATAGATACCCGCGTCATCAACATTTTCGGGTTCTAGGGTTTCCGCTCCTTTGAACAACCGCAGTCAACAACAGCCGACATGGTTCTCAAGTACGCCTCTTTCTCCATCCTCTCGAGATCTATCAGTCCAATTCCTTTAATATCTGAATACCTCTCTTATTTGATCATCTGTTTTGAGCTTATGTTTTCGATGCAAATTTCCTTCACTTTCCTTGATTTTAGCTCTTGAAATTTGAATATGTGAGGTTCTTGCTGTGTTTGCTTTCACATGTTGATGGAAAATGCTGTGTGTTTTTGGTGTTTGCGAAATGAAATGGTTGGGTAGTGGTCTGAGAAACCAAGGCAGTCAGTTCAGTTTGGTTTTAAATGAATCAAATTGATGAATGCGCTATAAAGGGTGCTGGGTTTAGGCCAATTGCTTAGGGTGTGTAGAGCTTTTAGCTTCTAGGTGTTTGGAGGAATATGGTAACGGTGTTTTGGGCTTGATGCCAATGGAAGTGAGACAACAAATGCAGATGATGTTGTGCACAGTTTGCTTAAATCTACAGCACTTAGTGTTCAGTTCATTGTACTTCTGTTATCAAACTTGCAACAAAATTGAAAATTTAAACCTTTTTTGATGTCTTTTAAATGTATATGACGCCAAACTCTTGTTCATATTGCATTTATAAGATGTATGACGGGAGTGTTTTTATTCTGCTAGTTTTTTATTTTTTGCGGAAATCTCGCCCTATTTTTTCATGGTATGATTTTTGTGGAGTGCTTTTGCTCCTGGGAAGTTCTGTTTTGAAACTAATAAGCTAGTTAGGCGGTGTCTGAATGTGCTGGTTTGTACTCCTGATGGGTCTCCTCCTTCCATTCCTAGCTGTGTGTTTGTTTGGCCAGTATGCATTTCAATGGAGTTGTTAACTTTTTTTATATTGGGTTGCTAGAACTGAACTCTGTAGGTTCAGTGGGGCGAAGATCTACCCTGGAAGAGGCATCAGATTTATCCGATCTGACTCTCAGGTAGATAAGATCCGAGTTTAGAACTGTCTTTTTGGTTAGCAGGGGATAAGATTCAGCTGGCCACTCTTGTGGTAATTTTCATCTCTTAACTTCTTGTCATGTGGTGGTTTGTTAGGTGTTCCTCTTTATCAATTCAAAATGTAAGAGGTACTTCCACAATCGGCTGAAGCCATCCAAGATTACATGGACTGCCATGTACAGGAAGCAACACAAGAAGGTGAATATTTTATCTTGAATTGTCAGATGTCTACACAAATCTTTATAGCCAGCATATTTCTCTTTCATGTTGTCTTCATGACGTCCTTTGTTTTTCACGGACTACATTACAGTCACTACATGTTGAAACTAGAATAGTGACTACAGTCTTTGTTTCCAATATGTGTTCAGTGATTTCTTCAAAATCAATCAGTATCACCTCTTGTGATCTATTATGATGGTTTTTTATTAGCCAAGATATATGTGAGAAGTAGTATGATGTATTTCTGTCTGTCTGTGTTGGTATTAATGGACAATGTTCCCTTGACATGTGTAGGATATTGCTCAAGAATCTGCTAAGAAGAGGAGACGTACCACCAAGAAGCCTTATTCAAGGTCAATAGTTGGTGCTACCCTGGAGGTTATCCAGAAGAGAAGAACTGAAAAGCCAGAAGTTCGTGATGCTGCCCGGGAAGCTGCACTCCGGTTTGTGCTCTTATCTATTACTTGTAGCACATAGTTGATTAGCTTATGTCTCATTTCTGGGTGTTTTGTCCTCTATATATTGTTGTGTTCTTTACTTATCAATTTCTTATAATATTGTTTCATGAAACATCGACTTATCATCTGGTTATATTTGCAGTGAAATCAAGGAAAGGATCAAAAAGACCAAGGATGAAAAGAAGGCAAAGAAGGCAGAAGTTGTTGCCAAACAGAAGAGTAAGGGTCAGAATATTCCCAAGGGAGCTGGCCCCAAGGGTCCCAAGCTTGGTGGCGGTGGTGGCAAGCGCTGATCAACCTATCTGTTCATTGGCAGGGTAAAGTAATTGATAGGACTGTTTGTTCCATTTCTCTTTGAAAATTTTGTAAGGATTGATATGCGCAGTGGATGGTTTATTGTTTGTCTCCTTTCATCTATGCCTATACCTGTCACTTTGGTATTTATTAAGTATGGAAAAGTGGCTGTTGGACTTGCATTTGCTTCTAATCTCTCATTCTTGCACATAAAATCCAGCCAAAGAAATCATATTCTAGCTCAACAACCTGGCATTACGGGGAATTGGCAATGACTGATTAGGTTTTGTGAAGTTCTTTTCAACAGTTTATCGATCTTTCCTAGCCTTCTTAAGGATTCATTAGCGTGAGCTTCATGCCTAAATTTTATACTTTTTTGAGGACCAAGTGCGTTGAAGTTATATCTGCTTTTGGTTGTAATGTGCATTTCTGGCAGCTCGACCATTTAGTTGTTTTTGCTAGTTACACGCAGCATTAGTCTACCAGTATCTCGTTTCCTTAGCCACACCTAGAAATTTTAGAAATATATAGGTTAAGCTTAACCTATATATGTTGTACTAAGCCATGCACTGAATATGAATCTTAACTTTTCAGCAGAGGGCTCTGCCTTTTGTCTCGTCATCGGAAACTCCAGCATTTCTCTGGCTGTAGAAAATTTTGCTTGAGATCTAAATATTTTTGTATGACATTTCAATATAAAAAAAAATACAATTGTCTGAATTTCATGAGGCTTATATATGGCAATATATGGCAAACTGAGTCGATCGGTAAAAACAAAACTAGATTAATAAGTCGCGTTCATGTTTACTACCTTGCTAGCTGAAGTTCAAGGTTGGTTGTAAATTAGCTTATTGTTTGTATGATATGATCATGTGCCACGACGAGCCATATTTTACACTTGATAATTTTCAAAAGGGAAATAAGAATCTAAATCGTTCAAAATTAGTTCCTCTAGGCGGCTGCAATTCCTTGTGATAGCGGTATGTCACGGACCTAGCCATTCGGTTGCCACACTTGGTCCATGCGGCGCTCCATCCCCATGAAACCAGCCTTATCCAACGGGACAATACACTAGTTTCGCCTTGTCTTGGGCTCATCAGGGGATCGGCTCCAGACCCCTACCTGTGTGTAGGGCGGCCAACTCGCCTCTTTAACGTTAAGTCCTCGACTAGCGACAAGCTCTCCGAATTTAACCGGGTCGGCATGCCTGAACCCCACGGAAGGAGCAACCATATATCTCCCACACATTGAATCTTGGAGCAAATCCCATATATCCTTGAAGTTCTTTCAACCAGCAGCCCACGATCGACACTCCCAAAATAGGGACGTGACATCCTCCCCCACCAAACTTGGTGTACGTCCTCGTACACAGCATCCTCACTTGCGGCCCGCGCATCCTTTGTGCGCCCGCGATGCCTAGAGCGACGAAAATGAGTTCCCAAAGATCTTCCACCCAACAATGACTTCCCGCTGGATCTCTCTTGTCCTGGACATTGCCACAGATCTTCTCGTCCGGTCCTCCCCTGGAGGCGACCCTGCCTACTCGACTCCCCCACGGAGCCCCCCGTATCTTGGGGACACGGCGACACGTGTGAGCGCTTGGCGAACACAACGACAGCGATGTTGAGGTGGCTCTGATACCACTTGTCACGGACCTAGTCATTCGGCTGCCACACTTGGTCTATGCGGCGCTCCATCCCCATGGAGCTAGCCTTATCCAACGGGACAATACACTGGTTTCGCCCTGCCTTGGGCTCATCAGGGGATCGGCTCCAGACCCCTACCTGTGTGTAGGGCGGCCAACTCGCCTCTTTGACGTTAAGTCCTCGACTAGCGACAAGCTCTCCGAATTTAATCGGGTCAGCATGCCTGAACCCCTCGGAAGGAGCAGCCATATATCTCCCACACATTGAATCTTGGAGCAAATCTCATATATCCTTAAAGTTCTTTCAACCAGCAGCCCACGATCGACACTCCCAAACTAGGGACATGACAGGTAGCTAGGTTGGGATCTCGTCAACAGCTCCAAGTGGTTGACAAGTCTCTCCTTGACCGTGTTGTTGTTTTGCTATGCGATTGAGTTTGAGGCCGCGACAGATTGTGGCGATGACCATGGTTTGGCGACGCTTCTCTTTCATGGTGGCGGCGGGGAGAGTCCTCTTCCCCAGATCACAAATCGGGATGGCGGGGGCATGACAGGGATGAAGGCGGCTGGAAGCTTGCTAGTATGCACACTTCTCGGCCTCCGGATCGGGCTGTGCTAGAGATTGTGCTATGCGGGGCTCGTGGGTGCCTTGTGGAGGGGCTCTCAGCGTCGACAGGTTGGCTCTGTGTCTTCCAGCGGTGGAGCCAAGTCTGGCGTGGTGGAGGAAAAGAGATTGGATCTCATTGGGCCTGTTCTAGATCTGGGCCTTCAGGCTCTGGTCTGGACTTGGCCTTAGTGGATGGGCTATCAGCCTTGGGTATTTTTGCTGAGGATGGCCCTTTTAAGGGCAAGGATAAGACGTATATGTTTTTTTAGCCTATTGTTATGCTTTTATTTATGCACGACGACAGCTAAAAAGTATGTAATAACTATTCGGACATTGGTTTTATATAAAATCCTAGTAGATTCTATAAAAAAACAAAAGTTGTTTATTTTAGTTGCACGTACTAGACCCGAATCACTCGATCACCTTAAGGAAGTTCAGATTTTGAAGTGACAATGAAACAAATTATGTATAAAATTGGTCATTTCTCCCGGCCAGTCCTATCATTATGCCTCCAGGGTTTTTGTCTATTAAATCGTGACTATTCATTCATTCATCTTAGGTAAAACCTCTGCTCCAAGGCTACTGTTTTATGAAGCTTATTACATTAGGTACCAGAAGTAGAAAATTTCATAAAGATTCAATGATGCCTATTACTGGCATGGCCGTTGACACCTTTTTCGAAGCAGTATAAAAGTCGAATAACTGGGTGTTGCCCAAACAGGCCAAAAGGGTAGACCGTAGACTCCATGGACCAGAAGACTTGATGAAAAAGAAGATGAATATGGAAGTGTACGAAGATAACACTGATCATGCATACGGTCCACTAGGATCAAAGTTATTAATGTCATTTCTCTCTCTATTTAGTAGTACTGGATCTAGCTGGGTATTACATAATCTAACTACTAAGCCAATACAGCAAACAAAACCCTGGGAAATTAATTAAGGATACATAAACTAAAGTTGGAAACAACTTGAACAACAAAAGCTCCTAGGGATATGAAGGCAGGCCACCCCAGTAAGGTGGTGATACAGGATTATACTCCTCAACATTGAAAAGATAGGTGCCCTCTGCAATCTGATGCTGGCTCGACCCTCCTGCCTTGTTCGAGCTTCGAGTGGCAGCTACCGAAGTGCTTTCCACCGTCTCTTCGCCGGAGATTTCAGTATATCCCGGAGAAACTTGCTTCCTAGCAACTTCTCTCAGAACAGTCTTTAGCTTCATGACCTACAACATAAAATATGTATTCATACCTTATTTAATTAGAAAACATACAAATACAATTTATACTATTGATTCTCTCAAGCAACTGCTTCTCTCAAAAATCAAAATAGTACGTCTTTGGTTCCATGACCTACACCACCATACTTATATAGCTCACTTGACTAATTAACGAGTATATGTACTCGCATATGTAACATACATGGGTTTAAGTTATGAAATGATAATCTGGTAAATGTAAAAAAAAAAGGAAAAAAAAAAAAGCTCTTTCTTTTTACCTCGTCTTGCAGCTTTTGCTTCTCTTTAGAGACGGCGTCATACTCTTGTTTGAGGGCATCGTACAAGCGTTCGAGCTGCTTAGCCTTCCACCTTGCTCGTCGGTTTTGGAACCAAACAGCGATTTGCCGAGGCTGGAGGCCGAGATCTCTCGACAGCTTCATCTTTCTATCAGGGTCAAGCTTTATCTCCTCTTGAAAACTCCTCTCCAGTGACTCTAACTGATCGGTTGACAATCGCTTCTTCTTCTCTTGACTGCTGCAGCCGTAACTCATCATGTGATGACTGTTCCTCTCCATGGAAGAAGGTGCTGATCCTTGTGGTGTGTCCGAGTACTTCATTTCCATTCCTGAAAAACAAAAGTAGACAAAATGTTTGTACTGTGTTATAGATGAAGTATGATGAGCACTTAACAAGGTAAGATGTAACAACGGCTTGTTATAGATTATAATTTATATATAACTACATAAAGATATATATAGAATACAAGATTTGCATGTTATTAGCTAAATGAGAGTGCGACCTCAAACGACTAGAGCGTCGTAGCATGCTAGCTAGCTTGTTTTGACATGTTTCTTCAAAGCACATAAAAAGCTTAACTAGTTCGGGAAAATTAAAACGAAAGAGAAGGTATCGAAGTTGGAATCAATCGAGGAGTGACTAGAAAATACCAGGATGAGGAATGTGGTCGAAGTTAGAGTTGTAGAGGAAACCAAAGGAAGGTTCAGGTCGAGATACAAGGTGGTGCTGCTGCTGTCGCCTCGCATTGGTGTTGGTCCAATCCATGCTTGGCTGTTCTCTCTAATTCCGCTCGTAATTCTAATTGGGGTTTCGCTTTCCTTGTCTCCTTGATGCTTAAAATACCGATCACGTTTATATGGACCTGCAGGGTCCAAGTAATCGAGATATTTGGACCACAGAGACAGAGATCTAGAGAGAAGGGAGTGAGATATGATGATGAAACTAAGCTTATAGGCGGATGACGAGGCTTGGCGTGGAGAGAGAGAGAGAGAGAGAGAGAGACAGACAGACAGAGAGAGAGAGAGTTTCTGTTCTATTATCGAATTCTTTTCTCTTTAAAGTTTGAGGTGCAAGAGAAACAGTAGCGATCAATGAATGAATGAATGAATTCAGCACTTGAGAGAGAAATGAGACTGTGAGCTGGTTGTTCCTATACATCAACTTTGGGGCGCAACAAATTAAGCTTTATGTTTAATTATTGAGAGAGAGAGAGAGAGAGAGAGAGTTACTAATTCTTATCTAGGGTGGGAGGGAGGGGAGGGAAGAAGAAGCAGGTTCAGAAGGGTTGCAGGACGAGGCGTGAGAAAGGGAGGCATAGTATGTCAGTAGTGAGTAGTTCCTTCCATAGGAGCAGGATTAATATGGGGACCATATTCAGATGGAGACCTTTGAGTCCACTCTTCCTCCTCCTCTCTCCCATTTACATCACCTTCCAACCGACAGCTCTCTCTCATACTCTCTCACTGCATTTATATGTACATACTGATCGATACATATTACATATAGTTGTGTCAATGTACATATATAAGTACGTATGTAGACATGTGTATGTAATTGAAGGAAATTTAGATGATTTCTACGTACGACCTCAGATTGTCCCAATGAAACCTTTGATTATATATATAGGTTCTTCTTTACGAATCGTTTATGCAATTGATTTTAGCACATTGAATTAGTGATCGTAATTATATGCATGTATGGCTTATTATTTCTAATCAAATGGATTGACTATTGAGAGAAAATAGTACGTACACACGCTCACTTGGGCTCCAGTGAGCCAACAATTACGATCGCATACATGACTGCTGGCCTGCTGATCAATGAGACCTCCGGCAACCACTACTGGTCCATTCTCGTAGTCGTAGATGTGCAGTTGCCAGTAAAAGCAGTCGATGCATGCCGACGACCAGAAAATTAAATTGAGAAGCCTACCATCACCACCACTACCACCGGCCACCACCTCAAAGGGCTCTGTTTAAGAGTTGTTCCCCTACTTCTACGTACCTTCAATCCACCATAATGCCTTTTTGTAATTTCTTCTCAATAACTTTTATGAGGTACGTAGGAGACTCCAGGTATGGTGGATGCAGAAATTGCTACCTTGTCCTTACCATTTTTGCCGCATGAGACGTATTCATTAATTTTATCTAATGCCTTTCGATGCCCTTGCTCTCATCTCTCATTGTATTAGAGTTACAGTTGAAAATTGTTTCTAATCCCTTACAGTTGTCGCATAACTGCTTGTTGGCTTTATTAGGGTTGTTAAAGTTTTTCTCATTCAAATGAACCTTATGTTCGAAATTGGAAATGTATATATCTATAATATGCCTTTATTGAAAAATAAGGACTCTTCTTAAGAAAACTGATTTTCTTTTAAATTTTGTATCTTCGAAATATAAAATAACATTATGTATCAGCCCAATTCGTATAGATTAAAAACAAACCATTTTTCTTCGAAATTAATCACCACGTCTAGGCTGTTAATTACTCACTCGGAGCTTGAAACAAGCCAAATAACAATGATATATGCATGCTAACACTTGGAAGTTGGAGTAGGGATGGCAATGGGGAGGGTATGGTTATGGGATTGAAAAACCATACCCGTACCCAAGTTCATTTGCATCTCCGTATCCCGCCCCGATCCCCATAATAGATGCTTAGGTATTCCCTGTACCCATATCCTTAGGGGATCAAGTTTTTATACCCGTCTCAATACACGTTAATAGTAATTTATTTTAATATTAAAAAATCCAATAAAATACACAAAATATGAAAAAACTAAAATAAAAATCAATATCATGATAAAATTATCTCCTTATGTCAAAAATTATTGTACGTGCACATAATCACAATATATTTTGATATTTTGATATTTATTTAATTTATCTATTAATTAATTTAAGTGAATATATATTAATTAATTATATTAAATATATAATACATTATTGGGTGAGTATGTGATGAGGATCGAAATACTATCCCCGCCCCTTATCCATTTCCGCTATCCGAATAGCGGGAATCCCCGTACCCGTTACCCGATTATATCCGAAACACTATCCTATTAGGGTCGAATACCCGTGGGTACCCTGCCCGCTGGGTATTTTTGTCATCCCTAAGTTGGAGTGAGTGTTGATGGCGGTGGGGGCTAAGAAAGTAAGAATGGACGGTAAGAAGAGGAATAGTTCATTTCGGTTAGTGAGGCGAAGCGATGCGTGTTTCTGTCCTTTGGACATGGTTGATGTAAATGCCAATGTTGCATGCTCCATTGGGCAGCGGAGGAGGTTTAACTGGGGAAGCCTAGCCTCGCGCTTCTCAGTCTTCTGCATAATTAGATAATACATAGTTCTACACATTGTATTGGTAATTAACTTGTGGTTCATGCTAGGGTAATTAACTGCATATAATATTGGCTCATGTGGTTAGGGTTAGTCCGATCCTTGGCTTAACGTACGTTTGACTCTAATATAGGAAATGAGCTTTAAAACATAAGACATGAATTTTAGAATTAAGAAGATACGCGGTTGCTTGTAAAATTTACTTGATTGCGAAAATTCACATTGAATCTCAAGTTGCACACTCTTGCGTCATTGAAGGTGGGTAATTAAGGTAACTAGGTTAGCATGCGACACAGGAAGAGACGTGGGTGTCCTTCGGAAGGTGGCATAGAAGACCAAGGTACGTACCACTGCCACCTCTTGTGTCTTCTGCTCAACTCTGTCGCTTGCATATATCATCAATAACAAGACAAATAAAGGTAGAGGAGGAAAAGAGGCCTGGCTCATCCTATTATTTCACCCCCTACCTTAATGTAGTTGCAGTCTTCTCAGATCCAAAGCTCTCTCTCTCTCTCTCTCTCTCTCTCTCTCTCTCTCTCTCTCTCTCTTAATTTTCATGCATGTAAGCGCGGTTAGCTTTGCGGTGCTGGACCGTTGGATTTTAGATATCTTAAAACATAATTTTTGAGGGAGATCGAGGGAATTAAGTCTGATCGAGTAGGGTAATATATGGTTCTGCAGTACGTACCGTTTGTGGGCATAGTTCATAAGAAAAAACCGCGAAAGGGTTTTAACGGTACGACGATGGCAATGAAGCCAAAATGGTGAAAGAGATGGATGCATGAGACAGGCTTTTAAACTTGAAAGAGATAGCTATTCTTCTTCTTCTTCTTCTTCTTCTTCGTCTTCTCTTCCTCTTATCTTACTCGTGCATTAAAATCTAGATGATTTTATCGCTGCATTCTAGCTAATTGACAGCAACTCCTCATATGCATTAGTTCCAGGAAATCTGAGACTCATATATTAAAGCCTTTTCGTAATTACTTATCAGAGATATCGAAGAAAAGTTATCAACTCGTAGAATGGGAGCTAACTAAGAAATTCCTACTGACTGAACAGTCATCGTCTTCTGAAAAATAATACCATATTGATTCACGTACGTACGTACCAGCTTCTCTTAAAATTATCATCAGAAGGATGTAAAACTAATTAATTATGTCCTATTCCACTATATACGCCATTTTGCATTTAACCTAGTTGAGATGGGAAGTATATAGATTGAAATCCAATTTGTATCTGGTAGAACCAGAACGTACAGATCTTTATGATCGACAGTGGCAATAAAATTAATGAAAATGTTTCATTAATTGGGAGATACCAGTAGTGGTTAGCTTTCTTTGTTTGTTAAATTACCACTAAGCGGCTAAGCATTTGTGACTTCGACAATAAGCGTATTGCCTCCCAAGATTACAGAATAGCTATACCCAACGAGGAGTTATCGAACCATTCGAATCGACCTATAAACCTATTAAGTATTCACAGATCGAGTGAATAGAATGCATGGCCTTAATTTTAACTAACTAGCTAGCTCGATCTAATTTTCACCGGAAACTTGAAGTGACAGAACCAAGCACATGCATGACTGAAACTTGACCTTAGTAATAAAAAGTTCCGAATGTAGTGCAATTCTTACTTTTGCGAATTCTCGACTATTTCCACCCTGCCACAAAAAGTTACCCTTTTCTGTGAATTCTCAGAGTATCCGAGCCGACTGGGCGAGAGAGCTGGTGAGGAAATCAATTACCCGTTTGGCATAAACAGTAAAACAGAACCGGCCATGCATGACAATTTCAGAAAAGAAAACAACGTCAGAAGTTTACTCTTCTGCAGTTTCCTAGGCTTCTCGATCTAGTTTTGTAAACTACATTGGCATATAGAATATACATATGAAAATGTTCATTCAAATTCTACTTTCTAAGTTCTAAGAAGGGATGCAAACAAGAGGTTTTAACAATTAAGTAAAATTACATGCATGTTAAATGATCATGAAAATATTCATCAAGCTTTTCATTCATTATTAACCCAATGAGTCTCACTGCATTTAGCATGGATATTGAACAGCATATTAGAATTTTAACTAAAATTTTCTTGTTTGATTTTATGAACAAAAAAAAAAGACGTATTCGCTTCGTTGATCGATTAGATAGGGTAAAACTCTGTTGTTGTTTTTTTCACTTTCTTTGAAGCACTGAAGAACTATGGTCCAATAGTAGATACTAGGCCAGCTTTATTGGACCCCTTATAGGTTTTTCACAGTTTAGTTCTTCAGTCATCAAAGAAAAACTCGTAGGCATTCTTCATCACATAGTTTCCCGTACAATCCTTTTACCGTAAATAGTTATTATATATTCTTCCTAAAACCAAGAATTTTGCTCGGTATCATTTGATCTAGTAGCACAGTCTCTTCTCGTTTACAAGTAGGATGGTGTGAGTTTGACTCACGAAAAATTTGTTGTAACACTAGTTTACTCGACAAAACTAGGTTAAATAAATTATTAGGTGAAAAACTATAAAGTTATTCAAGTGATACGGATCGAGATGACACTTGGCTTATGGCGGTACGTAAGGTTCTAATGCGATATGTAGGATTTGGCTCTGGGGTTTGTTGTCGAAGCCATAAACCTTGCTTTGTTTCTTCATTGTAGCCTTTATACAGATCGAGGCATGGAGCTTGAATATCATATCTCTATTCCAATGAGGACATTGGTTAAGGGACTTGATGTGAAAGAAGACGGTGACGACTTTAGGTGCGATGGCATGGAAGTTGGAATGCAGGCTGTTCACTATGGTCATTTCTATTATCTGGACGTGGAGAATCCTACACTCGATGAAGTAACAAGAAAGTCTAAATCAAGTATTTCACATTTTGGGGTTAAAATTGTTTGTTAGTTTTATGTTCCAATCGAGTTTATTCTGGTTCTGTGTTCATCACTATGTTGAGATTGCTATTAGGTTTTCACGAGCATCTCTTTCACTATTTCCACCAACCTCTGCAGCTGACTTTAATCGGGTGTAAAGGCATAGAGATTAGAGAGCAGACGTGTATCTGGAACTCAAATTTTCAACATGCATGAACTATAGAGCTGAGAATTTTCCTGATATCCAAGTGAAAAAAACCTTCATAATCCAAAGCACTTTAGCTCAGAGCAACTGTTACACATGTCACTTGTAAGTTGTAACCAGATCCAAAAAAACTGAACCTACTTGAGTACCAAACACCAATACAGTAAGTGCAGAGGTAGATGAAATACTTTAGCTACTTTATATGTGATAAGAACTCATAGTTGATGAGCATTTGAAGTTTTGAACTGGTAGTTCCTCCTTCATTATTGTCATTTCTCTATTGGATTTGGCAGATACGGATCCAACTTTATTAAAACAAGCAAGCTGAAACCTAGAGCAGCAAGCCGCCTACAAAGTTTAATTCTGTTCTATAACACTTCAATGTTACATATTGTGGTCCAATTGGGTATGGCCTATGAATTGATAACTTAGAGTTTATCTCTTCTATGTGTGACAAGTATGAAAAATTCGAAGGCTAACTCTGTGAGGCTATATGTGATCAGAGATGCCCTTGCAGCTGACCTTGCTAGTCAAAGGTCTAAGACGTAGTCCATACGAATATGGCTAGCATGAGGGCACCTTATGAGTTATAACTGCAAACAGCGCCGGATTTGTGAGCAGAAGACTAAATTTGGGTAGGGTGTGATATACATCGAACCATGCTTTTTTCCATAACATTACTCCTCTATATTAATGTCCAAGTGATAAAGTATACAACTATTAAGTATGTGGACCATTATACGTATAGACGTATGCACACATGGTAAAAAAAAAAAAGAACCAGAAGGCTTCTGATTAGAAAGATGAGTCCATATAGATTAATCTTGCATGGATTAAGCGATTACTGACCTTACCGGTGCTATTAGCACTAATGTCACATATCTATCTCTGAGAAAAATTATTATATATACCCATAACATATCGATCTCACGTGGCGTGTTATTTAATGTTATTGGTTCATTTTTTACTTTGATTATTTCTGATTGATTCTTATATATAAATAAACTTTTGTCATGTTCACCATATGCATGTTAATTATACCATGACGTAATATAATTGTTAGGTACACTACATGTCAGTGCCACGTGACGTGACAGGTACACAGAATAATTACTTTAGCTCTGATATCATCAAAATCTTTTATTAACACTAATGTGTCACATATCTAGCTCTGCTATTTTCATAATTTTACATTATTAATAGTTGAACTTTATATTAGAAGTATATTTGGAATTTGTATTATATTCGGTATATGAAATTCAATCTTATATATATTTCAATATTTCCATTAATACGGACCTCTGGTGTGCAAAGAAAACAAGTGATTCTTCATGTTGATTCAAGTGGCAGTTAGAGGTTTGCAGGTGTTCGTTACTGATGTCGTAAATGCAAGAAAGCAACCATGGATTTGTATCGGCTAGCTATTGTAAAGAAATAAGGAGACAATTTGCAAGAGAAACATTGAGCATACGTATTTAAGAGAAGTATGGATTTGCCTAGAAAGTTTGATGAACTGAAATCTAGGGGAGGAAGAGATTACACAAAAGGTTGTACTTATAGGTAAATCAACTATCTAAATCACCAATCCACCTTGAATCAAAGAAAGAATACTAACAACATTTACGGCTTCAAATGCTGCTGTAGAACCTAGAATCTACAACTGAATTTCATCCATTATAGCTGTAATACGCTGCAAAGTTATATCAGGTGCATACGCGAGACGCAAGTGGGATACTGGGAGGTGAGAATTCAGGTCAAAGTTAAATGAGTTTAGACTTTAGACCTGGAACTAGACCTACAACTCATATAACAGATACAAAACTCATTGCAGTTTAGATTTCTCTACGATGGTGAATCAAACTCACAACCCCCCGGCATTTACAAAGATGAGACTTGTGCTAGGAAACCAAATTGCCGTTAAGTTATTGCAAAGCGACATACCATTTCCAAAGAGGGCAAACAGACATTACAGCAATACATTTTCTAAACTGAAATCATGAATAATTGCAGCACAGCGATACAAAATTTTACAATGAGAAGCGGGGTAGTACACATGATTCAGTTGATCTTTAAATTACTTGACTACCAAAAGTAGATAGACAGCAAACATTAATAAGCGCAGGGTATATAACATACGTCCCTGTTGTTGACCAATGTTTCCAAATCAAGCATGATTGATGTAACCAACGAAAAGACGGTGTAAATTGACATCACATCTAAGTAACAAAGATGCTTTACAGTGAGGAAACAAAAGACAAGGTGATACAAAAGTATGTTCCCTTAATCTAATTCTAACCTGCAAGGTATAGAGAATTGAACAAAACTGGATCAGGTACATGAAAGTGGAAGTTACATGACCATACTGCAAAAAAAAAAAACAAATGAGATGATATCTCCTCTGGAGCATCTTATGCATTCAGAAGTATATGGTGTACACAAATCCCAGCTTGAATCCTGTGGGATCATTCATTTGAATTAACAACTTCCATGTTTGACTTTGGCTACTTCAAAATCCCTTTTCTCTTCCGCTCTTTCAAATTACTGGGTATAATAAAAACAGAATCGACGCATAGCCCGCCTTTGGAATGTGTGCAATCAATCTGTTTCATGGAAAATCTAACTTCTGTCACGGGGTCAGCATCAGTGACGACAAACTCACCAACCTTGTAATCAACCCAGCATCCACGCTTATGATTGCCATAGGCATCATCATGTTCAATTTGATCCAAGCAGCATTCATATGATGCTTGCTGACCATCCGGAGTCCACAACTCAAATCGAACTGGCTTTATATCCCAACCATGGGTGTGCTCAAAGTTGCAAACACGCCGTCCCAACCTTTTTGCAAATCTTCCAATGTGAAGCCTGAAAGACAGGGTGTAGACATCTGCAGGAAAAGGGAACTTTACAACCCCATCCACCTCAAACCACCATATTTGTTGTAAATAAGCTACAACATGAAACCTGGAAACAAAGAGCAACAAGAGCAGACCATCAAGATTTGCAGGACATATTGCATCATCGTATGAAAAAAAAAAAACCCAAAAGACAAAATCATCAAAAAAAAATTATATATACATATATATATGATAAAAGTAAAAGAAAAATAAAAACAAATGAGTATGAGAACAAAGGTGACAGCACTTCTCCCCAAAAAAGCCTTTATTGCTGTGCAATTGTCATGATCATACAAACTACCTTTAGTGGTATTATAGATACAGTAAAAACTGAACTAGCAATTCTGTTCCAACTCACAGTTCATTTTCAAGCCTGTTCCCACAAAGAAACTAACATGATGTATTAACCCCTTCAATTTCACATAGCCAAACTAGATCTGTTTGGGAAGTTTACACATATTCAAACAAGTCTTACCCTTCAACAAAAACATTGGTCAGATTCTTAAGGATTTGGTAAAGCAAGTGCATCCAACCATTGGAATCCAAGAAACCAATTGAACAAACGCTATTGATCACTCACATTCATCCACATCAATCAGGTCAAGGAGAATTCTGATATCATTTGATGTTTTAACCTTCCAGAGTGTGGTATTTACTTGTACTTTTTCTTTAAGACCTCTCTACTATACGTCTATACCTCCAGTTTTACATATGTTGCTCGACTTTTCCAATGAATATACTCGTCTGACAACATTTTAAACTACAAAAACAATTTAAGAGATCGTTCCACGTTATCATACATTAAGCAGGGTATTGTGTGCTAAGAGTCTTTGCTGGGTACGGCAAAACCGAATACAATAGAATATATCAGATTATGCTTAATCAAAATTCAAGTCAAAACCGAGATAGGTACTCGGTAGTCAGAAATCCACAATTCTGATATAGAAGGGATTGTTTCAGAAAATAGGGACAGGTATGCATGCATTACTGTTAAAATCCTTATATAAATTGGACCATGTTACAAGCAAATAGTAGGCGTCACGTGTTTATTCTGCAGTAAAATATTAATTAAAAAGTTGGGGATTTTAGACGTATGTTCCTAATTTCAGAAAAGTCTAAGATAGAGAAAAACAATGTCCAGCCCCCTCATTAGAATACTGTGTTATCAATTGACCTCCAGAATCTATGGAACTACAACTGGTATAGCCTTTAGTTCTCTATGTGAATATTTTTGTTCCATGCAATAATGAGGAGAAGCCATTTAGTGACATCTCCGGCCAAAACAGCACAACAGATTTCATGAAGTCTTATCCAAATTTAACCCCACCAAGCAATGAAAAGTTAATCACAACAGAAACAAGAGATTACTTGCAATAACTTTCTGCTAAAGAAAGATAGAGATGTTCAGCAAACCAGTAGTTTAGCATCCATAACAAACACTACAACATCCAATTAGTGAATCTAAGTCTCATCCAATAACTACACCTGATCCACTCGTTTGGTTTCCTACGAAAGCATGATAATAAATTTAGGATGACCGTTCCTACTTTAGAAATCTCCCCACATTCACAGCACTTTCACTTTCTTCATGGTCTCATTATATATGGTATCTATCACAATATGTGAAACACATGTTTGCCTTCATCCGGCATAACAAATTAAGAAATCCACGGCCGGAAACCTACAAGACAATAACACATGCTAGATACACTAGTACCTAGCAGTCATATCACATTCACACAAGCTGATTTTAGAGACACGTGCCATGTTTGATCAATCAATTTTTTCTGACTTCGTGTGGCCTTTCATTAAATTTTCTCCTCTCCTGATGTCTCAGTCCTCTTAAAAAATCAAGCCTTGAACACCGGATATGTAGTGTCCTAATAAGTAGTATCATTTTCAAGCCACCAAGAATATAAACATCTTGGAGAGACATTTAATTCTCTTCTCTTAAGTAACAAGAACCTAACTTCACCATACCAATCAAATTTAACAAAAGCGTAAATGTCACAAAAGAAACAAAAATCCTAAGTTTAGTGTTCCAAATGCCGAAAATGCAATCATAGAACAAAAGACTGATATCAAAATGCAGAGACAGTGAGGAATAATCACCTTGATTCTTCAGTAGGAATCCAATTCCAATACCGCCGATCCTCAATCCCTGTTATCGCCATCGCCTTGGCCGAAATCGACATGCAAACTCTTCCGGTGACCCTGTCTATCCATAACACCTGCACCCAAACACCCCAAACCAAATTCAACGAATTTCCCAATCCTAAAACCCTAATTCCCAAATTAAACCCTGACTTCGAAATTAGCCCCAATCTCTGAACACCAAGAAACCCGAATTACCTTATTGCCATCGTCATAGGGCACAGGGCGAGAGAGGAGGGCAAAGATGTCCTTCTTGGAGAGGCTGAGGTACTTCTCCGGCGGGAGCAAATCGAGCAGATCATGGTAATTAGTGGGCAGCTTCGATTCCCAGACGGCGTCGGACGACGCGGCGCCGCGGAAGGCGCGGTTGAGCCGTGCGAGGTTGCAAATCTCCGGCGGAGTGAGGTACATGAAGACGCAGGCGACGCAGCTCTCGGGGATGTCGCCCAGACCCGGGCCCGGACCCGACCCGTTGGAAAGCGACGCCCCCATATCCGAAAAGAAAAAATCCGAATTAGACGGAAAAGGTGTGCGATTTTCTAGGCCATAGTTGAGGGCTGTAAGGGAGGAATGGGGTTAGGGTTTTGGGAGGGAGGACATTTGAAGTGGGTTTGAGGTTTTCAGTAGGGAAGTGAAGTCATTGTAGTGCGAAATTTCTAAGGGGTTGGGAGTTTTGTTGGGTATGGGGCGTGGTCGAGGTGATTATAAGGAGATTTTGGTTGGGAAAGAAGAGAGCATTTTGGAGGAAGATGCAATTTCGCTCCCCACCATTTGTTAATTACTCTCAACTATTCCACCCCATTCTATCTCTTTTATTCCTTCTTCTTCTTTTTTTAGTAATGTTGTCACTTCCAAAAATGTATTTAGTTTATTTATCGGAATGGAAACCTCCTATAATTAATGGGCAGTTTAACTCTCGGCTCAGTTATCTTATACTTTGTGTGCGCATTATATTTTTATGCAGTATGAGATCAATATTTATCGATGAGGGTGCTATTTAGCTGCTTAGGAGCCAACTTGTTCGTGAGGAAGTCGCTCCCCGTGAGTATATGACGTGATCAGCAATCTGATTATCCTTAAGCTTGATAGAGCAAGTTGATCTCTAAGGTTCGGAATCATAAAAATTATAAAGTCGTTGTTGATAATAGTCATTAAAATGTTAAGCATTTACCATTTATTTTGTCGATTCGAATTGCATGAGTTATATAAATATTAATCAATCTAACTGAAATTTCTAATAGTGATCTACTTATTTACAAGACAAGATGCTGAGAAGATAATGGTTAAGAAGTGACCAAAGATTTAGCATACCCCCATTTTAATGAAATCAACTAATGAGTTTTAGAGCGCTCCCAGAAAATAAATATTTGGCTACTGAATTACGTAGCGAAAGAGAAGATGTTGAATAAAAACAGAAAAATAGGATTCGACGGGGATAATTATCCAAACACCAATCAGTATAGAAGATGCATTGCCAGATAAGAAAAGTGAGGACGTGGTTTTGGTAAGAGTAGACCCACCACCAGAAAGTCAGCAAAGTCTGACGTTGATTTAACGGAAGGTCACAATATAGCTTCCGGACCAAGAAAATAAATGTCGCATAATTTTCAATAAAATTGTCCGCAAAGAACTTTCCATGCAACTTTGATTCTCAGTGTTTCATGTCACTTTCGTAGTGTATAGTTATGTTTTCACTCATAATTCTTAGGAATCCATGTATGGTACGTATATTCAAATTCATGCCATGTATTAGATTTCAACATGAACCAATTATTACAACATGAACTAATAGCACGACTCAATCTAGGGGCATGATGAGACAGCTATGTTACGGTGCGTGCGCCTTTGTGTAGTAATCGACAGAAAAGATCAGAGAGACCAACTATGGCCCCTGTGATTTTCCCATGGAACTGTGACTGAGCCAACCTTTTGGTATTGGTAAGACTGGAACCTAAACTTGGTATTAGAGCTGGTGGCCTGGTGCCTTTAGCTGTGGATGATTTAGCAGTACTGTTGGAGAAGAAGAAACAGATAGACCTGCGGGGAGCATGAATGATTGGGAAATGGAAAGTGAGGCTTAGATGAATGATTTTGGATAGCAGATAACAATTAATTTTATAAAAAAAACTCGTTATTTAATTTTTAGAATAAATAAGGACTAAAATTTATAAATAATAATTAAATGATGATAAGTTAACACATGTCATATAATATTTTACGTTTTTGCCTCTTTTTGACTTATAATGTATACTACCATTGATTGAGATATTATTAATTTGCTACTATCGACTATAAAACTAACTGTTACTGTAAACTTAAAAACTAACTGATAATGTTGACTAAAAAACTAACTGCTACTGTTAACAGGGAAACCACCTGTTATTGTCAACTTGGCAGACATTTGTTATCGGTTGGGAATGTACATGCTACTGTCGATTATAAATCTAACTGCTACTATTTACTAGGAAACTAACTACTATTATGATTTTTTGTGAGAAAAAATTAAAATTTTAAAATTTCTCAAAACATATGCAATATGGTACTTAAATGAAAGCTCATGACATGAGGAACAATTTTATATATTAGCTCACCTCCAAATTACCGGTGGTTTGGCCGGAAAACTTAAATTTGACAGAAAAAAAAAACTAAAAAAATGAGGAGAGAAATACTTGTTAGAGTCTCAATTGGTAATTTTCACGACAATAAAGGTATTTTGGACATTTTTTCATTAATAACTGGTTCACTTATTTTTTGGACTTCAGCTTATGTCCTAATTTGTATAAAAAATATAAAAAGTGAATTTTTAGTTAATTTAAATGTGATTTAGTACTACTATATAATTTTCTAATTATTTTATGCCTTTTGAATCGCATGCTCAATTTGTTTACTAATTTATAGTTTGTGTTAAAATCATTTTATTTTTATCAATTATCAATTTTTTTCAGTTATTCATCATGACACCTATTTACTATAGGGTTAAGATTGTATTCTAAGCTGCACGGAATCAGGTGAGAGTATGTAGAAGCGGTTTTTTAGAAAATTTTTAAAAACGTAGAAATAAAATAATATATACTTATAAATTTTTATATATAAAAAAACAAATAAATATCATATTATATACATATATATTACTTAAAATACCTAAATAATCATTGTTAATTTTGGTTTTAAAAACCCTAAATATATAAGTTGAAAAGTCAACAATTTAGTAATTCATTAGTATGGCCGCCACGTTAGTTTGGTCAACAAAACCCCTTCATGACCATAAGTCTTTCTAGCTATCATCATCTTCAACCTCTCTTCCTCTGTAATTCGGTTTTCCCAATCTCAAGTTCTCATATCTAGGAGGTAAGAAGATTTCCTTTCATTGTGATGAAGGGTCAAGGAGAGTTGGCAGCTAGTGGAAAGGGAGAGGAGAATTGAATCCTTGTTGAATCCTTGTTTTCCGCAAGTACCAATCTCGTCGGAAGACACACACACATGTTGTTAATTAGTAGGTTATTTCTTCAAATTCATATCAAGAACTAAAATCTCAAATCAAGAATCCAACCAAGAATCAATTGTCTTTGACTAACGCTTCCAACCTCAGCCACCAACACGCTTCCAACCTGGAAACGTCCGCTTCCACTACGCTCCCAACACCCACTTTTCCAGAAGCGCGTTTCTGATGCGATTCTAAGTGCTTCCGCTTCTTATTTTTAAGCGGGAATTGGACCTCCGGTGAAATTTCCGTGCATCTTATGTTGTGTTTAGGGTTTTGGTGTGGTGGTGTCTTTTGTTTATAACATATGTCATTTCTCAGGATTATTTTAACATCAGTCATTCTTAGTGTTAATATAACTAACTTCTTGTTTGCGTGCGAAGTGCGTTTTGTTTTTTAAGTGATTTTTTGCTATAATATAAGTAATATAAAACATAAAGTAATAGATTAAATGAAAAATACAAGTGTTTAGGAAACAAACTTCATTTAGTGCATACACATAATCGTTTCTTTCCTTCTATGCTAAGTTTGAGTTTATATATATAACTATCCAAACACATAATCGTCAAAAGCAACCCAATCCGCACGCACCGTGTAGAAGAAAAATCATATTGCCTACGCATCGTGAAGAAGTTTGAAGTCTTAAATCCCTTGTGCCACCAAGGTTCTGCACCGCAAGCAAAAGGAAAGAAAAGAATCACCTCCATGATGTCGTTACAGCAAACGAAGGCGGCTGCATATGTAATGCTTCAATGACCATATTCACTTTCTTTCCCGTCTCCGGCCTCAGCAAACAGAATGAGTAAAATAGTCCTCACACTATAGGATGTGAATAGTGAGTGTTGATGGTGAATAGTCAAACTCACTTTGCTTTATTAATAGAAATTGGAAAGATTGTCTCTAACATATATGGTGACGGTTTTAGTATATAGTGCTTAGTCTAGGGGTGTTAATTGAAAACCGAAAACTGAAAAAAAACCGAACCATAACCGAACCATAACCGAAAAAAACCGAAGAAAAACCGTACCAAACCGAAAGATTTGGTGTGGTTTTGGTTTGGGATGTTTGGAAACCGAAACCGAACCGAAAAACCGAATATATATATATTATAAAGAAATTATATTATTTATAGATATATTTAATATACATAATTAAATATGTTATCGATTGAGACCCAAACTTTATCAAAATTCGGTGAATTTTTTACCATATCTGTATTTATATATGCTGATCACATCCGACGGTCGAAATTTAATATTTTGAATTTTAAATATTGGAACCACAACATGTCTACTAATGTGGTATAACTTGTTTAGTGGTCTTTTTGCAAATGTATGCAGTTGTGAAGCAACTATATCTTATAAATAGAATTTTGCAAATCTGTCCGCATGATGCGTTACGTAAAGTGAAATATGGTTATGGTAAAAAAATCACATATTTTCGATAACGTTTG
Source organism: Argentina anserina (assembly GCF_933775445.1). Taxonomy (NCBI): domain Eukaryota; kingdom Viridiplantae; phylum Streptophyta; class Magnoliopsida; order Rosales; family Rosaceae; genus Argentina; species Argentina anserina. Next base: position 10,242,041 of record NC_065877.1, read on the forward strand.
TGTCCCGATCGAGGCGGTCAACCCTTTTTACGCTTATTATCACCTATGGGTAGCCTTATCCCTGTAACGTAAATTTTTTTAAAATTTTACACTAGCTGCTACATCACATATATGTGAGAATGTGTACATGAAAAAATCCACCAAAACTAGTCAAGAAGGAGGGGGTAAGAACAAATTCACTTAATTAGATGAAATTAAGTTAATGTTGACCACATCGATCGAGACCCAAATATTATCAACATTAGATGAATTTTTTACCATATCCTTATTTAAATATGGTGATCACATCTGACGGTCAAAATTTAATATTTTGAATTTTAGACATTGGAACCACAACATGTCTACTAATGTATAACTTGTTTAGTGGTCTTTTTGCAAATGTATGCATTTGTGAAGCAATTATATATTATAAATAGAATTTTGCAAATATGTCCGCATGATGCATTATGTATTGTGAAATATGGTTATGGTAAAAAAATCACATCTTTTCGATAACGTTTGTGTCCCGATCGAGGCGGTCAACCCTTTTTACGCTTATTATCCCCTATGGGTAGCCTTATCCCTGGAACGTAAAATTTTTGAAAATTTTACACGAGCTGCTACATCACATATATGTGAGAGTGTGTGCATGAAAAAATCCACCAAAACTAGTCACGAAGGAGGGGGTAAGAACAAATTCACTTAATTAGATGAAATTAAGTTAATGTTGACCACATCGATCGAGACCCAAATATTATCAACATTAGATGAATTTTTTACCATATCCTTATTTAAATATGCTGATCACATCTGACGGTCAAAATTTAATATTTTGAATTATAGACATTGGAACCACACCATGTCTACTAATGTGGTATAACTTGTTTAGTGGTTTTTTTGCAAATGTATTTTACGCTTATTATCCCTGGAACGTAAAATTTTTGAAAATTTTACACGAGCTGCTACATCACATATATGTGAGAGTGTGTGCATGAAAAAATCCACCAAAACTAGTCAAGAAGGAGGGGGTAAGAACAAATTCACTTAATTAGATGAAATTAAGTTAATGTGACCACATCGATCGAGACCCAAATATTATCAACATTAGATGAATTTTTTACCATATCCTTATTTAAATATGCTGATCACATATGATGGTCAAAATTTAATATTTTGAATTTTAGACATTGGAACCACAACATGCCTACTAATGTGGTATAAGTTGTTTAGTGGCTTTTTGCAATTGTATGCATTTGTGAAGCAACTATATCTTGTAAATAGAATTTTGCAAATATGTCCGCATGTTCTTTTTATTTCGTTAAGAATCAAGTAGATAGACAAGGAAAGAAACTCCGATTTTTTTTACAAAATAACCGAAAGAAAAACCGATATAAACCAGAGAAAAACCAAACCAGACCAAACCGAACACAATTGGTTTTTGAAAAAAAAAAGTGAAAAACCAAACCGAACCAAACCGAATAAATAGAACGGTTTGGTGTTCGGTATCACCTATAAACCGAACAATTCACACCGATTAACACCCATACCTTAGTCAAACGATTTTCTTGAGATTAAGCATGAAGAAGTATCAAATGATTCTAGAATATATTAAGTTATATGTGAATCCTTTAGATTTTTGTCCATTGTAAATCTGTAATTGCTTATATTTTTATGTTCACCATTTTAAAAATCTTATAAGTTGATTACTTAAGATTTTTGAATTATCAGATTTCATAATAAGATGATCTATTTTCTGTATCTTAATTGTTTAAGATTTGGTGTTTTTTTACTCTTGTCAAGGTTTTAATCTAATCTCTTTATTATGTATTCCCTTCTCCTTCCAAACCCTTAAAAAAACATGTAACTTTCTCTAGAAAAAGATTAAAAAAACCAGCACACAAAAGAAAAAAATTTAAGGTAGGCGCGAAGCAGACGCCTACTTTCGTTCGCTAGTTTTAGTTGTAGTTTTGCAAGAAACGGAAACCTGTGGGTTTTGCATTACAAAGCCGCGGAACAACCAAAACCATGGGCAGTTTGAGTTTTCCTTCTTCTCCACTCCCCAAAACCTCCACCACTAAAACCGACTGCTCCTCTCTCTCTCTCTCTGTATATTTACCGCTTCTGTGCTTGGTCCTTGTCTCACATTCCTGTGCACACCAGACCCCCCCTCTCTTTCAACTTACGCCTCTCATTGCTTGTCTACTCGTTCTGCCTAACTTCCACAAAAGCTGAAAAAACATAATCATTTCTTGCGTCGAGGACGTCCTGATGTTACCTCAAGTTTCTAGCTTTTGAGCTTTTTTGCTTTACTGGGTTTCCTTCCAAAATTCATTTCATTTTTTGGGTTTGGTTTTACTAGCTGCATTAGTTCTTCTAAAAAATTAGTTTAGTTTGTGCAGAGATTAGACCATGACATTGGGTTTTTAGGTTACTTTCAGTTTCTTAAGTTTTGGTTCTCAAGTGTTTGTGAAGTACTTTGTTTTGGAATTTTCTTGTCTTTCGTTTTGAGTTGGAATGGAAGGCAGTGGTCTAGGGAGTAGTTTGTTTCCAGAATTGAGGCCTGGAATGTTAGGCCTAGAAATGCCTTTGCACCAAACACAAAACCCTCAAAATCCTCAGAACCCACACCACCAGATGCACCAACCAACCCAAATGGTCTATTCTCACCATGAAGCTGATCACAATCACCACCCACAAGCTGATCCATCTGTCAAACATGGGTACTCATATGCCGCAAAGGCGAAACCAATCATTCTGAGTGATGAAGATGAACCTGGGTTTGGCGCTGACGACAGTACTGGAGATAACAGGAGGAAAATCTCACCATGGCAGAGAATGAAGTGGACTGACACCATGGTCAGGCTTCTAATCATGGCTGTGTTTTACATTGGGGATGAGGGTGGCTCTGAAGGCCCTGATCCAACAGGGAAGAAGAAGAATGGAGGAGGAGGATTACTGCAGAAGAAAGGGAAATGGAAATCGGTGTCGAGGGCTATGATGGAGAAGGGCTTCTATGTGTCTCCACAGCAATGTGAGGACAAGTTCAATGACTTGAACAAGAGGTACAAGAGGGTGAATGATATACTTGGCAAGGGAACTGCCTGCAAGGTCGTGGAAAATCAAGGGTTGTTGGAGAAAATGGAGTTGTCGTCGAAAAAGAAGGAGGAAGTGAAGAAGCTGCTGAATTCTAAGCATTTGTTCTTCAGGGAAATGTGTGCTTATCATAACAGTTGCGGCCACGGCACTGTTGGTGCTGCTGGAACTAGCAATGCGCATAATCCATCCCTGGAAATGGTGACAGACCCATCGGAGGTTCCATTGCAGCAGAGGTGCTTTCATGTATCGGAAAATGCTCATGTGGTTGCCAATTCGGGCAGGACAGAGACTGAGGGGTCGAAAATGTTAAAAGCAGAGAGCGGTGATGAGGATGAGGACTACGAGGATGATGAGTCAGAGGACGACGATGAGGAGGAGGGGGTTGTGGAAGGCGGCCCGAGGGGGGGTCAAATTGGGCATGGACATGAAGATGGGGACGAGAATGATCATGAAAGGGCCAAGAGGCCAAGAAAAGGAAGCTGCTTCTCAGGGTCCTCGATGAGAATGTTGATGCAGCAATTGACTGATGAAGTAACCAGTGTGATCCAAGATGTGTCCAAGAGTCCATGGGAGAAGAAGCAGTGGATGAAAGCAAAAATGATACAATTGGAGGAGCAACAAGTGAGCTACCAATACCAATCATTCGAGCTCGAAAAGCAAAGGCTTAAATGGGTGAAGTATAGTAGCAAAAAGGAAAGGGACATGGAAAGAGCTAAGCTGGAGAATGAGGGAAGAAGGCTTGAGAACGAGAGAATGATATTGGTTGTTCGACAGAAGGAGCTAGAATTGCTTGATATCCATCACCAACAACAGCAACAAAATTCTTCAAACAAGAGAAGCGACCCTTCATCCCTCACTGGATAATGTGTATATAAAGTTGCCTAGATCAGATAGAGATGAGAATGAATGCTTCGACATTTTTTTTATTTATTCAATTTTATTATGCATGTATCTCTGCATCTTTCAAAGTAAAAGCAAAGAAATAAGTTGTAGTAGAGAGTAGTGTTGGCCACTTGGCCAATATAAGAACAAACAACGGTTGCCCGCCCGCCCGCTCTAGTATTCTAGATCCAGTTGTTTGCCTGCTCCTACACTACTAGTATACTACAACCACATGATTTATAACAAGATGGATGTTAGACGTGAATTTTGTGTACATCTTTCTTTTTGTTGACAAAAACAAAATCAGAACCTACAACAAAATCAGATCGCCGGGGAAACCACAAGAGGGAGACAATGAAACCAAACAGAAGGGCAAGGTGCGGCGTAGTTCGTTTCTCTGTGTATATGCTGAAGAAGGATTGAAATTGCTGTGCCAAGTATCTGATGTCCCTGATGAGAACACTGATTCACCATGGCACTGCAGTTTTGTTAAACAAGCAGCCCATTTTTCCATTAGTAATATAGAGCCCTCAATCAGAATATGCTGGTATTGTTATAGCAGAGCTGTGTGAAGTCCCTGAGAGCAGTTGCTTCTCCTACAAGGACTGGTTATTTATGTGACCCTATAGACATAGAACCACTCCTTAATTTTGTGTAGACCTTCCAAGTCATCACGTGAAAGGGAGTTGCGTTTAATCCATTCTTGCATGGTTTGTACTTTAATCCATTCCAGCTTACTAGTCTGAAGTCTTAGGGTTCATGAATTATGGTCAACAAACAGTACGGGCTGCAAGGTACATCGGTCAAGGTTTCATGATTACTTTATCTCACGCAAATCGTTTACCCGTAAGCAGTATATCATCAGGGTGCGCACCCACAGACCACATGAGCTATTCATGTGATCAGCTTAACTAAACGAGGTAAGATAATTTGTGTCTATCATTACCAGTTGTGTTTTGTCTACAAACTAGAACTAGGGCGTCGTTAAGTTAATGTCACTGAAAATTAGTTTCTGAACAATGCCCCTTACATCAAGTCTCAACTTGCTCCCTGAACTTTCGACAAAATCAAACACGCAATGTTTTACCAAGAAAAAATCTCAAGCTGGAATCTAACGGAAACAAAATTTGTGAACAAATTAAGATCACAAAAGGCATAATCTTTATTGGAGACTTGACTGGCTATGATATGTAAACACAAAATGGGGTCATGGACAACATAGACCTTTAGATCAATGACTATAGTTGCCTCAAGTGTGCAACCCTTCATAGACTGATAGAAGTGAAATCAACATGCAAGTCCCCAAAACCCGCAGATGTAAACCTTGCAAGTAACAAGGGATCAGTTCACTCCCCCCAAAAGTTACAAAAAGAAGAGATTATAGGGTAAGAAGGCTTCTAATCTTCGAGCTCAATAATCTTGACAACAGAGGCATCCCCGATTTTCTGGCAAATAACTACTCGGTCATGCGACTTTATAACTCCTGATGCCTTACCATGATCAAGAGCAACCTTTAGAACTGACTCGTTTGTTGAACTGGTAGTCTCCGCCTGGAGAAAATAGTATTCATGGAACAACAAATTAGAAACCAAATAGGAAGATACAACCCGAGAAGAGAGCAAAGAAGTGACATAAAACCAAGCAGAAATACTGTTATTTCTATAATAGACAAACAACAATTTCTCAAGGTAACATTCCAGCTATAGGGGTTACTGTGGGTTGCTCGGATAGTCAAACCCATCATATGCACAAAACTGAAAATACTTGGTCTCCAGCCAATTGCAAAGGGAATGTATGATCAAGCAATCAAGGCTGTATTACTTAAGGCTGGGCAATCACAGAACTGGATACTATTGAGCTAAGAACCCTAGAGTGCCTAATACCAAACTGCAAATAGATGGCTCCAGAAGATCCAATTACCACAAATTACAAAACAGCGCTCTATGTTGACGCACAGTGATGAAGCTAGGTGGGTGGAATCGAGCAAGGTTCCTATTTACTATAAAACAATATTCTAATCTATGTGAGTAATGTGACACATCAAACAATAAAGCCAGAGACTAATAGCAAGAGTTGACCATCAAAAGTAGTCAAAGATGGTTGAAACATACATACATATATACTATATATATAATTTGAAAACTAGTTAAGACTTAAAAAGCAGAAACCAAACATTTGCATTCAAACCCACCAAAAGAGAAAATTGTGAAGAAGTATCAAGTCAATGCGAAAAATACTTACAGGGTGTCGAGGATCAGCAAGCATAGGGTACAGACCCCTAACTATGAGTGATTGCCTTGCCTGCATTACAAAAGGGAACAAGGTTATAATGGATATCTCAAGTAAAGCAGTGCAAACTTCTCAAAATAAGTTTCAACATTCAACAGAAAATTAACAGTCAAAGGCATCGGATTTTGCACATGTCTGAGAACACTGGAACTTATGCATGCTACAGATGAAGTCCAATTTATTTCATCACAACTATGCTTCTAGATATAAAAAGTTTGCTACCCATATATGGAAGAGTTTATGCATGTCAAAAATAACAAAAATACACCTGAACATTAACATCAACGTTAAAATCTGCATGAGACTTGGAATTTTCATGAGCTTCCTGCAGCAACTGGCATTATTATATATATATATATATATGCTAAAATAGAAGACAAATCATCTCTTGGAAAAATCGAAATGTATTCTTGTCAAACTTTGCTATCAACATGCAAATGAGTACATTTTAAATAAGTAATTTAAAGTGCAGTGTTTTTCCCAGCTTTAGTTGAGCTAGATGTCATAGTCAAGAGATACCTCAAAGGCTCCAGTAAAGCTCCATTTCAGTTGATTTGTCTTGAGCCGAGGGATGACGACTGAAAGAACTGGCATTGTGGGTCGGTACTTAGCAATCAACCTGCACATGACAGAAATATTTAGAGTACTTGTGAACATTAACAAATAAATAGAAGCATAACTCAATTCTCATATAGAAGCCGAAGAAACCTATCTTTCATGACAAGAAAAAAGAAAGTGACAACAAACCCAAGAGGTACCATAATGATGGAAGTTAGGATTCGTCAGAAACATTTCCTGCTTAAGGGTATTTGAGTACTTCTGTTTGCTAGGTCCTTTTTCAGATTATCACATTCTTTTAAGGAGGACTTGACGAATAAAAGAAAATTGATAAGTTTTTTTTGCTTCTCTCCAGGTGTGTGCTGCCACCTGACCAACACACTTGGAAGTAATGCCTAGAACCCTACTGGTGTAGCTTCTACATTTTTCCTGTCCACTTCTTTTCTCATCTTTTAATATTAATACTGTTTAACAACCCAAACTTTTACAGCATTTAAGAACCCTAAATTCCCCAAACAAGATGTTTATATAATGTACTCATACTTGTGCTGCTACAAACATGACTCATACTTTCAACTAAACAAGATAATTAGTCAACATACCTTGCTGCCCTTCCTGAAGAAGTAAAGCAAATAATAACCGATGCCTTCACCTTTATGGCTGCCCGAACCTACACAATTCAAACATTGGCTATTCAAACTACCAAACTAACATATGGGGGAAAGCAAGGAAGAGTCATCAGAAGAAAAACATTAAAGGAGCAGAGCTTATTAAGTAAGTACCGCAGAGGATGCAATAGATTCCAAGTGTGTCATTGGCTCTCCAACATACTTGACAGTCCTCTTAAAATATAAGTCCTGATTGAAGACCTTCTCTGCCTGCATAAAATAAGAGTTGTTTTCATACTCAATCTAGAGTACCTAAGACCATGCTTCTTATGACAGATCCTTTCACAGCTATTATCCAATCTTAACTGATAATCTGTCATACAGAGAGTTACCAAATCAAAGCCAAGAAAAAGAAATGATTAAATAAATGATATACAAACCTCAGAGCATATTTTACCAATTGTAGAGATGGTATCAACAGGGTACAACCCACGCAGAGTCTCAGCACCTAAAAGAATTGCATCACTTCCTGCAACCACAAAATATTTGGTCAAGCAAACAAATTGACAAAGTATTCCTGTCAATGGAATAATTGTGCAAGGAGTCACAAAGAAAAAGTTACAGAAAAAAAAAGGCACTATCAACAACTATCATAAAGTGATAAAAAAAAAGATATCATAAAACATTTAAAGATCATTAAATGGGCCTCAAACAAGACTCCCCAAGCAAAGATGGAGTCGAATAGTGACTAACCGTCTAAAACAGCATTGGCAACATCAGTTGCTTCTGCACGAGTTGGCCTCAAGTTGTCGGTCATACTGTCTACAACACGAGTAACAACTGCTGGCTTTCCAGCCATATTACACTTGTAAAGGGCTTCTTTTTGAAACAAAAACACCTGCAGAGGACAGAGGAATTTAGTAACTTATTAGATGTACTATATAACAAAAGAATTAATACCTTCAAGTGAGGGAAACGTACCTTCTCAGGAGGCAAGTCAATGCCCAAATTTCCACGAGATAGGATAATACCATCAGCTTCTTGCAGAATCTCATCAAAATGGGTTAAGCCCTATTGTAAAGAAGAAATTTCATATAAATACATAGGTATTATACAGAGCAGAAAGTAAACTGAAAGTAGATGAATCTTCACCTCCACATTTTCAATCTTGGCAAAAATTTGTGTCTGACTGAGGTCACCCAACTTAGAAAGGAACTCACGGGCCTACATTGAAGTGTGAATAAGCCAAGTTAAACAATATATTTTAGAGCTAAAAGTATAAAAGGTATCAAGTGAAAATTAATACACGGTTTGGAACTAGGAAAGACTCACTTGGCGAACATCTTCCGCATGTCGGGTATATGACAGCGAGAGGAAATCAATTTTGTTTTGAAGTCCCCAACTACTGATAACCTGGAGGAGCAGTGAATTCAAACAGTCAGAAAATAAGCCAAGATAGCAAGTCATAATAACAATTAGAGCCTTAATCATGCTCAATGACTTAAAATTTCCCAAGTAAAAATTAGTTGACCTGCTTATCTTTATCAGAGAGCGTAGGCAAGTCAATATGAACTTCAGAGATATGCAGAGTGAACAAAGAACCAGCCAATGTTGCAGAATTCTTTACTACACAAACGACATCTTCTCCTTTCACTTCAGAAACCTGATCAATTCAAAAGCTATAAGCTATGCATTTAACCTATCAGTTTATGCAAATGCTTGTGTGGAAAAGTTGTCTTCATTTATAGTGATAGATAACGTGAAAGCTTGTACTGATATCTTTTCATCTCAAGGGTAAAATTGAGCCAGAGGCGAAGAACAGGAAAACAAGAAACAATTTGTAGTCCTTAAATAACTCTAGTTAAAAATAATTAAACGACAACAATAGGACAAAACAATTATTTACAAACAAATAAACTTGTGAGGAGAATAGGAATTATATGACCATTATGTTATATAACATATAATTTAAAAAAATTACATACTGTTATATGACCTAACTGGGTTGGTTTCAAGAAGAATAGGAATTTTTCAGTTTTGGGTGGCACGATTTATGGAAGGAAGACTTTAACGAGTGTAATCTCTGATTTCAATTTTGTTTTACCTCCAACCATGCAGAAGTAGTTTCACTTCCAGTGAATAGATACTGACCGATGAAAACAGTATCTCCCTTCTTCACAACCTGCATAACCATTTGAAGATTGACTTTTAAGTAGATCTAATCTTGGCTAGGACAAACAAAACTAATACTTGCAGCATACTACTGAAGTAAGAGGTAAACACAATCCTATATATCGTAATGAGAAGATTACTACTGAAAGACATTGAAGCACTGCAGACAGTAAAAACACAAAGTTCAAGCTCAGAAGATAATTGCACAACAACAGCTTACAGCGCATCTGGAAAACTTATACATAAACAGATCACAAACATGCTCATATTTAGCCGAGCCCATCTAGAAAAATTAACAGCAAAACTAAAGAATAGATGCAGTCACACCTTTGACAGTCCATCGAAATTGATGGGCAGAAGCTCCGAAGATGGTTCTTGTCCCTGATCAGGGGTCAGGATAACCAAACCATCTCCCTTAAGCTCAATGATCCTCTCACCTCTGTTGACAACCTGCAACTCTGGACCCACAGTGTCCAACATAACCTGTAACGGAATAGCCAAAATTACATGACAATCAGTTTCCCACCTTCCATGTGTTCAACTCACTAAGAAAATGAACACAAAGATTCTCGAAGCAACACCAGGGGCAATCGAAAACAACAGACAGAAAACAAAAACATGCATAAATTCAAAGACTTGAACCACCCGGAAATCAAATCCATACCGCGCAGAGCTTCTTAGTGCTCTTAACAGCCACCTTGAGATTGTCCAAAGTATCCTGGTGATGATCCGGGTCACCCCACGAGAAATCGAATCGGGCCACTGCAATCCACACACACTCAATCCATCAAAATATATTCAATCGCTCATTCAAATATCCGTACCAAACCAAGACAGAGCAACCGAAAATAGCATACCAGACATTCCAGCTTTAAGGCAAGCCGAGATGACCTCAATAGATCGCGATTTCGGCCCCAGCGTCCCCACAATCTTCGTCATTGCAGGAAAATAGCTCTGCAAAACAACAATCAAATCGAATCGGTTCTAGCTACAGATCGACCTGAATTCAAAAATTCTCAAATCAAATAAACATTAGGGATGGAAGAATCCTCACCGCCTTGGAGGGCTCGAGAATCGAAGCCATCCTAATCGGCTCCTCGAGAAGAAGATGATTGGAATGCATTTTCGATCGCTACTGAATCACAGAGCAAGCTGAGACTGATACAGAGAGGGGGGGGGTTGCTTGGAGAAGAAGAAGAAGAAATAGAGAGGAGCGTATAAAATTGACCTCTCAGGCAGAATATGCTCTAGTTTATTTTCTGACCTTCCTCCTAAAAAACTCTCATACTTTCCACGTGGCGGCATCTGGGCCAATTAGGTTTTTGCTTTGGGCGAGAAGGTGGTGGTTTTCGGGGGGGGGGGGGAGCGTAAGACGCACGCGAATATGCGCGCGCGTGGGGGAGTGGGCTGGTTTTTGGGTTTAGGCAAAAGGGGGAAATGAGGCACGTGGTTTGATGCGGGTGGGTTGTATTAGAGTGTGGTTTGGTGCGGCTACAGTGGCCACCTACTACAACGCTGTCTCGTAGTTGCGGCGGGGGCACAAGAGAAGAAGCTGGCTTAAACAAAAGAGAAGCGTCAGTGGTTTTGTGAAAAGTCGTCGATCAATTTCTATGGGCTGTCGTTTTGGAATGGGAGTACGGTCCTCGAAAGCCAACTTCCACCGTTGAAACTGGAAAATGCGGAGAGTTGTTTTTTTGGTAAAAATCACACTTGGCATCGATGTGCATGTGTGTGGTTTGATCTTACCCCGCAAGAGATTCTTCATGGAGTCACTCTCAAGGAGATGCACATTATACTTTTGCTCATTTATCTTTGTACATTGAAATAAACATGGTTATGTTATCGCATATCATGGTAATTGGGATACAAAACTCTTTTTACGTATGTTCAAAGTTTTTACTTTTATTGAGCCATATTAGAGCGAGCTCCTATTTACTCTGAGTACCTTAGAATTTTGGATGGCGGCGGCGGCATCATCCCTCTTGGGTGTCAGTTGTCAACTTCAAGTCTAAGGGTCGGGGTTTGTGACTCCGGTGGTCATGCGGCACTGCAAAGGCGATGTTTGGTGGTAGCTTATGCAATTGGATCTCTAACTTGGTGGTGGTCGGCGATCAGGGCGGTGAAGTTATTCTTTCATATCTTGGCACGATTAGCTGAGATCAGTTCTCTCCTTCCACGACTTCTTTTGGTAGCGGCGGCAACACTCTTTGTAGCGAGAAGACCAGCCCGGTGTGGGTGATGGGGTGGTCTGGTCGACCAATGGAGACAACGATGTTGGGGTTGCACTATGCAGTCAGATTTTGGTGGGCTTGAGCCAAGTTGTTTAAGCTTGGGTTTGGATGGGCCTTCTGTTTGGGCTAGTAGGGAGGGTGTTTTGTCACCCTCATTTATCACTTAGCTCTTTTGGAAGAGGAGGTTGAATATGCTAAGAACACCCCTAATGGGTGTGTGAATTCTGCTAGATCGGTTTCCCTGGCTCTTGAAAAAATTAGCAGTGCTAACAGGTTTTCAGGAGCGGTGTCAACAGTTCTGCTATGGTTGTTTGTGTCTATACCCAGAGATTCATCATAGGAGTGTTCATAGATTTAGTTGCTAGGTTTTTTTTTGTTTTTTTTTTTGCACATTTCAATTATGTCGTGGTTTGAGAGGGCGGAATGTGTTTATTCTATATCAACTTTACCCGGTTCTAATATATGACTTTCATCGATTCTAAAAAAATAAAACTTATTACTTTAAAAAAAAATTAGTTCTCGTGCAATGAGGAGACATTTTTATATGTTATCGTAGTACCACGTGGTAATGTCTAGTGGTTTTTTTATATTTCCACACTTGGATTTATTACACAAAAAATATAATTTAACATATTTTTATTATTTGTGAAAATGATCTTCATGAGTATTAATGATTTTGAACTAGGGTTTAGAGTTTAGTGTGTAGATTTTAGGGTTTTAGAAGATAGGGTGTAGGGTTTTAGAAAGAAACCCAACATAATATTTAATAAAATAACTTAAATATTATATTTATTATTATATATTTCATGTCAAATTGTGATTGTAATAGTAAACTACTAGACATTGTCACGTCTGTAGCACTGAAAAATTTCTCGTACAATAAGACATTTTGTAGGTAAGAAAAACAAATTTATAAATAAAAACATCCTAGAACAACTCGTCTGAAATATATTAAACGCGCTGAACGGCGGTACTACTGCAAGTGCTACTTCAGAAGAACATGAAAAAATGATGAATGAATTACCTAAGTTAGGAAGATGGAATATTCAAATGGACATGTTAGATGCTCCGTAAGCACATCACCAGCAGATGGGGTTGAGTAAGCATTGGTATGTAACCTGAAAATAGTACAAGAATGAAATAGTTTTCTCATTATAATTCAACATGAATAATTCAAAATCTCACGGTATAGTGAAGTATCTTACATCAAAATTATTTTTTAAGTGGTTGGATGAATGGCCTATATATTTGACTCAATGAAGCGTATAAAATGATTTCTTTTCTCATCTGATATTTGTAGTTTTAGCATGTTGCCTCTTTTGTTCTATACGTCATCACGCATTGATCAAAGTTCAATTAACCCCTCAACCTTCTTAAAGGCTATGAATGAATCAAAGTTTCCATTTTAAAGATGTCTAAGTTCTTTCTCAAGGGAATGAATATTCATATACCCTCACAAGTCACAGCTAGAGTCACGATATTGCATACTCAAGGATGTAAGTATACGAAGCACATTAATTAAATGTTAATTTTACCATGATTAAATCAATATTAGCACGAGGCACCAAGGCTAAGATCCGAATTCAGCACAATGTATTGAACCCAGTTAAGGAGGGGCATACTCACCGATGACTTTCGAGTTTAGACCGGTTAGAGTTCTGGTTTTTATTCTGTTAGGGAATGCAGAAGGATGAACTGAAGAATGGAAATCGAAATAACTCACAACCACAAACGAAAATAAAATGAAAGAGAATACCGGGATTTAACGTGGTTCGGCAAAGTGCCTACGTCCACGGGTAGTAACAATAAAGAACCTCCACTATACGAAGAAAGGTTACACCGAGAGAAACACTACTACAAGACTCACACTTGAAGGGATACACTCTCACACACTTTATTTTGCTACACACACAGAACTCTCTACTTGAAGTTTTCTCTCTATCTCTAACTCTTGATCACACACAAGATGATCTCTCCCTTATTGTTCTTCTATGTTTATTGCACCACTTCTCATGCCTTTATATAGGCAAACATCTTTGTGCAATTCATACATTTGCATGTAACATGCATGGAAGCAAAGTCAATCTTCTTCCCTGATTCATGCTCAATGTTGGCATGCTCATCAATGCAATCTTATTTCTTTGTCAAACAAATCAACCACCTACCACCATAAGGTTGTAGATTTGTTTCTTACCTTCAACAAAGGTTGCTCCAAGTTTCAACAAAATCAACTCCATCAATTAATGAGTCACCAAAGCAATAGATGTGCTTGATTTACTCATGTGAACATCACATAGTTTTCACACCTCCATTAGGGAGGGATTGACCCTATCAATATCCCCCTCCCGACTTAGATGGAGGGATGCGCCATTCCAGACGCGCTTCTGCAGAACTCGAACTTCTCCTTCGGTAGAGACTTCGTCATCATATCTGAACTGTTATTGTCTGTATGAATTTTCTTCAGCAGCATTTCCTTATCTTCCAGCACATCACGTATCCAGTGATACCTCACATCAATGTGTTTTGACCTCGAGTGAAAACTCGAATTCTTGCTCAAGTGAATCGCACTTTGACTGTCACAATGCAAGACAAACTCTTGTTGTGTATGACCAAATTCCTGTAGGAATCTCTTTAACCACAAAATATCTTTGCACGCTTCCGTAGCTGCAATATACTCTGCTTCTGTAGTTGACAAAGAAACACATTTTTGTAGCTTTGATTGCCACGAGACAGCTCCCCCTGAAAACGTGATTAGGTATCCGGATATAAGCTTTCTCGTGTCAATATCCCCGGCCATATCTGCATATGTGTAGCTAACTAGTTCAGACTTGCCACTTCCAAAGCATAGACTCATCTTTGAAGTTCCTCGCAAGTATCTCAGAATCCACTTGACAGCATTCCAGTGCTCCTTGCCTGGATTAGATAAGAATCTGCTAACAACACCAACTGCATGTGTTATGTCTGGTCTAGTACAAACCATCGCGTACATCAAGCTCCCTACTGCTGAGGCATATAACACTGTTGCCATTTCTTCCTCCTCCTTCTAACTCGTAGGATTTTGCTTTGAGCTGAGCTTCATGTGACTAGCAAGTGGAGTAGCAGCTAGTTTTGCTTTCTCCATGTGGAAACGCTCTAGTACCTTGTCAATGTACTTTTCTTGTGATAACCACAATTTCTTATTCCCACGATCACGGGCAATCTCCATGCCTAAAATCTGCTTGGCTGGTCCCAAATCTTTCATATCAAAGGACTTTGATAAATTTGTCTTTAGCTGTTGAATCATAGGAGTATCTTTGCCAACAATTAACATATCATCTACATAAAGTAGTAAGATGATAAAATTACCTCCAGCGGGTTGTTGAATATAAACACACAGATTTGCTGACGTTCTTTTGCACCCATGACTCACCATGAAAGAGTCAAACTTCTTATACCATTGTCTTGGTGCTTGCTTCAATCCGTACAGGCTTTTCTTCAACTTGCAAACCATATGCTCCTTTCCATTGACTTCGAAACCTTATGGTTGCTCCATATATATTTCTTCATCTAAATCACCATGAAGAAATGCAGTTTTGTCAGTTTCTCATTCTCATCTCGCTTTAACTTGAACAGCCACTTGTTCTTGAGTGCTTTTCGGCCTTTAGGAAGCTTCATCAACTCATATGTGCCGTTCTTTAGTAAAGACTCCATCTCAGACTCCATGGCTAGCCTCCATTTGTCGTGGTCTTGATGAATCTTTGCTTTCCTGTAACTTTCAGGATCTCCGTCACTGGTCAAAAGGATGTAATTTGCATAAGGATCATCTCCATCATTAGTCACCAAAATATATTGAGATGATGGATACTTGGTGGATGGAATTTGCCTCCTGGTTCTTCTACGAACAACTACTTGATTATTCACATGCTGCTCCCCCTGATCAAACTCCCTTTCATCTTCAACTTCAACATCTCCCGTGTCAGGTACATTTTCAAATCTATCACTTTGCAGCCCAATGTTGTATTCCTGCTGCAATGGTGAATCATAAATGCGACTATCACTTGTTGCATTTGGTAGTACCTCTTTGTCGAAATCTGCAATAGATTGGTCTTCATGGAACACCATATCTCTGCTTCTTATGAATTTCTTCGTCTTTGGATTCCACAACCGGTAGCCAAATTCTTCTTCACCATAGCCTACAAATATGCATGGTGTCTCCTTGTCATCCAGCTTTTTCTTATGCTCCTTGGATACAAGTGCGAATGCTTTACATCCAAATACTCTTAAATGTGAGTAGGATGCATCTTTCCCGGTCCAGACTTCATTTGGAGTCTTAAATTCTAAAGATACACATGGTGCTCTGTTGATTAGGTAGCACGCAGTCTTCACAGCTTCTCCCCAAAATTCTTTTGATAATTTTGCCATCTTCAACATGCATCTGACTTTCTCCATAATGGTACGATTCATCCGCTCTGCTACGCCATTATGTTGAGGGGTTCCAGGAACTGTCTTCTCATGTCTGATGTCATGCTTTGCACAATAATCTCTAAATTCATGCGCTATGTACTCTCCGCCATTATCACTACGAAGACACTTCAATTTTCTTACAGTCTCCCTTTCCACTATAGTGTGGAAAATTGTAAATGTCTGGAACACCTGATCTTTGGATTTCAACAAATAAACCCAAACCTTTCGTTAAACATCATCGATATAAGTAACAAAATACTTATGCATCCTTAATGATTATTCTTCCATCGAGCCACACACATCTGAATGTACAAGATCTAGAATATTTTCTTTCCTAGTGAAAGTCTTTGAAAAACTAATTTTCTTATGCTTACCAAATAAAACAATAATCACAACAGTCTAGTGAGTTACCTTTGGCAACAGGAATTAACGACTTCTTTGCTAACAACTGCAATCCGTTCTCACTCATGTGGCCAAGACGTCTATGCCACAAACTTGGAGAAGATTCCTCCACTGCATTCAACTCACTCTTGCATATCTTTCCATAGGTCTTATAGAGTGTGCAACACATTTTTCCTTTGGCAACTACAAGAGATCCCTTGGTAAGCTTCCACTTTCCATCACCCCCATGATGATGAAAGCCTTGTCGATCAAGTACACCAGTTGACATAAGATTGAGATGTAGACCAGGAATATGTCTTACATCTTTCAACAATAACTGACAGCCCACATCTGTCTGCAAGCAAATATCTCCAATCCCAGCAATATTGGAGTAGCTGTCATTGCTCATCTTCACTTTACCAAAGTCACCTGCTTTGTACGTAGTGAAGAACTCTACGTGATAAGTGGCATGAAACGAGGCTCCAAAATCAACGATCCATTGAACTCCAGGATTATCTACTAGTAGACATTCACCTCCAAGTGACAGGAACTCACACTCATCATGAGACACCGCAGCAGCAACATTGTTTGTGTCCTCCTTTTGTTGATGAGTAGTGTCTTCTCTTGCTTCTTTGAATTCCCGCTTCAATTTGTTACAATTTTTCTTCATGTGGCCTGGAACACTTTCCATTAAACCTTGTTCTGGATTTGCTAATACTCCTTTCGTGACCTCTGGGTCCTTTGCTCTTGTTCCTTCCTCTCCTTTCCGCAACGAAGAATTGACCATTTTCTGAACTTGATGAAGAACTCCTTCTTGTTTCTTCATTCAACATATTATCTTTAATATTTTCCATAGATAATACACCATTAGGAGCAGAGTTACTTACAGTGACAACAAATGTCTCCCAGCTATCTGGTAATGACCCGAGCAGCAGCCACGCTTGTAACTCATCATCAATCTTCATGCTCATCGTGGCTAATTTATTGAGTACACTCTGAAAGTTGTTGAGGTGCTCGGTCACTCGAACGTCTCCCCGATACTTCATGTTGATGAGCTCTTTAATGAGAAAAGCTTTCTTGGCAATAGTCTTTTTCTCAAATAAGGACTCCAGCTTCAACCAAAGCTCATGCGCGCTGGTTTCATTGGCAACATGGTGAAACACACTATTGTCCACCCATTCACGAATATGACCGATGGCTTTGCGGTTCATCTTCGTCCAAATTTCTGGTGAAATCTCACTTGGCTTGGCATCGTCTCCCTCAATCGGCTCATGCAAATCTTTGCAATAGAGAATATCCTCCATTCTCGGCTTCCAGGTAATCCAGTTGGAGCGGTTGAGTCTGATCATGGTACTCCGTGATCCTTCCATTCTAGCAGCTCCCAGTCAGAACCAGGAGCTCTGATACCACTGTTAGGGAATGCAGAAGAATGAACTGAAGAATGGAAATCGAAATAACTCACAACCACAAGCGAAAAATAAAATGAAAGAGAACGCCGGGATTTAACGTGGTTCGGCAAAGTGCCTACGTCCACGGGTAGCAACAATAAAGAACCTTCACTATACAAAGAAATGTTACACTAAGAGAAACACTACTACAAGACTCACACTTGAAGGGATACACTCTCACACACTTTATTTTGCTACACACACAAAACTCTTTACTTGGAGTTTTCTCTCTATCTCTAACTCTTGATCACACACAAGATGATCTCTCCATTATTGTTCTTCTATATTTATTGCACCACTTCTCATGCAAATATATATGCAAACATCTTTGTGCAATTCATGCATTTGCATGTAACATGCATGGAAGCAAAGTCAATCTTCTTCCTTGATTCATGCTCAATGTTGGTATGCTCATCAATGCAATCTTATTTCTTTGTCAAACAAATCAACCACATACCACCATAAGGTGGTAGATTTGTTTCTTACCTTCAACAAAGGTTGCTCCAAGTTTCAACAAAATCAACTCCATCAATTAATGGGTCACCAAAGCAATAGGTGTGCTTGATTTACTCATGTGAACATCACATAGTTTTCACGCCTCCGTTAGGGAGGGATTGACCCTATCATATTCAAGTATTTGCTAGTAGTGGGTTTTTGCAGGATTTGTGGATTGCTGGAACACCCGGTCTCGGGTTGTCAAGGTCTCTTGGACTTGTCGGAGTCGTTACCTCTTTGACACGTGGCAAGTTTCTAATTGTGTTCGGGTAACCCATTTAGCGCAAGTGGATTCAATTGGCCTCATGCATTGGTCCTGATACCTCGACGGCACCTAAGCTCTCTTTTTCTTTGTCGGGTATGACTCAAAGTGAGCTAGAGGCACAACTAGTGATGCCGGCAGTGCCACAAGTGTTAGACCCAGAGCCAGTAGTGTCGGTGGTGCGTGCTATATGATCATTGGGTCTGGATTCTTGGGTAAGGGAATATAAATTGGTCCTTTTGAGATTTTTTCTTATTCAAATATTTTTTTCCCTATTACAAAGGATAGCTTGAAAGTCTCACCGGCCAAGAGAATGAGGGAGAAAAAGAAGAAGGGAGGTCATCGCCCAAGTTCTAAGAACAAGCCTAAGGTCCCAAAGGCGGGTGATGATTGCCTGGTTTTGGAGGAGCTAGTGCTACTCAGTGAGGTGATAAGTGGTAGTGTTGCTAGTATGATGGACGAACCTGGAGTGATTCCTACTCAGCCATTCCGTCTTTGTATAGGGTGATTCCAGAATAAAAATAAGTGAGCGGCGTCTTACAAATTTGATGCAGTTGCCTTAAAATTGATCGAGACAATAAGGTCATTGCCAGCAAACCAGCACAAACATAGATCAGCTGGTCCTGATCACCAAAAAAACGCAAAAACTATGACACCCGGGTCCCACACACTTTACAATATCATGAAACAACTATTAGTCTCGTTACTTAACGGGACCGTCACGGCCCATCCCCCGGCCCTCCCTCGTTTCCGTCAAAACACCTCGTCTCTCTCTCTCTCTCCAGTCTCCCCCCCTCCTCCTCTGCTTCCCTAACGTCGTCGTTCCCCCAACCCCCAGCTAACCGTAACGTCCGCCTCCTTCTCTAATGGCCTCCTGTGACGACGACTTCTCAATCCTCGGCAGTAACGACTCAAACCCTAACCACCGCAACCCCCATGCGCCTCCCGCCACCCACCGCATTCCCCCTCCCTACGCCGCTCGCTTCGCCACCCGTTCCAACCCCCAGCTTGTCGTCACTGTCTCCAGCGGCGACAAGACCAACGCCGCCGAAGATCCGGACGACGGCGAGGAGGACTACGCTGACGCCGCCGCGTTCAACCCCTTCGACAGCGGCACGGATCAGAACGACGTCGCGTCGAAGCGGAAGGACCAGTCCGATGAGCTCAGCGATGGAGCCGGCGGCGGCGGCGGAGGAGGAGGAGGAAGCTCTTACACCGTCATCCGGAGATCGAAATCCTCGGCGGTCTCCGCCGGAGATTACCGGAAGGATCGGGAGGAGTGGAGCGACGGCGCGATCGCTTGCCTTCTGGATGCGTACATGGACAAGTTCACGCAGCTGAATCGGGGAAATCTGAGAGGCCGAGATTGGGAGGAGGTCGCCGTCGTCGTGAGCCAGAGGTCGGAGAGACAAAGCAAGAGCGTCGAGCAGTGTAAGAATAAGGTTGACAATTTGAAGAAGAGGTACAAGCTTGAGAGGCACAGGATGACCAACTCTGGAAACTCGCCGAGTCATTGGCCTTGGTTCAAGAGAATGGAGCAGATCGTCGGCAATTCGTTGCCGGCAAAGGCGACCTCTGACGATGACAGAGCGGTTACTTCCTCCGGTGGCACTATGAAATCAAAGAGGTCTGGAGATTTCGGTTGTTTTAATTTTGGTGCATTGCGTTGTGGCTGATGGTGTAGTATAGTTGCTTACTCTCTTTTTGTTTGTTAGCAGAAATGCGAGTGCGATTACTAGCCCTGCACCTCTGATGAATAAGCAGCTGAAAGTGAGTCTTAAATGGCGAAGAGTGGTGTTCAAAATCAGCGGCGCTGCTCTAGCTGGCACCGCTGCTAACAACATTGACCCCAAGGTTTGTATGCACTTCCGATATTTTTTTTCGAGTGATCGTGTTAGCTTGTGAGTAGTTTGTCTTTGCTGTGTTACTTGCATTGAACAAGTGTTGATGTGTTTTTTGATTGCGCAGCTGACAATGCTGATTGCGAGAGAAGTGGCAATAGCCTGCCGCAGTGGAGTGGAGGTAATGATGTCTGTGATTGTAATTTGTGAATTTCTGTGTTCACCCTTCATTTGTACTTATTCAAGCTTGGTAAATTTTAGGTGGCAATTGTTATTGGAGGTCGCAACTTCTTTTGCGGTAATACATGGGTTAATGAAACAGGTTTGGACAGAAGCGTTGCATACCAGACTGGGTTAGTGTTATTGCTCATCTTGCATTTTGACATTGTCCTTGTGTTTTTGGATCATACCACCTGTTACTTAGGATTATGATCTTTAAAAGGTTTAATTAGCAATAGGGTATCCGAACCTGGGGATATGCCAACTGGTCGACTGGGATACTCAGTTTCCCTTGAAATATTATCCTGATTTTCACATTTTCTTAAATGAAGAAGATCAGAAGGTGTTTGGGCCATTCTTTATTTTCTGAATTGTATGGTACCAATCCTTTCTTTTTCCTCTTTCACATCTTGGCCTATAGTTTAGATACTAGCTGATTCCTCTCTTTGCTTTTCAATTAGGAGCAATATGATCATTTATTTATTCTGAACTAGAGCTGCTTGTCAGCATGCCTTGCATGGTTGACTTCTCAGGGAACTCATGAATTAGTTGTCTTACTAGTCTTGTATATGTATCCTGGAGGATGTATCATTTCATATCCTTATGTGTTCCAGTCAAATCACGCATGTATTATGTGACTAATTGCCTGGATTGGTGAGGAGACTAAGCGTAATGTGTGAAGGGTATAATAGAAGTAATCTGAATTAGGAAGAACATTGGGTTTGGTACTTCGGTGTCCAATCTTCAGCAACTTATTGCTAGGGTCATTAGAAATTGCTTAGTAGTGTTTATGATTCCGAATTTTGTGCCCACACATTACATGACCTAAACAAGTTGATTCTCCCATGTCTACCAGCATGATGACAACTGTAATGAATTCAATACTGCTCCAGTCAGCATTTGAGAAAATGGGAATCCAGACTCGTGTTCAAAGTGCATTTTCTCTGCCAGAGCTTGCTGAACCATACAATAGGCAACGGGCCATCCGGCATCTTGAAAAAGGCAGGGTTGTAATATTTGCTGGAATTGGTGCAGGCACTGGAAATCCACTCTTTACAACTGACACAGCTGCAGCACTCAGAGCTTCTGAAAGTATGTCTCTGTACCTTTTGACACTTTAAAATATAATACACCAGATTTTGAACTATTGTTCTACACCTCAGCTCTTAGAACACAGTCACATGGTACATACATGAATCCTCGCACCCTGAATCTGTTTGACTTTTGATAAATGTTTGTGACATTCTTGATTTTCAGTCCATGCAGAAGCAGTACTCAAGGGTACCAATGTTGATGGTGTGTATGACCGCACTTCGCAAGACAATAACTTTACGTTCCAGCACATCTCTTTTAGGGATTTGGTTGTCAGAGGCGAGCACAACATGGACACAATGGCACTGACCTTATGCGAAGACAACAGGATTCCAGGTAAGTACAGTCGTAATTGGCTTCAGACTTGTGCTGTATCTTGGTGCAGGCATTTCCCATTTCCAGTACATAAATGATAAATGCATAATATTAGCAATGTAGACTAGTGGGTTATTTCATTTTTTTTAATAATAATGAATAATTGAGTCATCCAACTGTCTACACTTTGTCATCAAGCATGGGTCTAAGAAACTGTGAATGGTAGATCACTCAGATAGTGCCATTGTTCATGTATACAGGGGATGAAATACAATTTATGTTTATGTGCAGTTGTCATCTTTAATCTACTAGAGACTGGAAATATATCAAAAGCACTTCGTGGAGAACAAGTTGGTACCCTGATTGATCAGGTAGAAAGTCTGAGCTAACGTTTATAAATCCCGGAGCTGTTGTATGGTTAGGTAAGTAGCCCTAGGTAGTTTTCAAGTTGGGAGTACTCATGGTTGCTGGCCACTTGCTGAGACTGCAATACCATGCCAAACGATTTGTCACCTGACTACATGCAGCGGTAGAGTATAGATTCTAACTATTGTAACATTAGCTAGTTATTGATGATTACTTGATTGATGATCATCTTTAAGTTATTAAGGCGGTGCTAGTGTTCTTTTTATTGTCTTGTAAATCGTATGAACTTGGTGACAATATTTCTTTCAGGAAGATTGTTGATGCAGATGAGGATAGCTTCTCCATTGGTACATTTAGTATGTAATACTACATGTGTTCTAAGTTATGATTCATGAAACAGTGAAATTATTGTTGTACTAATCTGTGTGAACTTTAAATCCTATATATGCATCTTAAGAGTTAAAACTCCTAGATGGCTTTATGTCTGTGTACGATCAGTTCTATCAAAAGGTAGATGCTTGAAAATTGTCAAATCCAGGCAAGTGTTAAATGCAGCAGCAATGATATTTGAATTAGGATGATAGAGTCGGGATTTGATATTCCTCTTCCCTTTCGTATTGAACCGTTGGTCGGAAATGGTGTCAAAGCCGCGGATCATCTATTAGAAAGTGTTTTCATTGAATCCATCGTGAAGTTCCGTTCACGTTAGCACACACACATGTTAAAGCATCAGCCTCGCTTCTATTTCACCCAAAGGGAGAATTAATTTAGCAGTGTGATACTAAACAGTGGTAATGGAAATGTAAAGAATGGTGCAGACAAAGCTTTTGCCGACTACAAGTCGCAAGTTTTAATTTGACTAGGGACAAACATAGGCATATTATTACAAGCTACATTACATTACATAATAGCAACCGATTAAAACTAGTAGGTAAGAATGTAAGATGATCCAACTCCTCACGGCCTCACCTGCAACAATTTGAAATACAAGGACTTACAGATACTACATTACATGGCAGAGCACAACTGAAGAAGAACAAGGCTTGAGAACGAGCCACCAGTAGCAGAAATTCGCAGCGAGACAATGCAAAACGAGAACGAGGATGAACTACAGAAACTGAGATTTACGGCGCAGGAAATGAATAGGCAATAGGGGGATCAGCAAGAACGATCAAGCTAGTCCATCTTCGGTGGTGGGAATTGAAGGAGACAGCGAATTGCGAGAATCATCGTAGTCTTCACCAAGAGGAGATCTCTCTACTCTTATGTCCTCAATCATCTTAGCCACTTCAGCCATAGTAGGCCTCTTTTCAGGCTGAGGCACCACACATGCCAATCCCACATGGAGCATTGACACAAGCTCCTCCTCAATGTTCTTGTACCGAAGAAGTTCCTGATCAAACACCTCCCCAGTCCATTCTTCCTTCACCACAGACCTCACCCATTTCGGCAGGTCCACCGCCTGCTCCTCCTCATCCATCCGTGGATGAGCAGGAGAAGGGTACATGGAAGGAGCTCTCCCTGTGAGAACCTCCAACAACAAAACCCCGAAGCCGTATACATCTGCCGTCTGCGATAGCCTCTTGGTCTCTGTTTGCTCAGGAGCTTTGTATCCTCCCAGCCTTGCAATGGCGTGAACCGGGTTCAGAAGCAGGGATAGTCCAAAGTCTGAAATGCAAGCCACACCGTTCTTGTCAAGTAGAACATTGGAAGACTTCACATTCCCATGCGGAATTTTCGCAGCACTAAACTCTGTATGAATCCGAGCTAGTCCGCGAGCAGCACCCAACATCAAGCTGATCCTTGTAGTCCAATCCAAAGGAATTCTCCCCGGGCCGCGATTATCTGGTTACAACAACAGAAACCCCAACAGTTACAGCACAAAAAACTAGCCAAATGCTCAACAGTTTTGATAATGTAAATTGCAAAATACCAATTACCATGAAGAAGTGAATGCAAGCTTCCATTAGGCATATAGTCATAGACAAGAAGCTTCTCCTCCTTAGCAAAGTAATAAGCACTGAGCCTGACCACATTAGGGTGCTTAATCTTCCCAATCAAATCCATATACTGCTCAAACTCTTTCCTCGCACAAGGGTTAGCATCCTTGAGCCTCTTCACCGCCATTGTACAACCATCATCAAGCACGGCCCTGTACACCGTCCCCAAGCTCCCTTTCCCCAACATCTCCGCCGAGGCCCGTAGCAAGTCCTCGAGCTCAAACTGCTTTCTCCTGTCGAAAAACACTAGCTTACTCCGATCAGTAGCATTAGTGCCATCACTGTCACCTCCCCCATTATTAGCATACACCCTCTTTTCACCCCCATAGCTACTCCCACTCTTCCTCTTCCCCGCTTCGCTCCCCACAATAGAGCTCGAGCTTCGGTCTCTGGCGCAGTAGTGAGCCAAAATGAACGAAATGATGACGAGAACGGCTACACAATTAGCTATCACAATTGCTACTATTGCACCAGGACTCAATCCTTTTCTTGATGTTTTTACTTTAGGCTCGTTTATGATGCTTGTTTGTGGCAAAGAGCTGGGATTAGACGGCACCGTTTCGGAAGAAGCCGCCGAGGGAGGGCTGTTAGCTCCGGTGAAGGAGCAAGCCGGTAACGGAGACGAGCCGCAGACCCCTTCGTTGCCGGAAAAGCTTTCCTGGCCGAATTTTCTGAGCAAACCTTCTGGTAACTTTCCGTAGAGCTCGTTGTTGGTTAGATTGAGCTCCTTTAGGTCGGGGAGGGAGCCTGAGATGTCAGGGATCTTGCCGGAGAGGACGTTGTTCTGGAGCCGGAGCGTGAGGAGCCGGCTCAGGCGGGAGAGGCCAACAGGGATGACGCCGCGGATGTTGTTGTCGGAGAGGTCGAGGCGGAGAAGTCGCCGAAGCGAGAAAAACTCAGGCGGTATCTCGCCGGAGAGGTCGTTCCCTGAGAGGTAGAGTAGCTTGAGGTTGGTGCAGTTGGCCAATGGCAAAACGGTGCCGTTGAGGCGGTTGTTGTGGAGGTCAAGGAGACGGAGCTGGTCCAGCTGAGCCAGCGAGTCCAGTGGGCCGCGGAGGTTGAGTGAAGGGAGGTAGAGGCCAACGACTCGGAGGTTGTTGGTGGAGCACCGGACTCCGAGCCATGCAGCGTCGCAGGGGTCGGGTCCGGTCCAGTTGGAGTGAAGGTAGCCGTGGGTGTCCGTCTGGAGGCGGAATTGAGTTAAAGCTGACGTGTCGTTCTGCGCCGGAAAAGAGACTGAGAATGAAATGAAGCCCAGAAGGATAAGGAAGGCGAAGGCGAAAGGATAAGGCTTCTTCTTCATGGCTGTGTGAGCTTAGGCGGGAAGAGAAGGAAAGAAGACAAGAGTGTTATTCAAAAAAGGAAGACTGAAGAGAGATGATGATAATAAGTGGGGAAAAGAGAAATTTATTTATTTTACTTTTTTAGCTTTTTTATTTTTTACTTTGTTTAATTTTTATTTTTGTGGAGGAATGTTATGATTATGGGGCGTATGGGGTGCTTTTGGGGAGAAGGGGTATGATTAAAGAGGAAGAATATGAGCATGGTATGGTTGTGGGAATCATTGATGTTTTCCACTCCTTTCATGTGGAATGAGTAAAGGGATGTAAGAGAAGGGTACATCTTTGTCACTTTTTCTTGACCATAGGCAAAGATGAGTCGTGGTCCATGGCGGCATGTTAGACACTAGTAACACACACAAGTTGGTAAATTGGGTATGACATTGTTTGAGGGAGAAGTGTGTGCTTGTTGACAGCGTTTTCGGTACTCTACTAATCTTAGATACTTGCAATTTGTATACATTTTGAGTGATGTTAGTTAAATAGAGTTAAAAAGAAATTTTAGAAGTATTACTTAGAACTTAGAAGGATTTCTTGGTGATTTCTAAACTCCTTAGCTTTTACAAATGATCTCGTAATAGTTGCATAACGCTACTATTATTAATAACAATTGCGACACCTTGTGCCCACTAAGTGATTTGTTTAAAAAAAGAATGATCTCGTAATAGTTTATAAACTTCAGTAAAAAGATAGATGAATCAAAATTTAGGAGATACATTTAAAAATAAAAAATCTGCCTCACCCAAGTAGTGTCTAAATTCTCTAACCGACTCTCACATGTGCACTCACCAGTCATAATTTTGGCTAATTGATCGAAGTGGGTAGCTCCAGTAGACCCATAGATCATGGAACAAATAGGGTGGGTAGGCCCAACCACCACACTACACGTATAGACGCGAACCCCCCTCGTTACCGTACGTGCGACTCTCACCGCATACGGCTCGCACAAAGACTCCTAAATCCATCCCGAGCCTTTTCTTCACCTTCGGTCCCTTTGGCGCCTCGATCAAACTTGCGTTCCCGGCCTTCGCCTATCGTATGTATCGACTTGGCTTCGTCCAGAACCACTGCACTGAGATAGACAGACTTCGTCAAGTTTACTAAATCTAGGGCGCGGGTTCGGCCTGGGCTTTTTTTTTTCAGGACCCGGGCCCGGGCCGATTGTAGTGTGACGGGCCGGGCTTTTTTCTTAAAAAATCAGGGCTCGGGTAAAACCCGGCCCGGGTAAAACCCGGCCCGGGTCAGTTAATTGCAGGGCCCGGATAAAACCCGGACCGGTAACATCCGGACCGAGCCCGCCCGGTTTTTTGAGCCTAACTCTGTTTTTGGCTGGTTGGCGGCCAATCGGCAATGCGAGGCGACGACAATGGGAATCATGAGATTAGAATTAGTTAAGTTTAGGGTTATTTGGTTATGTTCCAGTGTCATTGTATATATTCTATAAGTTTAGGATCACTTACGAAAGACAATTACAAAATAACACCTAATGTCTCGGGTTTCCGGGTTTTTTTTATTTAAAGATTTGAAGGCCCGGGACCGACCCGGACATAACAAAACCCGGTCCGTTTATCACATGACAACATATGAGCCCGGAAAAAAACCCGGCCCGCCCGGACGGGTCCGTCGGTCCGGTCCGGGTTTTTTCTTCTTCTTTGGGCTTTTTGCCCAGCCCTAACTAAATCTAAGGAATCAATAGGCAATTGCTACTAGGCGACTATGACTACTTAGTTTTTTACAAAAGAGAAGGAGTTATATGGAGCATTTCAATCATATTAATGCTTCTACTTGGAAGTCACTATTGACCAAATCGATATTGTGTATAACTACATAAGCCAACCTTACATCCATTTACTAGGCTAAAACTACTACTCGCATTCAAATCCAAATTCAAATTCAAATTACATCAATTTTGCCTTCAAAATCTAATCCATTCTCAGCCTCATAGTTGGGTTTCTGTCATATATCCATACACATATAATAGGATCTCCTACCTCTCAGATTCAAATGTCTACTTCTCTCTGTGAATATATATCAAGAATCAATTGTCTCATTCTGACTAAAGTTAATGTATACTTGCATACATGACCGTTTGCATTTGAGCAATTGATATTAAAATGAAATTGACGTTGACTCCCTCCAATAATCTCATCTGCTATTTTAACCTAGGTAGCTAGCGATCAAAATCTTACCCATAATATGAATTATCATCGTTCTTGGCGTTGGACTACTTTGTTAGGCTTTTACATAAAGGAGTTGCATGATTAACTTTGCCTGTTGTTGCTTATTAGTTATTAGTTATGACCACTTTGAGTCTTTGGAAAGCAAAGTGTTGGGTTTCCAGCCCATGTGTTTCCGGTAAGGATAGAGAATCCTTATTGATGATGATTTACTTGTAGAAGGAGAACATGTTTATCCTTATTAGGATTATGATTCATATTTGGTGAGGAAACATGTTTGTCCTTATGACTATATAAGGAGGGGTTATGCTCTAGGTTTAGGCATCACATAGATAAAAAGCAACGTGTGTTACATTCTCGGTTAGAGGGTGAGAGAGGGCAAAGAGGAGAAAGATAGGAAGAGAAGAGTATTCGTTTTCTTAGTCTTTCTTGTGTATCCATTATTAATATAGTGGAAGTGTGTGTTTCTGTCCGGTGGATGTAGGCAAAGCTATTTGCTGAACCACCTTAAATCTGTGTTCTTATGTTCTTTTCTTTGTGATTGTTTCTCTTGGTTTGCTGTGCTTGTTCTGTTTCTCTGACTAACTTGTTGACCGATACACTACAAGTGGTATCAGAGCCTAGTTGAAGGTTGGGTTCGGCTGAAATCGGTGTTGTTAGAATGGATGATGATGTGAAATGCATAATGATCAAACTCACGCACAAGAATTGGGTGACGTAGAAGCCAAGAATGGAGGATATCATGTATTGTAGGGATATGCATGAGGCCATAGAGGGTGTGGCTGCAAAGCCAACCAATATGACTGATGAGAAGTGGCGAAAGTTACACCGGAAAGCAGTTGGTACGATAAGGCAATGGGTTGATGATAACGTCTTTCACCATGTCTCGAAAGAAACTGATGCGGAAGAACTCTGGAAGATATTGGAGTCCCTATTTGAGAAGAAGACCGCTGCGAAGAAAGCATTCATTATCAAAGAGATGGTCAACATGAAGTTTGATGACAATAGTAGTGTGGCTGTGCACTTGAACAATTTCCAGAATGTGACCAACCAGTTGTCGACAATGGGTATGAAGGTTGATGATGAGCTACTCGCATTGCTGTTGCTAGGAACTTTGTCGGATAGTTGGGAAACTTTCGTGGTAACCTTGAGTAATTCTGAGTCTAATGGTGTATTGTCTATGGATACCGTTAAGGATAACATGCTTAACGAAGAACAAAGAAGAAAAAGTGTTGGCACATACAATGAGCACGCAAGAGCCCTTTATGTGAAGGGTAAAGACAAGAATTCAAGTCAAAGGTTTAGTGATGATTGTCACTATTGTGGCGAGAAAGGCCACATGAAGCGGATGTGTCGAAAGTGGAAATAAAACAAGAAGAAAGACAAGTACCAAGATGGTGAAGATAATAGCTATACGCCTATACTGCTTGTATTTCAGATGTTTCGGATGAACTTCTTACTTTACAAGAATGTCTATATGTGGGTGACAAGATTGGTTCGTGGATACGGGTGCAAGTTGTCATGTTAGTTCCAACTTGGAGCTCTTTTCTACATACAAGGTAGATGGCTTTGGGATGTTAAAGATGGGCAATTCAAGCTACCCCAAGATTTCGAGAATAGGAGATATTTGCATCGAGACTAATTTGGATTACCATATGACATTGAAGGATGTGAGACACGTTCCGGATCTACGTGTCAACATACTGTCTGCAAGTGCTCTTGACAGGCAAGGTTTCACCCAGTTTATTGGTGATGGGAAGTGGAAGCTTACGAATCGATCGTTGGACGTTGCTAGTGGAGAGTTTTGTCATTCCTTGTACAAGACACATAACTTGGTGTATAAAAGATGACTCGAGTGCAATGGGTGATACTTCTTCGGACATACGGCGTCATGGTGACGGCCA
Organism: Argentina anserina; assembly: GCF_933775445.1. Classification (NCBI taxonomy): domain Eukaryota; kingdom Viridiplantae; phylum Streptophyta; class Magnoliopsida; order Rosales; family Rosaceae; genus Argentina; species Argentina anserina. The sequence goes on from NC_065877.1 coordinate 10,272,139, forward strand.
TATAAGGAAGAAAAGCGTTCTGGAAAAGTGGTCTCAAATGTCCTTTTCCAATGGGTTTTCTGACCAGGGTGAAGATGGTCAAGAGCTGTTCCACCAACAGGGACATGGTGATGAGTTGTTCGATCAGGGAGAACCTGATCAGAGGGAGCTGCATGCTCCAACCACATAGTTCTGCATCAAGTCAGCTTGGGCAAACTCCTGGTGATGGAGTCGCGCCGGTGTACCTCCCTCATGGTCTGGAGGGGGAGATTGTTGGGTTTCCAGCCCATGTGTTTTTTCCTAAGATGGTTTCTTAGAGTATGGTGTTCCGGTAATGATAGTGAATCCTTATTGATGATGGTTTACTTGTAGAAGGAGGAGGCTTTACAGCCTACCACTATTAGGATTATGATTCATATTTGGTGAGGAAACATGTTTGTCCTTATAGCTATATAAGGAGGGGTTATGCTCTAGGTTTAAGCATCACATAGACAAAGAGCAAAGTGTGTTCCATTCTCAGTTAGAGGGTGAGAGAGGGCAGAGAGGAGAAAGATAGGAAGAGAAGAGTATTCGTTTTCTTAGTTTTTCTTGTGTACCCATTATTAATATAGTGGAAGTGTGTGTTTATGTCCGGTGGATATAGGCAAAGCTATTTGCTAAACCACCTTAAATATGTTATTGTGTTCTTTTCTTTGTGGTTGTTTCTCTTGGTTTGCTGTGCTTGTTCTGTTTCTCTGACTAACTTGTTGACCGATACACTACACAAAGTTGGTCTATGCATACCAACCTTACTGTCCTTACATGATATGATGAGCACCAAAAAGACCAACCTAAATTGTCATTGAGCTGTGTTCTCCCTGCTCTATATATGACCTTAAAATCGGATCAATCAAATTCTATGCAACAGTACGTTGCGTACAAGTATCTGAATGCAGAAATGGTGAGAAGAAGAAATAAGAAGATACTGTTACGTTCTCAGCAAAAATGGAGTAACTTCATGCCTTCATGTCTAAGCACTATAATGAGTATAATCTGAGTCTCTGAGACTCCCTGTATAAGACTTTTGTGAGTATCAAATATTTGCAATTCGTAATTGTCTAGATACCATTTGAAGATATAAGATCTACAATACACAAACCTACACCAATATGATTATGTCAACCACTCGAATCAATTAACGTTTTACATATACAATTACGACTCCTTAAGTTTAACCCGAGTTCCTTTAGAGACATCCGATGAAATTAGAATGATACAGAGAGATTTGACCCGAATGCATATAACAACTAACATGCCATGACTATATCTGAGAATCTGTTAACAACATTACTAGTGTGTCATTTTCATTATATAATAAGTAAGAGTATCAATGGAAGATCTAATAGAATGTTCATTTAGGGTACACACTTTATCTTCCCAGTTGTCAGCTGATCATCATCCTTGGAGTAAAGTCATGAAGCTCATGGTGTATCCAAAAGCGAAGGAACTGCTTACCCAGATCATAGTCTCTTCCCTCTATATTATTCTTTACTTGCTTGTTGGTTATGATTTAAAATTATGACACATGCAAAAAAGAAGAAAAGGGGAGAGATTGATGGCGCGATTGGCGTTCTAATTTTTGTCTGAAACAGCAGACAGAAGCTGTAGTAGCCAACAACAAGAAAAAAAGTAAGCAAAAGCTTGGCTGTATAATTTTTCGAATTATGGGGGAGATAATGGAAAAAAGGGGACAAAGTGGTTGTTATTTATGTCTTTCAGTATAGACAATTAGACATAAAGCCAAAGCAGAAGATTTCACCTGCACTTTTTTCTTGGTGCTTTGAATAAGTTTCCCTGGAAGACTAGAACCCCATTATTATCTCCTTGTTGTCAGTTTAAGATTGAGCATCAGGAATGATCCAGCTTCGTACCTGTAATTAGGAATTTAGGATTAAGCGATTTGCTTTCTTATCAGACCTTAACTTACTGTAATTTACAGAAGACAACATAGATCCAATGAAACCAACTTTCTTGTCCCCAACACCTAAGTATTGTGGTAAGCGTCTTAATAGTTACTTGAGATATAAGCAAAAAAAAAAAAAACATAAACACACCAAAGTTTATAGTGGTTCAAACAAAACCTACATTCACTTTGATCTCTCTTGAGCGATTTACTAATACTGAAAAATTTAGGTACAAGTACTTATTCAAGACATTAACCCCTCCATGTCTAACTCCTATCTCTCTATCACCGCTGCTCTCTAGATTTTCTGTCTCACTCAACCCTAAACCCCTACAACCCTATTTATATCAATAAGGGGTGCTGATATAATAATAGATTAGGATTACTAAACCTAATACAAATCCTAATAGAATATTGAAAGATTTACTTTTTCAAAACATATAGAAAAACAGTGCCAACTTATTTCCTTTTTAAATCTAGATTTGATTACTGAATCCTAACTCTCTAGCCTGCGTCAATGAGCCAAAACACAAGAGTAACGTGAATTGGCAAAGAAAAGACTAGATTGCCATGTTCCACTAGATAGAAAAGCTCAAGAGGACCAAGCAAAATCATAGCTCTTGTGGGATGCCCATGTTCATTTCTACTTCCATATAGAACTTTTGGTACAGTTCAGGACGATGAGAGTGATTACTCAGGACGATGAGACTGTTCGTTGATTCGTCACACCTTTCAACTCTGTTGGCCACTTATAGCCCTGAATTTTGAGGCATTAGAGCTTAGACCAACCTAATGGAAAATCATCCACATTCGGGAACCTCTACGAAATTAGGACTGGGACAACAAAGCACATCCCTATTGCAGACACTCTACTATCTTTTACGAGGAATTATAAATATACTATACCAGTTAAGGGCTTAACCATTGATATATAGTTACATAACCACCAAGACAATGAATGAAACAATTTTGACAAAGGTTTACGCACCGATAGGATAATCGACTCCAGCAAATGACTACCTGCTGATTCTTTCTGGTTCTTCTGGATGATAGGGTACCAGAAGTTGAGGCCTAGCATGATAATGTCTACTCGGAGGTTCCAGATATCCAGAAAACGTAGCAATTCTCCTGAAGAAAGAACGAGTTGCAGCATTCTGGATAAGCAGAGTTTTGGGTTCATCTTACAAGTTACAACCCAACAAATTACACCTCCACTATAGATGTTGGGGGAATTTCTGAAGAGGCATGTTAAAGAATATGTATTAGGCATGCAGGCACTTGCCTCACATGAGTTTGGACAATTGGACCGGTCACTTTCACTCCAGAGAACCAACAAGAGCAAGTGATGTAAAGAACCTAACAACATCAAACCCAGAGATCATACCCCAATTTTCAGCCACATGATGCAGTTAGCAGTTACAAGATATATGGCTTACATTCAGGTGTTGCCCCAACTATAAATACCTGCTTCCACTCTGAACTGCTTACAACAAAAAATGTCTGAAACCTTACTTCAGAAGGATGAGGCTGCTCCCAGAGAGCAATATTCTAGACATGAAGGCTGCAACACTGTGAAGCTGAAAAAAATGCAGGTGAGGCGGAGGCTTGCCCGAGGTGGTGAAAACAAACCACCCCAAGATGTCCCCCGCGGTTACTTGGCTGTGGTAGTAGGGGAAGCGAAGAGACGGTTTGTTGTAAGTACAGATTTTCTGAACCACCCAGTTTTACGGCAGCTGCTAGACCAAGCATATGAAGAGTACGGTCATGCTACCCCTGGCCCTTTAGCTATACCTTGCGATGAGTTTCTCTTTGAAGATATAGTTCACTCTCTTAGAGGTAGTACAAGCACCAATCCATTCTCTTGCCCCTTCATGGCTTTCTGAGAAAACGACCATCAAGCTTGATTTGATCATTGCAGCCCTTGTAGAAACAGAAACAATAGCTATTTGGATTACATTTAATTACCACAACACCAACCGTACTAGTTAGTAATAGCAATCCAAATAGCAGTGTCAAGTGGCATAGGAACTAGGATGTACGAAATGTGCTCAGACGTGTATCAGTATATTGTTTTACATTTATCCTTCCATTGTTTTATGTTCCAAAAAGGTTCAGGCACAGGTCAAATACCAGTTTACAAAGTCATTCATTTCATTTTCAGCAATCTTTTATTATGTCAAGATCTATTGAGAGGGCAGAAATACATAATATGCCTGCAACTAGAACTCCCCTATAAAGATCAAATATTGTAGCAAGATTCAAGCTAACTGAATTTTGGACATACAAATAAGTAGAGACAAAATTTTACCCTGATTAAAATTGTTGCATGCTAACCTTCATTTCCTTTTAAGCTCAAATCGCGTAAGAATATGAAAATCTAGTAGATGCCAGACATTGCCAAGAATTCCCTCTGATAGAGCATGATACACTTGTTTTGCAGCTACACGATGTTCTTCTAAAATTTTAGCATCACTCAATAACTTTCTGAGAGCTTCTTCAAGTTCCAATCCAGCAGAAACCTGAATGGCCATTGACATAGAATGCCCCAGAGATCAAAGATAAGCAAAAAAAATTTGTACTGAGTAGTTGAAATTTAAGATGTCCTTTTGATGAGCAACGATCGAGAACTATTGTTAACCATGTCCCATGTTAGATGGAGATATACTATGTAGAAACTTTAAACATTTGATGACGAGTAAAAAAACCGCTAAAAAACTTATCTTACCCACAAAAGCAGAGGCCAATATGGGTGACACAGTGTACTTATTAACATTAGCAAAATAACAAATAACGCTAAACAAAATCAACTCTAAACAAACTTGAACATTGCCATTTCAATACAGTTGACTTAAATTCACAGACACACACACATAAATATATAGATTTTCTCAGGTACGGACTGTCCAGATTAGGCCATTCTGGCCACCGGTGACGCGGACGGTGCCAACCGTGCTCCCCCCCTCTCGGTGATTCCATCGGTGCCGGCCGGAGCTCCATCGGCGACCCACAGCGAACGGAATGGCGAAATTGTCGGAATCTTCCCAGAAACTTGATCTTTGCAGATTCCGACCGCCGTGTGTCGCCGATGGAGCTCCGGCTGACACAGACGGGATCACCGGGAGGTGGGTAGTGTGGCTGTCGTGGTCCGCCCCGCCGTTGCAGCCTGCCGTCGCCGGAAACGGCGTATCCGGATGGTCCGGACCTCCGTAGCCAAGAAATTCTGTATATATATATATATACAGTCCCTATCCAGAGTGAAGGTTCACTCTGAAGTTTCAGAGTGAAGTTCCAATTTTGGCACACTTTTCGGTCAAATTTTTTCACCATAAGCGATTCAATATTTAGTTATGCTATTCAAGATCATCTCTATAAAGTTTCATCCAATTTGACAATGATTTGAGCTTTCAAAATTGAGATTTACACGAACGGTTCACATTGAACAGTTTTAATTCATTCATTGATTTAATCTAATTTCAATACTTTAACGATGTCCGAATTAGATGAAATTTTATAGAGATGATCTTGAATAGCATACCTAAATATTGAATCGCTTATGGTGAAAAAATTTGACCGAAAAATGTGCCAAAATTGGAACTTCACTCTGGATATGGACTATATATATATATATATATATATATATATATTTAACCTTGCCGAATGTAGAGATCCTGACCCTCGAATTAGGAAGTGGTCAGTTCTACCTGAGAACTCTTGCTCATCAAATCATTTGTATAGGCTCTTGATCGTATTTTCATAAGATGTTATGTATGTTGTACTTAGGGGTGTTAATTGAAAACCGAAAACCGAAAAATAACCGAACCATAACCGCACCAAATCGCAAAAAAATCCGCACCAAACCGAAAGATTTGGTGTGGTTTTGGTTTGGGATGTTTGGAAACCGAAACCGAACCGAAAAACCGAATATATATATATATATATATATTATAAAGAAATTATATTATTTATAGATATATTTAATATACATAATTAAATATGTTATCGATCGAGACCCAAACTTTATCAAAATTCGGTGAATTTTTTACCATATCTGTATTTATATATGCTGATCACATCCGACGGTCGAAATTTAATAATTTGAATTTTAGATATTGGAACCACAACATATCTACTAATGTGGTATAACTTGTTTAGTGGTCTTTTTGCAAATGTATGCATTTGTGAAGCAACTATATCTTATAAATAGAATTTTACAAATCTGTCTGCATGATGCGTTACGTATAGTGAAATATGAATATGGTAAAAAAATCACATATTTTCGATAACGTTTGTGTCCCGATCGAGACGGTCAACCATTTTTATGCTTGTTATCCCCTATGGGGTGCCTTATCCCTGGAAGGTAAAATTTTTGAAAATTTTACACGAGCTGCTACATCACATATATGTGAGTGTTTGCATGAAAAAATCCACCAAAACTAGTTAAGAAGGAGGGGGTAAGAACAAATTCACTTAATTAGATGAAATTAAGTTAATGTTGACCACATCGATCGAGACCCAAATATTATCAAAATTAGATGAATTTTTTACCATATCCTTATTTAAATATGTTGATCACATCTGACGATCAAAATTTAATATTTTGAATTTTAGACATTGGAACCAGACCATGTCTACTAATGTGGTATAACTTGTTTAGTGGCTTTTTGTAAATGTATGTATTTGTGAAACAACTATATATTATAAATAGAATTTTGCAAATCTGTCCACATGATGCGTTACGTATTATGAAATATGATTATGGTAAAAAAAATCACATATTTTCGATAACGGTTATGTCCCGATTAAGGCGGTCAACCCTTTTTACGCTTATTATCCCCTATGGGCCTATGGGTAGCCCTATCCCTGGAAGGTAAAATTTTTGAAAATTTTACACGAGCTTCTACATCACATATATATGAGAGTGTGCGTGAAAGAATCCACCAAAACTAGTCAAGAAAGAGGGGGTAAGAACGAATTCACACTTAATTAGATGAAATTAAGTTAATGTTGACCAGATCGATCGAGACCGAAATTTTATCAAAATTAGATGAATTTTTTACCATATCCTTATTTAAATATGCTGATCACATCTGACGGTCAAAATTTAATATTTTGAATTTTAGACATTGGAACCAGACCATGTCTACTAATGTGGTATAACTTGTTTAGTGGCTTTTTGCAAATGTATGTATTTGTGAAACAACTATATATTATAAATAGAATTTTGCAAATCTGTCCACATGATGCGTTACGTATAGTGAAATATGGTTATGGTAAAAAAATCACATATTTTCGATAACGGTTGTGTCCCGATTAAGGCGGTTAACCCTTTTTACGCTTACGCTTATTATCCCCTATGGGCCTATGGGTAGCCCTATCTCTGGAAGGTAAAATTTTTGAAAATTTTACACGAACTTCTACATCACATATATATGAGTGTGTGCGTGAAAGAATCCACCAAAACTAGTCAAGAAGGAGGGGGTAAGAACGAATTCACACTTAATTAGATGAAATTAAGTTAATGTTGACCACATCGATTGAGACCCAAATTTTATCAAAATTAGATGAATTTTTTACCATATCCTTATTTAAATATGTTGATCACATCTGACGGTCAAAATTTAATATTTTGAATTTTAGACATTGGAACCACAACATGCCTACTAATGTGATATAACTTGTTTAGTGGCTTTTTGCAAATCATGCATTTGTGAATCAACTATATATTATAAATAGAATTTTGCAAATATGTATGCAACTATGCATGATGCGTTACGTATAGTTAAATATGGTTATGGTAAAAAATCACATATTGTCGATAACATTTGTGTCCCGATCAAGGCTTTCAACCATTTTTACGCTTATTATCCCCTATGGGCCTATGGATAGCCCTATCCCTGGAAGGTAAAATTTTTGAAAATTTTACACGAGCTGCTACATCACATATATGTGAGAGTGTGTGCGTGAAAGAATCCACCAAAACTAGTCAAGAAGGAGGAGGTAAGAACGAATTCACACTTAATTAGATGAAATTAAGTTAATGTTGACCACATCGATCGAGACCCAAATTTTATCAAAATTAGATGAATTTTTTACCATATCCGTATTTAAATATGTTGATCACATTTGACGGTCAAAATTTAATATTTTGAATTCTAGACATTGGAACCACAACATGCCTACTAATGTGGTATAACTTGTTTAGTGGCTTTTTGCAATTGTATGCATTTGTGAAGCAACTATATCTTGTAAATAGAATTTTGCAAATCTGTCCGCATGTTCTTTTTATTTCGTTAAGAATCAAGTAGATAGACAAAGAAAGAAACTCCGATTTTCTTTACAAAATAACCGAAAGAAAAACCGATATAAACCAGAGAAAAACCAAACCAAACCAAACCGAACACAATTGGTTTTTGAAAAAAAAAAGTGAAAAACCAAACCGAACCAAACCGAATAAATAGAACGGTTTGGTGTTCGGTATCACCTATAAACCGCACCATTCACACCGATTAACACCCCTAGCTGTACTCTTGTGTAATCTGGTTAGTTTAACCTATAGTATGAGAAAATGATGACTGAATAGTCAAAACAATTAAGTTCAAAGTACTAGAAAATGATAAATTTCATTCTCTTATACTAGATATGTGCGAATGCTTTTGATGAGACTTGCTAAGTTATTATATTACATGTAAACTTATGAAGCATTTGTAAGGTTTAGAGCTATATTTGTAATCTTGAAATGATATTTAAAGAACAGAGGATAGAAATTATTCACACCTGTAAAACTGAGAGAGAATTTAATCGTTGCATTTCTAGTACCATGCTTGAAAAATGCCCGACATGCGGACCTGAAAAGACAGGATAAAACAAAACATCTATCACTGTGTTTTGTGATAAGAATAATGATTAATCTGGAAGTAAATGTTCACCGGTCAAAATGGCACAGCCAGCAGCAGCAGCTTCTGATATGTTATGACCAGAAAAACTAGGAAAAAAGGAACCTCCAATTACAGCTATCGGAGTCAACCTATACATGTGTCTCAGTTCACCTATATATCAAGGATGCAAACATATAATGAGAAGAATAATATTCCTGAAGCAATTGGAGGAGAATTTAACTATAAAAAGTCTACGTCCTCATCTAAAATTTGTCTGAATCTCAAGGGGGTATAAGATTATAAAATAAGCTGACCTAATGTGTCCACTACCAATATATTTGTTTCTCCGACAAGTTTCTGATGCTGAGACCTCAAAGCTACACCATGTCCTTCTCTCCATAATTTCTGCAGCACTTAAGAAAACAGTATAAAGTATGATTAATACAATTAATATTGTATAATTAATTTCAAGTAGTAAATCACAATGAGGAGAATTGTAGGTCATCAAGAATTAAAAGTCAAAGAGATTGCACTTAGTCATACTTGAGCAATATCTTTTCCATGCTGTGGATGCCGAGGTACAATAATTGTGAATAGATTAGGATATTCTTGCGTCAGCACTTTGTGAATGCTTAGTATCACTGCAGGTAGTATTAGTGAGTTGTTCAATCAACATGAATCAACTAGCCATGAATTACTAATATATGATTGTAAAGATGAAAACCACAATAAAATCAATAACGAATTGAGGATTCATATGAAGAACCCAACCCCGCTGGAAGAAATTTATCGTAACATCTCAGACTAATTATGACTTTCCTATGGGTTTCACTAAAAAAGAACAAATGCTATTCCTATTCCTATTCCTATGGTATCACCAATATATCAAATGGCTGTGTCAGAATAAGATTACTTCACACTCATACTGAGTGAAGATGTAAAAGGAAGTGACAGATTAGCACAATGTCACTAAAAGAGAGCTAACAGATGGTGGAATGGATCATAACATGAATCATCCAGATAAAAAAAACATGATGACAGTTAAAAATGATGTTACAGGACTTAGTGGCACCAAATGAGAATCATGTCCATTGCATTATACAATCAGGAAGATGGTATGAAACAAAAATTAAATTCTGATAATGAGGTAAGATGACAGAACAGAAACTAAGGTTAGGTGGCAGAAATTCACCTTCTTCTTCCCCCTTATGTATAGAAGAAGCCATCCAAACCTGCCTGTGGGAAAGTTGTGAGGTCAAACCTTCAGTACTTCTCATCTCTCCCTCACAATTGTCAAAGTCTTCAACAACTGAAGAGAACATCTGGATTAGAGCTTAATATAGATAATCAGCTTCTTTTGGAGTATCTAATATGATTTTGGTCTCCATTCTTTTAAACTTTCCAATTGACTCTTAAAGATAAGAGAATAAATAATAAGCTTCATCTCCAAATGTCAAGCCCTAAAAATTGTAAATTCTCATTTTGAAGAATACCACATTTCAGGTCTCCAGAAAAGTTTATGACAAAAGGTGGGGCATGTAGTAGCTGAAAGTGGATAGCTTGCGTAGTGCTCTGTACCATGCAAAAAAATCAATTAGAGAAATAACAACAGAAGCCACAGGTTACTGCAATTTAATGTATAGCAGCACATACCAATGGGGCAATTAACGAAAACTTAGAGAGCATCAGCGAAATAAGAGGAAGAAGCACTGGTCCTGACCAACGTTTGAAGGATTTAGTTGAAATCCGTGCATTTAATAACGCCAGCATGATCTGAAGGGAATGTTGATACCAGAAAGAGCACATAAGTATGCCAAAGTTATAATCATATCACAATTCACACATAACATCAAAGCAAGCTGATCAGCATATTGAGAAAAAACAAGCGAAGTAACTATTTTCACGCAAATAAGCGCATTGAAGCAAGCTTTGGGGGTGAGGGTAACAAATAGAGCCCTTTAGAGTAATATTAAAACGTTATACTTGGGTGATATTAAGTTTCATTTACCATATGCCAAAATATATTAGTGAAAGCACATCTGTGAGATATAATACTTACACCCTTTTCCGAAGCACTGATGATCAAATTCGGCCACAGCTCACTCTCCATTAACACAATTGCACTCGGCTTCCAATGACCAAGGAATGTATCCATAGAAAAAGGGGTATCAATCGGCGCAAACTAGTTCAACCAGAGTTTGAGTACATCACAACCAGAAAAATTCCATCTTTTCATTCAATCAGGCCACAGAGACCAACACTAATACATTGCAACATAACAGTAAAAAGTACCTGATGAATAACACTAGCCGGAAGACGTTTATTAATTACTTCACTGCACATTATAAAGTGAACAAGATAATTAATTGTAAAATTCCAAAGATACAAACTTGACACTTCTTTGAGAAGTAAGAATAAACTTGACGTAATGTTCAGTCTTACAATGCAGAAAACGTCGTAGTGGTCATCAAAATGGTCAAATCAGGCCTCTTCTGAATACATTCTTTGATGACAGGAATGGCAGACATTCCTTCCCCTGCTCTCAAAATTTCATCACCACCCCAATATCAGAACCCAACTGATTTATCTGAATGAAAAGAATTAAGTAAAGGAATGGGGTTTGTGGATACCTAAAGAGACGGCGTGTAACCAGAGGAGTGGGCCCGGAGGTCGAGGGAGGGAAGGGCGGCCGAGGCGCTCGGGCCAGCGGAGAGGGTGCTCGAGGCCTCGGAGTTTACGCCAGTGGAGGTGGAGGTAGAGCAATGGAGACAGGCCATGGCTCACCGCTCTGTAGATGTTGTAAATCAACTTGCCCTTCGTTGCCAACATTGCACCGAGTAGAAGAAAGTGGTTCACTTCAACTCCAAGTTCAGGCTGTTTAGCAGTTTTGCACTTTTGCTGTTGAAGACAAAATGACGGGAAATCGGGGGATAACAAAAGGGGTTTTTGATTTTTTTTTTCGTTTCACGTTCAAGAAATTGAACTGTGGTCATTTTTAGAGCATCCGCACCTATTAAATGAGCTTGTTCAAACTAAATTTTGTTCAACTAAATTGATTTTAAAATTTTCTCAATCAAATTAATTTTCCCATACACTCATTTACAATCTGTTTGAACAATTTAATTTTGTCTTGTTATGAAATGATTAAAAATATTTTACCGGATACACTTACAACAAATTATAATGTTCCACGTGTCGTTATTAATTTGATATTATACAAGATTTCCGATAGATGTTCGATTAATAGAGAATTGACACGTGTTACTGCCACATGTCATTGTCGGAAAAATAATTGGACCATAAAAAATAATTCGACCAATTGGCTATAAAAAATTGTCTAATATCACTCATTCTATACTCACACCATTGTAAAGAATCAAAGCAGATTTAGGATCATTCAATCTAAACACTTGCAACATTTCCTTGTTCATGCACCAATGAATCCTTTCAACTTTCACAATTTTTTCAGGCGGAGATAACGTCAACAAGAAGAGGATGACCATATGGAGCAATCATTCGTCAATCAGGTGGTCATGGAGGAAGCACAATACGACGATGAACCAATACGGTCAAGCGGTTCACATTGCGGTAAAAAACCGAATAAGCCACGTCAAAGGCTATCTAGGGGACACAATCTCATGGAAGATTATTTCATCAAATGTCGAGTCTTCAACACACAAGACTTTTGCCGGAGGTATAGGATGAGCAGAGACCGATTCAACATTATCATACGAACCTCTACAACTACAACCAATCTTGGCACCAAAGAGAAGACGCCACTGGTTTGCTAGGGCTACTTCCCCAACAAAAGATAATTGGGGATCTACGAATGCTGGCGTATGGGTCAGCCGCAGATCAATGTACTGAAATTACAAGGATGGGGGAATCGACTACCCTCCATTATATGAAGGAGTTTTACAGGCAAGTGGTTCACCTCTATGGTCCAAGATACCTTCGTAGTCCAACACTGGCAGACCTCACGCGACTACTAGCTAAAAGCGAACGCCGAGGCTTTTCAGGTATGATTGGAAGCATCGACTGTATGCACTGGGAGTGAAAAAACTGCCCAACCGCCTATTAGGGAGCATATTCGGGTCGAAAGGGTCGTCTAACGGTTATCTTGGAGGCCGTGGCCTCCTATGATACGTGGATATGACACAGTTTTTTGGGTGTCCTGGAGCTAAAAATGACATTAACGTGCTCTACCTATCGAATGTGTTCTCAGAGATCCTTGTCGGAAGAGGCCCAACTACCATCTATGAAGTCCACAGACAGAGGTACTCGACAACTTATTATCTGGCTAACGAAATATATTCAAGGTACTCTACATTTGTCAAAACAATTCCCAATCCCCAAACGCCACAAGAGCGCTCTTTGCAAAGAAACAAGAGGCATACCGGAAAAGATGTGGAGAGGGCATTTGGCATCTTGCAATCTCAATGGGCAATTATACGTCATAGTTGTACAGTGCACCACAAATCGGTAATGACTACCATCATGTTAGCTTGCATTATATTGCATAACATGATTGTTGAGGAAGAGTGCGTGGAGGATGAGGAAGAAGAAGACTTGCAAAACCCATCGAGGGCTTTTCGGGTTTAAGATGGGCCGGTGGATGTACAAGGGAATCAAATTCATTTTGAACCAATCAGTAAAGATGGAGCCAATATACAACGGTTTCATGACCGTGTTGCCGATCTCGAATTCGTTTACATCCATAGAGAGCTCCAGAGATACTTGGTAAAACACATTTGGAGGGTGAAAAAAGGTGAAATAGTCTAAATATATGTATTTTCATTCAGTTTGTATTTAATTATTAAGTTTGTGTGTAATTTAAGTATGTGTTTTAAATTTTTGTATATTTTAATTTCTTTTTAATAAATAAATTACATTTTTATTTCTTGAAAATTTAAATTACATCAAATTTAAATTACAATCCGAATACTATAACTATCATGGAAATAACACGCGATTCTGGTGATAACAATCCGAATATGCTTCATCAGTAGATTGATCTTGACTAGCTCCTCCTTTCATTAAGGATTTCTAGTTTCCTTTTGGTAAAATACATTTTCGGGATTGGGGTTATAGCCTCCAAATCCATTGTCATGATCTTTATGTCATTCTCTTGTTTCTTTAATCGTAACTCTTTCTTCCGCCCTTACTTCCTTCCGTTTTTAAATGTCTATGTACTCCGCGTAATAATTAAGCTCACTTTCATTATGTGCTAGCCTCTTGGCGTACCATGATGCTTGGTCACTTGAAAATGGTATGCAAAACCTCAACTCGTTGCTCAATATGAGTCTTACCATGTTTCTTTTGGCACCTAGCTTCCTTTGCTGCCTTGGTTCCCATTGGTCTAAGCGGACTCGAGGAAGCTGCCGTGTTGCTTTGAGATGTTTCATTCACTTGGTCGTCATCCAAATCGATGGTTGGAGATGATTCGGTTGCGGAATGAGTAGCATCGTAACTACTTGCATATGAAGATGGAGTAATAGGTAGCACCGCAACAAAAGATGGATGATCTTTAACCACTTTCCAACATTCAAAGTGTGTAAATTTTCTTCTTCTTGGCATTATAGTAACATGATTAAGCTTGTCGTTTCTAATGAAAACTTATATTAGGTACATATTTAATTACATAATTTAAAAAAATTGGATAAAACAAATAATGTAACCAAATTAGATATATAAAAAAATAATGTAAACAATGCTACATATTTAAACAAAATTAGATATATATTTAATACATAATTTAATTATATATAATCGAATAAAAATGATAATATATGATAAAAAAATGTAAACTTACTTCATCCATTAACGAAGTGCCGCTAGCTAAACGTTGACGCGCCGCCGCCAATCATTCGCCCCATTTTTGCAAGAGTAGCTTGAACTTGTTGTAGTGAGAAGCAAGCGCGATTCGGGTCCTTGGCTCATTCGGAGGTTTCTCACCCGGTGCTAGCACCCAATTTTGCATATAATCGGCAACAATTGTCTCTCACAATTTGTCTTTCTTTTGTTTGTTACCGTCGTATTCATCAACGCTATGATGGATAAAGAGATGTACATTTCTAAATCTTCGGAAGGAAGCCAATGGGAACCCATTGTTTTGGAAAAAAAAATGCTAAACGAAATGAAGGAGGAAGATGTGAAATTTGTTGTGCACAAATTGATGTGAGTTGATCAAAAATTGAAGTAGTATTTATAGGCATATTTTTTGGAGAGGTGGGAAATTTTTGGGATTTTTAACTATTTTTTGGGGTTTATTTACGTTCAGATAAAATAGTAGCCATTGATTATGAATTCTGACCGTTGGATCGAAATTTTTGATTCAAATAAAAGACCCAGATCCATTTAACCGTTAGAGTTTGATGGAAATCCGATAAGCCACGTGTTAGCCATTCTGTGGTCCCCCTTTTACTCGCGCGTGCAATGCATACGCCTAAAAGAAAAAAAAATTCAACATGCCGACGTCACCCACGTGTGGGCTCTGCTAGACAAACGAGCAAAGGTCGGAGTAAATTATGCTCGAGCGATCGATCGAGCAAAGCCTTTCGGTTAACTGGGTGAGCACCAACAACTCCGGTGCGAGCTCGGATCTGGGTTTGCTCGAGCAAACTATCACGATCCCACCTCTTGCTCAAGTAGCTCTCCTCCTCTTGCTCGCTGGTGTAGATGCTCTTATAGTAATTTAGAAGGTGTAAATAAAATCTCACCTTATAAAAGACAAAAAATATTAGAAAATCATGGTCAAACAATTGCTAATATATCTAACTCTCTGATGCATACTGCTAATTGTTGAAGAAAATAATGACGGTAATGTTAGCGAGCATTAACAGTGACTATGGAGGATTTGTATGAATATTTTTAGAAAGAGTGAATAAATCTTCAATTTACTACTCTAGACTGAAACCCTAATATTGTAAAACATAAAGACGATAATATTAACATACCAAACTAAATACCGGGACATAATATTAACATAGTAAATTGTCATTTATCTTATGTGAAATATTTCATTTCCAACTACCCTTCACATGCAACATAATTTTTAGATTTGCACGTGCACAAATTAACATAGTAAACCAAAAACCGGGACATAATATCCAAGGTCAAGCTCTCAACAGACACTTGATGACAATACAATTAAAAATCTTCCAATTGGAACTCAACTCATGTCCATAACAAAGTGAAACTCAAACGCAGACCCACGATCGATTAAAGACGTTTGAAGAGAGACTCGCACTGATACAATATCAACTTGTCGTTGTTGTGGTCCGTTAATCAATTATACCGATGTTTTTTGTAATTAAAACTCAACACTTCACATAAATTAGGACAATATCACAGCAATCGTGATTGGGACATGCCTTGGTACACTATTGTAAATTTGTTGTATTTCGAACAGTGGGTTCAATACAAACTGTTGAAGTTTGGGGCTTGGGGTGCCCGGCCTGCTAACAAAACGTACGTTCGTGACCCCTTAGACTGAGGTCTAAGACTACCAAGAGTCCAAGACGGGTATCATAGTCATGGGCCGGCCCTGGCTATAGATAGTCACGAGTCACGACATTCCCATATGTACGATGAAAGTATAATCTGGCATTCTGGCGAAACTTAATTGGATAGGCGTGCAAATGATTGATGGTATAAAATTATTTAAAAAAAAACAAAAGCTTGGTGTGTCCAAATCAAAATAACCCTGGATGAATGAGTCGATCATGAATAATTTGTAATATTGATATAACTTTGAAAGAAAAGCAAGTACAATAATAACGATTTCTAATCTTTTCTACTCGAACCACGTAATTATAAGGTCATGAATGAGCTAAGCAGTTGCGAAAGGCCTCATTTTTAATCTTAATACATATCGGAATCTTCAGATTAAAATTGTTAAATTGCATACGCCAAGATTAGGTGAATCCATATCCTACCAAATCAGGGACCAGATCATCAACTGAAAACGTAAAGACGCAATCTAAGTTGATATGCCTGCTGTGATGCTAATGTTCTACACATTTCTGGGTTTAAAAGTTTAAAGGAGTTGGATCATTTCATGTCTCAAAGAAAATAAATCATCATTATATGAGGATGAGCAATTGGTCGAGAGGCCAAGATGTACATCTTCTAGCTAGCTAGTTTTATCATCTATATATTCATACTCAACATGTATATGTTTCTAATTTGGTCTGTTTCTATGAATTATTGATCGAGGTTATATCAGAGCACGTAAAGAACAAATGTATGATTATGGGGCTATGGCAATCATGGTACGAAATGGTCCCAGAACCCACTCATAGACGTCCCTACCTGAGAGTTTTTAAGACTTAAAAGGACATA
The DNA here is from genome assembly GCF_933775445.1 of Argentina anserina. Classification (NCBI taxonomy): domain Eukaryota; kingdom Viridiplantae; phylum Streptophyta; class Magnoliopsida; order Rosales; family Rosaceae; genus Argentina; species Argentina anserina. The sequence continues at coordinate 10,289,278 of NC_065877.1, forward strand.
AGATGAATTAGATATCATATAGAGAGGTTTTCCAGATTAAATACATAAGTTTCTCCATGAGAAAGACAAAGCATCTCATTTCCTGACAATTCGCTATGATTTGTCACGTAATTTAATCACCAACTATATATAACAATACTACTTATTAGAATGATACACGAACTGAAAACATCAAATATGGAGAGCTACGAGATGGTGGGTTTGGTCATTGGGGTTTTACTATCATGGGTGGCGTGGGTGTCAGCAATAAAACTTCGACGGCTTCGTTCTGAGGAGCAAAGGCAGCTCCCCCCAGGACCAAGATGGTGGCCGGTGGTCGGGAACATTTTTCAACTAGGCTTGGGACCGCCCCATGAGTCATTTGCCGTACTAGCCCGTAAGCACGGTCCTATCATGACCTTGTGGCTAGGTTCAATGAGCACCGTGGTGATTTCGTCGAGAAATGTGGCTCGTGAAATGTTTAAGAACCATGATGTTGTCCTAGCTGGTCGAAAAATATACGAGGCCATGAAAGGTATGTCTTGTTTAAGAGAGTACGTGAGATTTTTGTATATCAACTTAAACACTCATTTAAGATAGAACTGTACGTGTTGCTTTTATTTTAATCCTAGGTGATTATGGTAATGAGGGTTCGCTGATCACGGCACAATATGGCTCACACTGGCGCATGCTGAGGCGGCTATGCACCGCCGAGTTCTTCGTAACCAGCCGACTCGACGCCATGCGTGGTGTTCGTGGTACATGCATCGATCGCATGGTGCAGTTTATAGAGAATGCTAGTACTAGTGACAAATCCAATGTTGGCGCCACAGTTAAGAGCATTGATGTGGGGAGGTTCTTTTTCTTGATGGCTTTTAATCTAATTGGGAACCTTATGTTCTCCAAGGATTTGTTGGACCCAAATTCGGAGAGAGGAGCTGGGTTCTTTTACCATGCAGGCAAGGTTATGGAGATGGCGGGGAAGCCTAATATGGCAGATTTCTTTCCAGTTCTCCGTTGGCTTGACCCGCAAGGCATCAGGAAGAATACCCAATTCCATGTCGAGAAGGCGTTTGAAATTGCCGGTGAGTTCATCAAGGAAAGAATGGAAAGCATGCACAGTGATGAATCTGATGTTGGCGTAGAGAAGACTAAAGACTTCTTAGATGTGCTCTTGCAGTACGACTCGCAAGGTGATGGGGGTGATGAGGAGGCGTACAGGTTCTCTTCCCCGAGAACCATCAATGTGATTGTTTTCGTAAGCAATCTGCTACTTCTCGACGTATACATTTATATGTTGTCAAATAATGTTTTGATTTCTTATGTAATTAATCAAGTTGTTACTTCAGGAAATGTTCACGGCAGGGACTGACACCACTACAAGCACTCTGGAGTGGGCGATGGCGGAGCTACTTAACAATCCGAGAATTCTAAAGAAAGTTCAGACCGAACTAAGGAGCACCATAAGTTCTGGCGAGAAACTTGAAGAGAGAGACATCGAAAACCTCCCCTACCTCAAAGCAGTCATCAAAGAGACTCTGAGACTTCACCCACCTCTTCCTTTCTTAGTCCCACACATGGCCATGGACTCTTGCAAAATGCTAGGACACCACATTCCGAAAGACACCCAAATCCTAGTGAATGTTTGGGCAATTGGACGCGACCCCGAAATTTGGGAAGATCCTTTAATATTTAAACCAGAGAGGTTCTTGGAGCCTAGCGTGGTTGATTATAAAGGACACCACTTTGAGTTCATACCATTTGGTTCTGGACGTCGGATGTGTCCTGCTGTGCCCCTAGTCTCCAGGGTGCTTCCTCTAGCCCTGGGATCGCTCTTACACTCCTTTGATTGGGTTTTACCAGATGGCCTCAAGCCGGAGAATATGGACATGGCTGAAAGGATGGGGATAACACTTAGGAAATCTGTCCCCTTAGATGTGATACCTTTACCTTACGAAGGAGATGCCAAGTGACAAATTAAAAAGGGTCATGCTTGCTTTTGGTTTTGGATCGTATTTGGCTATTTGCTGATCAGTGGCCACACACGCACACATATAATGGCAGTTGATGTATATACGTATAACATCATCTTTTACGGTGATCGATTGTTATAACTTAATATGGTCTGAAAATGTGATCCCGCTGATCCATTTAAACTTGCTCAATGCCCATCCGTGCGCATACTAGCAGCAAAGCATTCAGTTTAAGAAGACAAGGACGATAAATTGTAATATAGTTATTATAATTACACATATCCTTTGTTAATGCGATCAATTGTAATATGTTATTGTAATTAAATCCTTTGTTAATGAATTTGGCTGTGTGTACGTATTATATCTTGTCACAAGTCCTTCCATAAGCGAATTGTAATATGCATGGTTCTTGTAAATTCTTTGATAATGAATTTAATTGGTTCGGGGCGGACTGTAATATATATATGAGGTTTTTCAGGTGCGGAGGTCCGTCCAGTCCTTAGGTAACAATGTATATATCACCTTTGCAAATTTTCAGCCAATTTAGTAATCGTTAAATTACTCAAAACTGCGTTTTTCTATTACACACATGAACAGTTGAAATTCGGTAGATTTAATCCGTTCATTGGTTTAACTTAGTTAGATACCTTAACGATCACCAAATTGGCTGAAATTTTACATAAGTGATCTATACGTTATTACCTAAGGATTGGACGATGGAGATGTGAAAAATCGATTGAAAAGTTGATAAAAAATAAAAATCCGTACCTTAGCTTAAGGTACGGACCTCCGCACCTGAAAAACTCTCTATCCAGAGTGAAGCTTCACTCTGGAATTTTAGAGTGAAGTTCCAATTTTGGCATACTTTTCGGTCAAATTTTTTCACCATAAGCGATTCAATATTTAGGTATGTTATTCAAGATCATCTCTACAAAATTTCATCAATATTGAATTGTTTATGGTGAAAAAATTTGACTGAAAAGTGTGTCAAAATTGGAACTTCACTCTGAAATTTCAGAGTGAAGCTTCACTCTGGATAGGGACTATATATATATATATATATATATATATGCATGCACTTTTCCACTATACATAGACATATATAAATATAATGGAATGACACTTACGGAGTTACTCATGGCTGGAGCTTAGGTTTCTCCAAATATTTTCTAGTCTTCATCCGTGGTACTTCCGAGTTCCGAATGATGAGTATAATGAAGAGTCTTACATTGGAGGAGAAGAACAGATCGATGATCTGATAGTTTCAATTAATTAGAGGGAAACACTGTAAAATTTTCCCTTCTACAGCTATATGATCTATATCTAGTGTCTCAGAATGGAGAGTCACAACATTTGATTTGCAAGCTGCAAATAATTATATTATAGAGATAGAGAAACTGCCGTATAGATCATGGAAGAACTTTTGCCCGACCAGTTTATATATCACATTTTTCACATATGATATATCTACACATTCCGACATTACGTGAAGTGCTCGAAAGAGTTTTACAGGCCAGCAAAACCAAGGGGTAGAGAATCCTGGATCCGGAAGGCAGAGAAGATAGAGGGAGGGAGTCGGGAAGGCCAATACACTGGAATCTTTACTGTGATAGAAAATAAAATTAAAAGATTCCTGATTTAAAAAAAAAACGAGAGATACCTTTCATAGGTTACAAGTTTGTCCGCAAAGAAAACGACATTATGGTTTCTTTGTTTGTCGTCTTCTCAGGCAAGACGACTTTCTATAGGTTACAGAACGTCGCAAGAAGACTACAGATCGATGTTTATAATTGAATATTTTAAGGTAACCGTTTATATTAAGCAATAATCAAACTGACACCAATATATTCAATATCCGCAGCGCTTAGTCTTCATTAATGGGTACGCTCATCAGTCATCACATTGTGGATCGAGTCATATTATTATGAGGATTGTGCATATTTGAGGGAAGCAAGAATCTCTGGCATGATCAGTTGGGCATATGCCTGCGCGTAACTGTGGAGTTCACAAAATTGCTTAGAATATATATATATATATATGCATAGGCATTATACAAACATATTTAGCTAAGGCACATAATTTCCTTCCCAGAGTTTGGCAGTTGACCACCCCCTGGGGAATATGCATTGACATTATTGATCGATGATGCATTACTTATCGGAAAAACCATGCCCTAGCACGTCCAAAAGCAAAAGCAATATTACATAGAATGTTGTATTATTATGTGTTGAAATGTAAGCTAGGGTTTTCATGAACACGATAGCAGAGGAAAGGAAGAAGATGATGATACTAATTGATTAGCTCAGATATCTGACTAGTGTTCAAATATAAGCTAGGATTTTGATGAATGGAAAGCATAGCAAAATCGAGAGGAAGAAGACAATGGTACTATTGATCAATCAATCAGCTAAAAAAATCTGTATAGTAAGTTGAAAGGTAATCAGGCTAGGGTTTTGATGAATCTGAAAGCAGAGAAAGAAGGGATCAAGAAAATGGTAATTTTGATCGAATGATTTACCTCAGTAATCTGACTAACAATGCTTATTCGAATTCAAAGACTTTAATGTATAGAAGGTTGTGACTACTTGTGAGTTGTGACTAATAGGTTTTCTCTCTAAGCAATCTTAACAACATACTATATATTAAGGTAATCTTTCTCACATCAGCTCTTGTTGGCGCGATGACATCTTAAGAAAATTAGAGAAAGAGAGTTTCTATTTATATCTCCCAAAATGGTATTTAGACCTCTTTTTTTTCTTAGATAGTTTTGACTTAATCAATGCATATGAAATTACCAAAAACTAATTCTTAACTTATCTATTCTAAATTACAAATGTAAATAATTATCTTTTATATTTATTGCTAGAAAATCTCAAAAAATGGGATATCAAAATGCATAAAATGATTTAATTGATTACCTTCTTTTTTAATAAACATCATAAGTCAAAAATTAAATGTAGTTATGTAGATGATTAACATCAAATTTTGAATGCAGACGATTTAATGCATAAACTATATGACTATCTAAAATTTTTCTCATAAAACTTTGATTTGAGTCAAAGAACAAAATTCATTCATTAGAGGTTATAATATTTCATATACGTTGATGTTAATTCTTGGTGAGTTGCACACACACACACACACACACATATATATCAGTGAATGAAAAAACTAGTCTACCAATTTTTTTATGAATTTAGAAAACGAGTGGAATAGTGAATTAATTCGAGAAGATAGTTTGTATAATTATTATACATTTTTCAAATTGTATATAATAAATGAATTTTTGAAATAGAGTAGGAAAGAAATTAATTGATAGTAGTCTGATTTAATATACCAAATTAGATATTGTGCATTTTAGGAAAACTATGGAGGTCTAAAGAACATTTTAAGTATCTATAAAAGCAAAATTGAGGTCCACTGAGTAAGGATGTCTAAATACCGTTTTTGGAGGTATGATTAGAAGTTCCCTTAGAGAAAACCTCAAAGTAGGAGACCCATTTTAAGATAAACACATACCTTTAATTTACACACAATTCATATTTTAAACCTTCCATATAAATTATATGTTTGTAATTAATATTTTTAACAAGTCTAATTTGCCCTTTAGCATCTTTTTATTTGAATTTGAATTTTTTTACTAAACTTAAATCTTATTAACTCCATTTCAATCAATTTCATCAATTAATTTATCTTAATTTGGTGACTTGAGCCTATATATATACACACATTACAAAACTATTTCATTAGTAACAAAAGTTTGTAGTTCTTAATCTATTTAGTAGGTATATTCCATCCAATATTGTAAAATTGAGAGATTTGATATGAAAATGGAGAGATATGCTTTGAAGAAATGATGAGGCCGACTATGCATATGGTATTTTCCACCATTTCTCTGAGTGATAGTTGAGAACTTGAGGAAATGTTTTGAATAATACAAAACATGTCATAGATTCCACGAACGTGTTTACACTTTGTATTTCTTATCATAATATGTCACATCTCGGATTGGAACATGACCAATATATTAAGATTAAAACATAAATTAGCAAGCGAACAGACCGATTAAGTTTCACTTAGACACTCACTAACGTGAACAAGTGAATAAAATTTTCCGACAAGACAAACACGTTCACGAAAATAAATAATAATACTTTACATTTCCGCGAAAATAAATAAATTTATACAACAAGGAACGCGGAAGGTAGCGCTAGTGCCACCAGCCCAATACTAAACACAAAAACTAGATAAAAAGTGGTAAAATACTAAGAGGAGACCTCGAAGAAACTTTACTCGAAAACATTTGTACAACACATGAGAATGAGATGCATGAGGGTGAACACGAACGCTAACTCTCAAATGAGGCTCCTAGCTCCAGAAATCACAATCGAACCTACAAGGGAACTAAAATAGGGGTGAGTGTCGTCCTCATTTGCCCAGTAGGGCTCAGCCCGCCCATGAGGTTTGAAAATCGGGTAAGGATAAGTTTTATAAAACATTAAGGGTAGGTTTTTGACGTCCAGAGAATACCATATTTAAAATATAATGCAAATTTGGGAAATATCATGCTAAAATAGTTTGTGGAGTTCCAAAGGTAGGGTAAGTGTCACACCCCGAGACCATTTTAGGGACCAGAATGCAACAGTATTCGCCGTAGTCCCGAATTAATAAGCAATCGACACGTCAAGACTGACATGTCGACTACCTATTAACTCGAAACTACAAGGCTAATGATAAAAAATAAGAACAAAGTGACGATAAGGCATGAGGATCGAATGAAATATACAAAAATAACAAATGCGGAAGGTAGCAATGTAAGACTCAAACATCAAACAAAGAACATGTCTAAGTCTCACCGGCCTACTCGGTCTGAAAAGAAGGTAAATGACCAAGTCAGAAGACGAGATATACTAGAGTACGTCAAATGCGTCAACTGAATCCAACTCGGAGATCGGAAAACTGAAACAATGTGAAGTAAGATCACAGTAAGACCGATACCCTACCGAGGTAGGGTTTGAACCAAGAAAAATAAGATAAGGGTGCAATGCTTAAATATAGGAACATCTAAATGAGCGCTCAAGTAGGAAGTGAGAAAATAGAGTGAAGGAATAACCAAAATGACGTTTGGTTATTGATAGGTAGGAAGATATCCATAAGCGCAAAATTGAGCTAACACCACGGTCGGATGATGTAATAAAGAAAACCACAGGATTATCGACATCCCTGGTAATTGGGGCCTCGTCTCACCTTCAGGTGAACTATGCGTCTAGTACTACCCATTCACGAGTCACGAAACTGGAAATTAGGACAACGGTACCACTCAGGATAAAGTATATGGTGCCGGATATCAGGACAACAAAATCACCGTACATACGCATAGTTGATACCAGATATCACCAATAATATAGTATGGTGCCAGACATCAGGACAACGGGATCACCAATACTAAATAAGACACGGTGCCAGATATCAGGACAACATAATCACCGATAATAGAGTATGGTGCCGGACATCAGGACAACGAGATCACCACTACTAGATAAGACACGGTGCCGGATATGAGGACAAAGGATTCACCGATAATACAATATCTCGATAAATTTACTATCTAACTCGAGTAAAGTGCTTGAAACGTCAACTAAATAACCGCATGAATAACGATGAATATGATGATGAGGAAATAAATTAAATAAAGTTGTGCATTACACAATTAAAAATATCACTAACTTTGAAAGGTAACGGCTTACCCTAGTTGGCGACTCACCCCTTACCTGAGATAGCAGTGCCGAAGTCCATGCTCTAGATCTCGCTCCTCATACTCTGCGTAGAATCGCGGCTCTTGAGTTCGTCTCATAGCTCAATGAATAACGGAAAATGGGGGTAAGGTTTACTGTGCTTATAGTTTATTTAACAAATTATCGACAATTGACCAATTTGACCATTCGAGTCGAGGTCTCGGGATGATCGGTTGATTTTTTCTAAAGGTGAGTGTGAATTTATTTTATAAAATGTATCCTACATTTAAGACGCGAATTACCGATAAAGATGGAAATGTTTAATTTATTATTCCGGCATTAAATCTCACGTTTAAGAGTTCTTCAATCTCCGATCCGGGAGGAAATCGAGTTTAACGTTTAACCGTAAAGCGAAAATTACGTTTAGCGAAAAGTTGATAATTTTTCTTAATCCGATTTAAGTCGAGAAACCTAAAGGTAAAAGGTTGACTAAAGATTTACTGAAATAACAAAATGGTAAATTTGAAAAGGTAAACGTAAACAATACCAATACTCAACCAAATTCGTCATGCAACCATACCAAATGAATCGAAACAACATTACGATCACAAAAATACCAAAAAGAAAGAAATTAGAGCTCGTTTGATACCTCTACGAAACACCGGAATGAATCCAGTCGGAACTGTTGCAATTCCGAGCTGTTGTGGGTTCTCCCAGGCCCCTTATTGGTCTACTACTGCCCAGAAGCTTCGATTCTTCCTCAAACTCGTCTAGATGCAAAGAGAACTCACCGGAGAACGAGGTCGATGGAGGAGATCCGACAGAGGCAATGGAAAAAGAGAAAAATCTCCGATTAGGTTCTAATTCGGGAGATTGAGGAAGAAATTGAGTTGGGTTTGAAGATTAAAAGCTAAACTTACCAACAAGAAGAGATGGAATCTTGCCGGAGCTTGAAATCTCACTAAACCGCTCTGTCGGCGTCGACTGCTCCTAACTCGATCTCCTCAGAGTGTTGCTTGAATTTGACATGCAAGAACAAGGTTTTGAAGATGAGAGAGAGAGAGGGAAAGAACAACGGTGGTGGCATGCCTTGGCGTGGCATGACGGCGGTGCGGCGCGGCGGAGGAACTGCCGCGTTCTCTGTGTTTCCCAGAGAGAAGGGAGAACGCCCCCCGAAGCTCCCTACCAAAAAAGAAGAAGGGAAGAAATAAAAGAAAGAAGGTGAGAAGAAAAGTGGGCATGGACTCGGCTGAAATAGCTTGGTCTTGGGCTTCTCTCAAGCCCAAATCCAAAACCCAAATTAAAACTTTAGAAATTCGTAGCAAATATACCGAATGCTGGAAAAATATTCTGCGAATACTCTTGCGCTCGTGTCGACGTGTAGCATAACAAAAATATTTTACTACAAATTTAATTTCACAAAAAAAGAGTAGGTTAGCATTTTCTAAATATTGAAAAGGAGAAAACAAATTCAGGGGCTCACAGTAAGGCAAATTTAACTTCAAGCAATGTTCGACCGATCTTAGTGACTAAATAGTCGATGCCAACTGCACATCTGTTATAATAACAGAGTAGCGAGAGTGTCCATTTAAACGGAATGCCCTTAATAGTATAGAAAATAATGGATCCAATAATAAATAGGGCATTGCCCATCCGGAGGTTCACAGTATCGACATCGTAGGATTACCTAGAATGCTAGGCTCCCGTCACTCTCAAGTCAACACACGCGAGGATTCACTACTTACCATATCTCGAAAGCGTGCCTAGTCTCGGGTTTTCACAACATTTTATGCATAATAAATAATCAACTGAGAACTAGACTATGCATTTATAACTGGCCCAAAATCAACATAGGAGGATTAACTCCCCTACCCGGAATGACATGCAGAATCTCAGCCGATATCCAAATCCAATGTATAGCTACTGCTGCTACTCCAAGTCTTCGAAAGATCCTCATAACATCAACTCTGAGTTCATGGGGTATAAAAGAGTCAACATCAAAGTTGAATATGGAAGATAAGTTAACTCTATCAATTTATCTAGTTTGACCAAGAAAGTCAAAGACTCTCCATAGATCAAGTCTTTCCTCGATTGACCAGGAGTTGATTACGTTGACCAACTAATTTTAGACTAATTCTCAAAGAACTCGAAAATAGTCCAATTATAATTATCGAACAATATTAATCATGCTTTAAGACTTCTAAACATACTCGGAATCGTTCGATGACTTTAATAATTACCGACACATTTCTAAGTTAGACGGGTCCTCGATTCTCGAACCGGGCGAGAATCTGAACTATTGAATAGTCGTAACTAATTGTTACGTTAATCATCGCCATTTTAAAAATTATAATTTCACTAAGTTAACGGTTAAGTAAAATTGTAAAAATCATTTAGTAAATAGTAAAAAGGTAATTTAAGATAAAACCTAATTTCTGTCAGGGGCATAATAGTAATTTCATATTGACAGTAAAATAGTATAAAGGTAACTGTGAAAATGTAAAAACCCATTTTGCACCTTTATCTCTCCGATTCCACTTCCGGCAACAAAATTCTTCTCCGATTTCAACCAAACAAACATATAAATCACTCACAAGCTTCTCAATAATTCAGTGACCACCAAAATGACAAAACAAAAGTGAACGGAAGGAGATTGCTATCTCACGGACTAAAAACATAGAGCCAAGGCTGCAACATTTCACCTCCTGAGCTGCAGTACTTCCAGAGATCCTCTCGAATCTCAGAGGAAGTTGTTTCATCATCGGGAATCCATAAATGTTGCTGAGGTGGTGATTTCACAACGGAAGAAAACCGAAAAAGAGGAAGAAAGAGTTTAGGAACCAAGTTCCATTTCAGGGAATTGAAAATTGAAATTTAATTGGAGATGATTATAGAAAATCAGACTTATCAAGAGAGAACTGGTAGGGCTATTATATTAATTTGCTACGCCGGGAAGGAGGTCGATGACGGTGGCACAACGGTGGTAACAAAATCCAGAAAAACAAAGAACAAGAATTTAGGGTTAGTTCATTGTAATCAAAAGAGGAATTGAACTGGGTTTTGAGGAAAGAGAATCAAGCTTACCAAACGAGATGGTTTTTGAGCTCGAATCGGCCGTCGGAGCTCTTCGTCGGAGTCCCTCTGCAACAACTCTGATTTCACCAAAATTGGGGTTGTTTGGGGAGGTTTCTAATATGGATAGATATAGAATGAGGTGGTGAGTATGAATATGTGGTTGCATGTTGGCTCTCTTGCCATAGGATGGCGACACCAGGCCGAGAAGGTGGTGGTGTGGTCTCGGTGGAGGAAGGAGGAAAAGAAAGAAGAGAAATGAGGGAGAAGAAGACGCGAGGAAGAAAAATAAAAGGGAGAGAGTCAGAGAGAGAGAGAGAGATTTGGGCTCGGGCCTTGGGCCCGGGTCAAAATATTTTGGGGTTTTTCTTAAAAGCGTGAAAACAAATACCCACAATAGAAATTATTTTTAAAATAGAACACAACTCTAGAAATTCGTAAAAAATAAAACCGAGCGTCGGAAAAATATTCCGAAGACATGTACGAGCTCGTGGCGACGTGTGGTTTAATATTGACATATTAAACTACGTACTCGACATTTAATTTAAATGTCGATTAGTTATTCCTAAAGTGTCGGTAATCGAGATTAGAAATCTCAGGTCTTATATAATATGCATATCTTGTTATTAGATTACTTTATCTAATATTTAGATATATATTGTCATCATTTAAAAAAATCTCTAGTATAGTTTACTAATAAATCACACAACTATATGCAAGGTATCTAAACCAATTTACATTTTGATAAGATATTGAGAAAACCCCAAAGGATTAGAGTTACATTTTTAATAGATAACTTACCTATATAGTAGAAATATCAACTTACCTATATAGTAAAATTAGATAACATACCAATTTAATATAGTAAAATATAACATGCCTACATAGATGACCAACTTCATTTATGAAGTTGAAATAACTTATTTTAAAAAATAACTTACCTATATAGTATGACTAATTAAATAACTTACCTATATAGTAGGACTAATTAAATAATTTACCTATATGGCAGAATTAGATAACTTACCTATATAGAAGGTTTATTTAAATACCTATATGGTAGAATTAAATAACTTACCTATATAGTATGTTTATTTAATATACTTATATAACTATATATATAGTAGGTTTAATTAGATAATATACTTATATGATAGAAATATATATTTTTAAACACAAAAGAAATATATAAAAGAAACAGCTCATTTAACTTTGGTTTCTAAATCTAGATTACATGACTTTGGCACAAATAATAATTACATTAAGGCTACGAATTAAGTTAAGCTTAGATTATTGAATAGATTAAGTTAATTATTAGTTTATTAGGTATGTTATAAATTTGACTTTCAGTGGCAGTTTTTGTAAATTTTGAAGGATATATGTTTTAATATTAATCCTACATGACAACTTTTTGGTGTAAATTAAAATTAAAAAAAATGATGGGTTTAATAGAAAATCTCTTCTTCAAATTGGGTCTAAAATGAATTGCGAAGTGCCCGATTCACCTCGATCGATCAAGCCACTTTCTCTCTTGTGAATTGTATATATGCCACAGCCACTTTAAGATGCTCCACGTTGGAGTAACATATTGAATTGGAGGCCATTAGGCCAAGGCAAGAGCTGAAATATTGTCGTAAGTGGCTTAAGCATGCAACTGTACCTCATAACTCATAAGCAGTGTCTCGATCTATAGTGGACGACGAAGATACTGGACAATTGCCAAGAAAGATGGCAAACCTGCTTCTGGTAGCATGTTGAAAAGTAAGCTAAGGTATTGATAAATATGAGATTAAGCAGAGAAATTAGAGAGAAAGAAACTGACCACAATGCTCCCATTACAAAGACTATATATAGAGTTGGGACTAATTTGCCTTAATTTCCAATTAGGTAACAATATATATACTGTGGCCTTACAAATTTCTCTCATACATCAATGAGTAATTATTCTGTGTACCCGTCACACCACGTGTCATGTGTTGTACTCAGCCAATCATATTACGCCATGTGCCATGTAGTGTACCCAGCCAATTATATTACACCATGATATAATTAACATGCACGCAGTAAAAATGATAACAGTTTATTTACATATAAGAACCAATCAAAAATAACTACAATAAAAAATAGACTAATAACATTAAAAAATACGTCACGTAAGGTATGTGACGGGTATATATAATAATTTCTCTACATCAATTTCTCAAATTTTGTAGTCTTGTTACACGTGGTATTGGTTGAAGCATCCTTTATTGTTTTATGACTCTTATCTTCATATGCATGGTAGTCGGCAGGTCCGTCCCTCCTCATTTGTCCTAGTTCTAAAGAATGATACTGCTATTATTATTTCATTGCGCTGCTGGCTGTTCTTATCTGTATAGATATCAACGATCTATCGCAACATCATATGTCGCCATCCATTTTCACCGGGTTGAACAGAGTTAACCATATGTCGGAACATGAACGTGTTTACAGAAAATTCCAGATTAAAAATTCCATAAGCGATGTTTACGGTTAATTAAATTTTTGGATTATTGATACAGTCAAACTATTGATTAAATATCACTTTGTGATATGTAATGCCGGTCTCTGTTAACGCAATGTCGGAATCAATCTATAAGGCTCCATTTTTTCTACTCTTACAATGTGGTATATATATAAACGAACTGAGCTTAACTAGCTCACACACTTCATTATTACTTCAGCTAAATGGAGTACTTACCGTGGAATTTCCTTGTTTATGTTGGCATACCATCTCTGCTCTTCTTGCTAATTTGGTGGAGATCAAACTCAAGTGCCAACCAAGGGCTTCCACCCGGCCCGCCGGGATGGCCACTTATCGGAAACATGCTCGACCTTGGAACTATGCCACACAGAACCCTCACCGGGCTACGAAATAAGTTCGGTTCTGTGGTATGGCTAAGGATCGGTGTCCGGAATACCTTGGTAATCCAATCAACCAAAGCGGCCACCGAGTTTTTCAAAAATCACGACCTGACGTTTGTTGAACGGACTATCATTGAAGGCTCTCGTGCTCACGACTACCATAAGGGATCACTCGCGCTGGCCCCTTATGGGACACAGTGGCGAGTGCTGAGGCGTCTAGTGACCATGGACATGTTAACCAACAAGCGTATCAATGAGACGGCGTCCATACGCAGAAAGTGCGTCGATAATATGCAGAAATGGATAGAAGAAGAAGCCTCTAAACTCCAGGAAAATGGATCATCATCAAAGGGAGTGCAGGTCAGTCGATTCGTGTTCCTCATGACATTTAATCTTCTTGGGAATCTAATGTTGTCGAGGGACTTGGTGGATCCGAATTCGAAAGAAGGGCTGGAGTTCTTTGAGGCGATGAGGGGATTGATGGAGGCGAATGGTGTTGGAAACATGTCGGACTACTTTCCATGGCTGAAGTGGCTTGATTTACAGGGTGTGAAGAGAAGGATGAACAAGCACGTTGGAAAGGCTCTGGAAATTGCCTCCGGTTATGTGAAGGCGCGCTTGAAAGAGAGGAAGTTGATCGGTGGAGAGAAAACTAGGGACTTTCTGGATGTGTTGCTTGATTATGAAAGCGACGAAATGGATGAATCAGCCAAGATTTCTGATCATCATCTCAATATTTTCATTCTGGTAAGTGTCTCTGCCCTAGCTCAGATTAACTGTTGGTTGAAATTTTCCAGCGTTGTAGGAATTTTTTGAAGTTTACTCAGTAGTCACATAATCCAGAAGGAGATCGAACTTTCACTGCATATAAAATTCGTTATATATATATATATAAACTTAATTACCTGCATCGATTTACCATGCATGCATGGTTATCTAAGTATATACTTGAGTCTATTAACTGGTAATTACCATGCATGCATGCATGTTTATCTAAGTAAATACTCCAGTCTATTTTACAGGCTGATGGCATGGATTTCTCAAATATACATACATGAAGCGGTTCACATGAGAAAGAATTTAGCTGGCTAATGTGTGTGAGTAATATATGCTTCCATTATGTGCTTCGCATGAGAGGGACTATTTGCTGGATTAATGTGTGTGTGTGTGTGTCATGTTACTCAAGTAATCGATCAGTACATGCAAGCATGATGTGCTTCGATTCACACATGAGAGCCTAAAATATATACACTAGTTAATATGTACGCACGTTATACATGCTGATAGCTTTTCCGATTAGGATTATTAAGTTGAGAACTTGCTGATGACTTTCTAATTAATATATGGTTTATGAGACCCAATATATGCAGACAGATTAATGGTGCTAATTTATGGTGAATCTCATGATCGATGAAAACACTATCATTGAACATCAGTAACAAATTAGAATTACGGTGCAGGAAATATTCCTGGCTGGTTCAGAGACAACAAGCAGCACAACCGAATGGGCACTGACAGAGCTTTTATGCAACCCAGAGACATTGAACAAGGCCAAATCTGAGCTCAGTCGAGTGATAGGTCCAAACAGAAAGATGGAAGAAAGTGACATTGACAATCTTCCATACTTGCAAAACATAATCAAAGAAACCCTAAGATTGCATCCACCAATCCCATTCCTCGTACCAAGGAGAGCAGTACAAGACACCAAATTCATGGGGTACTTTATACCCAAGGACACACAGGCATTTGTGAATGCTTATGCAATTGGAAGAGATCCAAATGTGTGGACTGACGAACCCGATTCATTTAAGCCTGAGAGGTTCATAGGATCGAAAGTTGAATATAAAGGTCAGCATTATGAGTTGATTCCTTTTGGAGCTGGGAGAAGAATGTGCGCAGGTGTGCCATTGGGTCAAAGAATGCTGCACCTTACCTTGGGGTCATTGCTTCACCAATTCGATTGGGCACTTGGGGGGAATGTTACTAAAGAGTCTATGAATTGGAATGACAATCTAGGAATTACAATGAGGAAGTCTGAGCCACTACTGGCATGGCCTACAAAGTGCTTTGCTTAGTTCACTGATTCAATATTTGTAATATGTTGCAAATAAACTCAGTTTTCTACTTTCAGTATAATGTTAAGTAGTTTCCATCATTCCTACATATGATCTTTATTCGTGCTTTGTGCTATCTAATACATCTTTTACTTTGATATATATATATATATATACATACATTTTTCAATACATCAAAAAGTCTTCCGATCCTTAGTTGATTTATACTTCTCAGTTCTGACTATATTCATAAACATTATTTACTTAGACAAAAATAAGAATATAGTGTAGCAAAAAGAGCATAGCATTCGATTCAAAAAAGAAAAAGAAAAAAAAAAGCATAGCATGTCCGCAAATCAAACCCTTCTATTTAGGCACAAACCTAAAGCTCGTATGTCAATCGCCTAGCCAATTAAATTAATCGTCATCCATAAAAGGAGAACACCTTGGATCAAAATAGCAGCGTCTCTGTTATAAATATTAACTTTAAGTCTTCATATGGATGGACGATGCAAGGCTATAAGCCTATAACCTTTGCTAGTTTGCTTAACTATGCATGTTGTAATCATGCACAATATATTGTTTGATATACTTAGTTTGGTGAGGTATCGTACGCCCCAATATATCAATTAAAGGAAAACACTTTGTATATAAGTCTCTATAAACAACATATCAATTTATGATGTAGCGTGCCTTATGACTTGGTTAATTAAGGGAATCATTATTTCTTAAAAAAAAAAAAAACAACATGTCACCCTCTATATCTGCAAGCACAATATTACGTCGACCGGCAGTTGGCATTTACGGTCAAATTAGAGTGCGAAATATGACCAACGTAGCCTCCTCCCTCGAGTTCCTCGTTTTAATTTTTCGTTTTGGTCAAATCCTCGAATTCCACATTGATAGTGATGTATAGTTTATAATTCACACAACAACCGTGCATGATTTTTTATATATCTAATCGAAAAAAAAACCCATACATGATCTCATGTCATATAGATTAATAAGCTACCATTTCAAATATATATATATATATATATATATATATATATAGATTAACGAAACTACAATACATATCTACGTTATATTTTTTTTTTGGAAATGTCGTATCTGTCTTACTTGATTCTTTTATGTTATTTTTAACTTTTAATCATTCACCTACAATTCAATTTTTTTTTAACTGATTTTCAAAGTACTTTATATATGTATTTTGAATGCATTGTTGCATAAATACTACTCATTTCCTTTATTTCTTCTTTAGCTCTTTGGTCCTTTCATATCTTCTTATGTCGTAGTGTATGTTTAATTTCAAATTACTACGACTCACTATAGACTAATAGTTTAATATTTAGTAAAAAAAAGTTTAATATTTATACAAGATTTTCTTATAGAACATACTAGTTCAAAATTTCCATTTTTTAAATCACATTTTCATTAATTATTTTCTAAGATCGATATTTCCATAGAAATTTTTATTTTTTAGACTCTCGATATTTTCACGATCAGTGAAATTTTAGTTCTGCTTTGACCTCCGGGGGATGAGAAAGAAGAGGAGAGCTGGCATGATAAAAGAAACAAGAAAATCCAGGACAAGCGCTCCATCCATGTACCTCTGAAGAAACTAATGAAGAAGACCGGGTGGGTGATGAGCTAAATAATCAACTTTTTTTTCGATACAGCTTAGAAACTACAATATTATGAAGATCGTTGGCTAGGGCATTAATCTATCAAGGAGCAGGGTTCGATTCCCGCACTTGCAACTTTTGGCGAAGGTGCATGTGCGCGCCACATGACGTCAATCCGCCAAGTCAACGGTCAAATTTCCACATATATCACTATATTTCGAAAATTTCGTGATATTTCAGAAAATTTCCATTATTTTGTTTGAAATTAAATTGACAAGTTGAGATATATTCTCCACGTGAGAAAAACAAAAATATCGCCGATATTTCGACAATATTTTTAATTTTTCAATCATTGGGTCAAAATACTCAAGTAAAGATCACGAACTTCCACCAAGCTCACCGGGATGGCCAATAATCGGCAACATGCTCAACCTTGGTCAAATGCCACACAAAACCCTCACCAAACTGCGCGACACTTTTCGTCCCATGATATGGCTAAGAATTGGTGCCCGAAACACCATGGCAATCCTCTCAGCCAAAGAAGCCGCTGAGTTTTTAAAAAATCACGACCTCTCTTTTGCTGAACTACCATAAGGGGTCGCTCGCGCTGGCCCCTTGTGGAACGCACTGGCGCGTGTTAAAGCGCTTGTTGACAGTCGACATGTTAACCAACAAGCGTATCAATGACACTGTAAAGATTAGGAGGAAGTGCGTTGACAACATGCAGAAGTGGATAGAAGAAGAAGCCTCTAAACTCCAAGATAATGGAGCATCTTCGCGTGGGGTGCACCTGGCCCGTTTCGTGTTCCTTGTGTCGTTCAATCTTCTTGGGAATCTCCTGTTGTCGAGGGACTTGGTGGATCCGAATTCGAAAGATTGGCTGGAGTTTTTTGAGTGGATGAAGGTAGTCATGGAGACGAACGGGCATGCCAACATGGCGGACTACTTTCCTTGGCTGAGGTGGCTTGATCCACAAGGTGTGAGGAAGAGGATGAAGAAAGATATGGCAAAGATTCTGGAACTTGCTTCTGGTTTTGTGAAGGTGCACTTGAATGAGAGGCAGTTAGCGGGTGGAGAGAAAACTAGCTGGGACTTTCTAGATGTGTTGCTTGAATTCGAAGGCAATGGAAATGATGAACCAGCAAAGATTTCTGATCATGATATCAACATTTTCATACTTGTAAGTGTGTTTTAACTTTTAACCACTCGTATTAGAATGCATATTGAATCTAACAATTTTAGCTGTAATTAACTAACTATAAGTTTATAACTGTACATGGTGCAGGAAATGTTTTTGGCAGGTGGAGAAACAACAAGCAGCACAATCGAATGGGCAATGACCAAGCTACTATGCAACCCCAAGACACTAATCAAGGCAAAAAAAAAAAAAACTCAATCAAGTGATCGGTCCAAACAGAAAGATGAACGAGTCTGACATCGACAATCTTCCATACTTGAATTGCATAGTTAAACACTAAGATTACATCCACCCGTCCCATTCCTCATACCAAGGAAAGCTATACAAGACACCAAATTCATGGGGTACTTCATACCCAAAGATACACAAGTATTACCAACACTTGGTGGTTCAAGTGGAAATGAGCTTGTTCTTCTTAAGCAAGGTCTCGAGTTCGAGCCTTGTGAATGAAGAAATCAATGTTGGGAGAGCTTCTCCGCCATAACCTGGCGGTCCGACGCGGCTCGAAGATATAGTCATCTCCCAAAGGGAGATGTATTTCCTGGGAAACCAAAAAAAAAAAAAGATACACAAGTATTTGTTAATGCGTATGCGATTGGAAGAGACCCAGGTATTTGGATTGACGCTCCTAATTCCTTTGGAGCTGGGAGATTCATAGGTTCAAAAGTGGATTATAAGGGTCAGCATTATGAGTTCATTCCATTTGGAGCTGGGAGAAGAATGTGTGCTGGTGTGCCTTTGGGACATAGGATGCTGCACCTTACTTTGGGGTCATTGCTTCACCAATTTGATTGGGTACTTGATGGAAATGTTACTAAAGAAACTATGGATTGGAATGACAGGTTAGGCATAACAATGAGAAAGTATCAGCCATTACTAGCTGTACCTACAAAGTGCCTGCTGGTCTAGTTCAATAATAAGATGTACGTGATGCTCTTTTTTGTTTTTGATTGAATGTACGTGATGCTGTAGTTGATACAATCTTTACGAAAACATAATTAATTAAATAACAAGCTTCATTCGGAATTAGCTGCTTTCATCTTTTAGTTTCAAATTCCAGTAGCTATGCTGCTAAATTGGTTTCTTAATAAGACAGTATAGAACTAGCCTCTAGTGATAAGTAATAAGTACTGCAATATCTTCAACAGCTGATTGAAATAGACCACATACATATTGCAACTTTAGTCCACATCCGAGTATTCATTAGAAGATAAATTAACCATGGCGTAATCATGTACTGCAAACCATAAGCAAGCCGTGTGAACACGAGTATAATTGAGGCTTTATTTTTTGAATGCATAAGTCATAACCTCCCCTGTTGACATGTTGAATTGCTTTTCAACTATGCTCTTTTGTGCTGGTAAAGCTTTAGCTTGATATCAACTATTGGCAATAGAGGATCGACAATGGATCCGTCGACAATGCCACAATGGTCCTTTTCCTTATACAATTATTCACCAAATCTTTCTGGAAAAGAAAAAAGCCAGGAGTGATTAAGAATTGTGCACAAACTGTATGCAGCTCAGTAGCTCATCTGTTTCAAGCTGTTTCCACAAACTTAAAAAATTACAGTGGGGTTCGTTACAAAGTAGCAGACTAGTAGGAAATTCACGCAGAGGAACAAGATAAAGCGATCAACAAGAAAAAAAAATCGATACGAATGAGTGATACACAATTTAGTGAATTTACCATATATAATATGTTGGAAGATACATATAAGTCAAAAGTGTAGCCCTCAACAATAGCATTTCGTGTAGTCTACATGACAAGATCTGTTTTACATGAAAACTATGGTAGGGGCACCAAATCATTATCCCTCTATGAACAAGTTGAAGAATTTTTGAGTTCCAAGCAAACTCAAAAACACAAAATAAGGATAACCCCTGCTAGGACCAAGAAGATGCAATTAGGTTACATTCATGCTTAAAACTACATCTGAATGACAATTCCGATCATTTCAAGCAGTCTTATGGACGTATTAAGTAAGCAACCTTTTTTTTATGACTTCAATTTTCATCTAACAGACCCTGAGCATGTCGCAGAATTCGCTGTGCAGTTCATAAGATGTATTCATGCAGTTTCGACCCTTTGGAGCATACACTCAGCGTAAACTCTGCTGCCACCAGCATTTCTCAAAGCCCGCCTATTTGTTGCATCAAACATGCATATATAGTTCAGACCAATGAGAAGCTCTAGGATTGCAGCTTCAGTTTTAGCCCAATTCGCAAAGTAGAGTGTCTGTACCAGAAGCACATTTGAACTTGAAACTTCTTGCTGCTTCACAATATTGCGCTCAGAATGCCACCGTATCGTGTTATGAGCGAGTGGACCAAGCCATTCCATTATCTGTTCAAGTGCGAGACCCCATTCTTCTGCAAGGGCCGGATTGTAGACTGATGAGGCAGTAGTTTTGGGATATGACTTGAGTCTAGCTCTGAGAGTAGTTTGTATACTTGTGGTTAACATATTATAAATATCACATCTTGCATCAACACTGATCAAGTGAGGAGATGATGCTATCTTTTCAATCAAAATAATGACATTTGCATAATGGAGAGCAAGGGCAGCACCACCTAGTGTAGATGGTGAGGCAGTCAACAAGGAACATTTTGAACTGAACAGGGACAATTTAGTATAGATCCTGCTGCTGATGGACTGAGATGCCATATGTGTGTCCTTCATATGTTTCATACTAGAACTGTTCAACCTCATGGAACCACCAATATTTGACTTGCAACTCTCTAGAACTGGAGAACCACCTACACCAGTCATGCATCCTTTAAAAGGTCCAATTTGAGAAAACCGTTTGGCTTTTAATTGTGAATAATTTCCATGTTGAACTGGTTGCTGATGCTGCATTTTTGTTCTAGTCTTACCGGCAGTAGGCTTTTGCTTGGAAACTGACCTTCCAAGAGGTCCTGAATGGAACCCATGGGGAGTAGCATCAGAATGATCAGATGGGTGAACAGAAGAGTACATTAGAGCAGAAAAGGAATGACTGCGAGAGAGACAATGAGAATTGCTAAGTTGAAGTGCAGAAATTCTAACTTCACAATTATCATTTCCCTCTACAAAAGCCATTTGATCACAACTAAAGACCAGCTTGATCCTCTCCAGTATTGTAAAAAGGGATCTTGCTAGAAGTCGGACAACATAATCGTAGGTTCTACCCCAGGGAGACATGTCTTGTAGATTCTTCACTTCTTGACGTTGCCATATTACCTTCTGCTGAAACTCGAGCACTCTGACTTGATTCAACTCAGGATTAGCGCGCATTCTCCTCAGTGTCTGCTCAAGGTCCGCCAGCACTTCCAGCTCCTGTGACAATTGCAAAGTATTTGAAACAAATCTGTCCAATTTCTTCATCTTCCTCTCCATTTTCTTCCACCGGTACCCAAATGATCGCAAACCACTTTCAAGAGGATCTTCAAAAAATCGTTCGAAGTTGTGATAAATAGGATCTGAGCACCTCTTTCCAAGCCTGACCACACACGTTGCCAGATATCCCAAGTTCTCAATTATCTCATTCAGTGCAAGTTCCATCAAGTAGTCATCATCTTCGGACACGAGTCTTCTCACCCCGGTTGAGTTAACTATTTCTTCTCTCATCCTAATCATATCCCTTTCACTCAAACTGTTCCACAAATTAACCATCTTTAACATCAATCCCGCAACTTCAAACGCTAAAATTCCAACCATAGGCTTCTCAGCCTTAACCACACGACCCCATGAAAACCTTAAACTACCAAACCATGACTCTGATGCAATTTCAGCCCCCATTTGATCAAGCATAAACAATAAACCAAAGAACCAAAAATCTCAGTAGATCCCTATGTTCCTGAGCCAAAATGAAATTTGAAACTTGTAAACAACACAAATTTCTCAAAAACAAAACAAATTCACAGAAATTAAACAAAAACCCCTAAATCTACCAAAGTCTCAATAGCAAGACCAAGCACAATAATCCAATTCCAACTCTAACCCTTCATTTGGTTGTTCAAGAATCATAGAAATACAGCAAACAAAACACATCCATAAAACCAATTTTCAAGTTCTCTCATCGCCTCTACGTTCCAAACTTTAAAGCCAAAGAGAAAAATTGGTAGTTCCCCAAGTCCCAAAAACAAGAATTCCCCACATAATCTCAACAATAGAACATACATTTCTACTGCTCTAACATATTCAATCTACAAAACTCAAAATTAAGCAAAAACCAAAGAACCAACTTCGTGTGGAGTGAAAACTGAAAACTCACTGTTTATCTTGGAAAAGGTGGAAGCTTTGACATTTCTGTGAACTCCCAGATGCACATAAGAAGAAGAAGAAGAAGAAGAAGGTTTGTGCCTGATGGGTTTGAAGGTCTACAGCTACATACAATTATACAAATACCCGCGGCCGCAACGCAAGGGGGATAAGAATGAGACAAAGATGGGACCTCAAGGAGTCCTAGAGCAGTCGTAAAATCGGTGAATCCGAAGTGAAAACCCGTGGGATATTACATTGCCCCTCTGAAAATACCAACGGTCGCAATGTTAGCCATTTCCATTTATTTTTTTTCTAATTGGAATTTAACCTTCTCTGTTTTCCACCAACGACAATTTGGGTAACGCACACACAATGTTACAAAACATAAGAGATACTAGTTTGTTACATCAACATATAATAATGGCTTCTTTAAAAAAAACACATATGGTAATGTCTGGTCGTGTACCATGTTTCGATGTTTCGAAATGTTTATGCTTTTCTTGTTGATGGTTCTGTATCGAACGTTGTATGTTCAAAGAGAAAGTATCCAACTTATGAAGATAACTACAACTATAACTTATTCCAAATACTACTCAACTTCGGCAACCATTTATGATGCCACGATCATTCACATAAGTTAAGTTGGAGATTGAATTTGGAGAAAAGGGTGGTGGGTTTTGACATTGAACTTTCAACTATATGACAGACGTGGACACTGTCGAGGAGAAAGAGTGTTTTCGAAGCATCTGGGGTGGAATATCTTTGAAGATCTGGTTGGGAGGTTCCTTGAACCTGTAGTTGTAACATATTCTTGCTCTTTGGTTGTTTCGCAACGGTGGTTTTGAGTCTGGCAGATGTTAGTAATCGAGGCCGATGACGAAGACTTTCCCTTGTTGAAATCTTGTGTACTTTTGTAGCTTCCTCTGTTTGAGAGTGGAGCCAATCCTGAGCCCTGAGGTTTATGCTGCTCTCTACTCAATTGTCACATGAGATTAATTTGATGCACAACTGTCCTCAGTTTTAAATAAACAAAGAATGAAGATATTATAAGGTGATAATATGTGCAATGGATTGAGAGAGATGTGCTGGTGATCTTATGCACTTGGTTTCTTGTTGGTTGCTCTTCTTTTTGTTCATATTATAAATGCAATTTCTTTGGATATTCGCAGAGCTTTCAATACTATGCTTGTTAACTTTACTATGTATTAGGTTTTGAACAGTTGGCCTACATAATAAGCTAAAGATTTTTATTTATTTTAAATATAACAATTACTATGCTATAATGAGTGTGTTACTTACAAAGAGAGACTTATGAAATGGTATCAACAATTAGGGTTGGGCACAAACCGAACCGTGCCCCTAAACCGGCCAATTTGAATCGTAAAAATAAGGTTTGGTGACCGAACTGAAACAAATCAGTAATGAAAAACTTGAAAGCCGACCCAACCCGATCTGTTTTAAAACAGGTCAGGCAATTAACCCGACTGAAAGAAACCGATCCGCCTGAATGTTTATAAAACATGTATTTTTTATATGTGTTGTCTACTTCTCATTGGTTGAGTTTTGTTAAAATAGACCTTACCACACTCAATCTCTACATCTACTATAATTGCTCAACCCTAGCATTTTCCCGAACTAGCCTCTCTCTCTCTCTCTCTCTCTCTACCATGTTACACATCTAACTTAACTTAACACCCACCAACACCAAATTAGGTCGATCTCGTTCATGTAAGATGCATGTTATTGTTATTCCTTTTAGATGGGTGTTGTTAGATAACTTAGATTGATGGTTAAATTTTCTTCTCATTTCAGGTTGAGATTTTGGTCTTATGTCCATATGCAGGAATAGAGGATTAGGAATCATTTATCTATAGACGATCACAAGATGAGAAATCTAGGAACTTTTGATGAAGATGATGTTGGGTGTGAGATGATATGAGAAGATAGCATCATAATATTGCGATCTAGAATATCTTTCTCTTTTTTATGATTAAAATTTATAAAAAGAAAAAACACACAAGCATCGAAACCGAACTACACCGATCTGAAAGTTCGGCCACCGATTTATTCAGCCATGCCCTTTCACAAATCCGTTGTCGGTGGTATAAAATTGCAAATCGAGAGATGTTGGTCGAATACGGGTTGGGTCCAAACCTGACTTGATCCAACCCGCGCCCACCCCTACCGCAATAAGAGCAAGTTTTTATTCAAAGATTCATTCTCTTCAATGCAGCATTATAGATTTTAGTTGGTGATGGCCACATGAAATGAAGCGACACGTGGCGACACAAGATAGTGAACATGCACGCTGAATGTATTGATATTGCGATATTTTTAAAATTATTTGTAAATATCACAATGTATTGAAAAATTTCAAAAATGTCAGATGAAAGTAAGTTGTTATGTGAAGAAAATATCTTTATGTGAGAAAAAAATGAAATTATCACTGAAATATCGACAATAACTTATATATTTTTCAGTCATCGGAAGGAGTATTATTCCTTTCCAAAAATCCCACCAAGTGATACAAATATCTTCTATTTGACAAATCACCATGAGTCTGATAGACCTTCAATTGGCATGCACACGCAAATATCCAGCTCCAATTCAAATGAAGATCTAGTTTTTTTTTCCCTTAGGTTCGACGATGTTTAGTTCTACTTCAATTAAAAGGCAGTAAGCTTTTCTTATCTTGTTAAAAGATTCTACATGATGACTTCTTATTCACCAGGGAGGACAACTAGGCATGACGGCATGATAACGTTACTAACTTTATTTATTTTAGGGTAAATTCCTCCTGGAAATTAGACCGATCGAGTATTGGAGTGATTTTCAGGAACGAGTTGGGCAGTATGATTACAGGAGCTGGATTTCCAAGTACTTACAGCTCCATCACTGAAGCAAAGTCATATGTTGTTTTGAGTGGAATTGACCTTGCTGCCTCCCAAAACCTGCAAAAGATTGTGGTGGAATTAGATTCATTGGAGGTTATTGAAGAGATCAAGATGAATAGATTGAAAGTTGATTGGAGAACCCATCTGGTTATTCAAAAAATTAGATCCAAATGCTCAAGATTTGAGGAGCTAAAATGGGAATGGATTCCCAAGAGGCAAATCAGGTCATGAGGCTGCTGCGGTTGGCTGCGGATCGGTGGGTCCTTTGCGATGGGCTGACCAGCCACCACCATCCTTGACTCTTGTTCTGCACAACGATGGGCTCCCCTGTCCTTATGCCTTGTCTGATTCCGGCTGCTCTTGGTCGGAAGTCTTTTTGCATGAATTAGGTTTCGGTCTGTTCCAATCTCTTATGGAGGTAGTGGATATGAACTTGTCTGTCTTCTTTGTATTGGGTCTTTCTGGCTTTTGGTTTGTCCCTCTTAAAGTCTTAATGAATTACTCATTACCAAAAAAAAAAACCCAACTTATCTTGACAAAATTGCATCCGCCTTGTTCGATTCATTTTATTAAACGTATATTTCACTAAGAACATCAACAATGGGTACTCAAATGTGGGATTTATACTCAGATCACTATTCAAGTCATTTAGACCAAATTTGAGTCTAAAAACTTAAAGTCTCCAAGTGCTGATGTTGAATTTGGCCAAGTATGGATATTTGCATGACTGATCACACGGAGTGCTCTTGGGCATGTTCAAGTTATTGTGTCACACTTAATAATAACTATGCAGCTTTAATTTCATGCTCAAATTTAATCATTAAGCTTATTTGGATACGAATTATAAAAGAAAATGGTCCCTCAGTCATCCATTTCTCAAGGCACCTCTCCAACTCAAGTGAACAATATAAAACACTGCTTCATTCTGAAAAGATAGATATTGTTTATTCTTAAATTATCTGTTGGAACTCTTCTTCTTTCAAATGTAGAGTTGATCGTTAGATATTTGATTTTGAGCAAATTGATTTGAGGCACTTATTGGGAGTCCCAATCCTGTGAATAATTGATAGTTATCCCACTTTGAACCGAAAGCATCAAAGAAATGAATAAGATGGTGGCCTTGAAACTCCCTAGCCTAATGTCACATGCTCCACACCATGATCACCCTTTTTGAATCAATTTATTTTTTCATTTACGCCATCTGATAAATGTAAAAAAAAAAAACAAATCGTGTGGAACTTAAAATTCGCCCTGTTCATACCTCTAATTGCTTCTTGGATGATCTAGCTGCTCTGTCTAGAGCCAGAAGAGTTTCCAATTAGTTACTTTCTTTTGCTTCTTTGTTTAGGCTCTTAAGCCTGGTCTGTAACTAAAAATAAAAAATTCTTTTAACAAATAAACTAACTAGAAGAATTGAAAACTAGCTCTAGACTACCAAATCATTTTCTTCAATTTTCTCAATTGACACTTGTTAACACCTCCCTCATGACGAGGGTTAGCATTGTCATTACTCGCCTTATGCGCGATCTTCGCAGCCCAATTAACCTAAAAGCCCATTACATGTATTATTAGCCCACAAGGCAATTTGGTAATTTCACAAGTAACATCTTATTTATCTCTATAAATAGCCATCTCATCTCCACAACAAGATAAGTTCTCTAAAGCCTCCACAGCTCCACTCACACCATTTCTCCTACCTAACTTTACATGTCTACCTTTGTAGTTGACTTAGGCATCAGTGTTGAAAGCCGGCCAGCCCGGTCTTCTCCCCGTAACGCAGTGTGCTTGTGGTTTTCATGTGACAGAAAGCTTCATCGGTTCGTCAGAGTTCCGCTGTCGGAATCCCAACGTAACATTTGGCGCTAGATGGAAGGTCCTCGTCAGCCCCACACCCATAACTCTCCGCGAGCGACTCCATAATTTTTATGGGTTTCACCCTCTCTATATTTGGCTTCTAGGTTTTTCAAATTTGGCAGAGAATTTGAGGAGAGAGAAACAAATCTGGGCCCTCTGTCCCCGCTATTTGACAAGCATCATTGTGCCACACCACTGCCACCATAAGACTTGCCAGTATCAACCATGATCTCCACGTCATCCTCCGGCGCCGGAAAGCAGCCCAGTCGCCGACACATCCCTACCCAGATCTACTCTAGGCACCCAGGGCTCTTTGTATTCACTCGTGTGCTTCTCACATCCCTCTCCTTAACATGGAAATTGATATTATGTGCTTCTGACAACGAGCTTGATGTTCTAGAAGATGGAAATGCCATTGACCGGCCACACCTTCGCCCGAATGCAACCCCGTACGGTCCTGCGCCCTAGAGCTCCTCACCCGGATGAGCAGTGCTCCGCACAGACTGCACCTCACCCCGAACTTCGCTCAGCTCGGCGCCTCTTGCCCCAGCTATCTGTTCCATCTCCCGGTCCGGCGCTTCTCTTCCGGCCACAGTTTTCTCTCGGCCCGACCACACTTATCCGGAACAACTCCTCCAACTACTCTCTCATCCTCTGCCCGACTCTGTGACCTCGACCCAGCGAATCTCTCCCGGCCCGGCGCTATGCCCAAATCAGGCCAGCGCGAGTGCAACGTCCTGGCGCCTTGTTCCCCATATTTGCCTTCCCGGCCCAGCAGTTGCATCATCTGGCACCACTGCCCGAATTTTTGTATCTCGTATCCACAACCAACTCACCAAGTCTTGTCTCAGATTTTTCTCTCCCGGGTTGGCGTTGTTGCCCCAACAATTCCTTACTCGGCCGGACTCCCCTCACCCGGTCCGGCTCCTTTAACTTGGAGCATCTCACTATATGGCTATATATCTCCAACGACTCGCTCTCTCTGTGGCGACCTTAGTTGTGGAAGTAGCTCTTTGGCTCGATCTCCTGGCCTCTAAATGTTAGCTCAACAACTTTTGACTTATACTGCTGCATTTATGTTGTTAGCTCAACAACTTTTGACTTATGATGTTGCATTTATGCAATTGCAGACATACTGCATTTAGGTAGTTGTAGTAATTGACTTTTGTGTTAAGTGTTCATATTAGATGATTCCTATAACTGTATGATCTGAACTTGAATGAAATACAACATATGAAAAACTCATATATTATATCTGATTTAGTATCAGAGCATATCCGAAAGGGTTTGTTGTTTCCTTCTTCTTCTTTTTTTCAAGTAAAACCTCATTGTTAGGATTCTTGTCTCAAATGAGTGTTGTGTACGTCTGGCGTTGGTATTTTTTCATACGGTGTTAAGGGTCTCGGTATTGTTGTTTGAAATTCGGCAGTGTTCTCCGAGCAGGCCATTGTTGAGGCTCGTAGTCGAAGCCTCCAAATCGTTCGGTTTCTTTCTCAAAAGCTTCCGGGCTATCGAGCAAGCACTGTTGTGCAGACGTCATCGTCCCCTTAGAAGAAATCAATCGAACTCGGCTGCAGCCTTCAACGACTCGATTCCAATATTCATGTAACACTCTGAAATTTAGTATTTACTATTTAATACTCTAAGGTTATATTAACTTAGAATTAATTCAAGTTTTCTTCTGATTTCTCTTTAGAAACCAATGATGCTAAGGTCATACTTTCAAAGATAGAAAATTTCTTTTTGTAAGTATTAGACCACAATTTGAATACGTTAGCTCATTTTCTTGCGTATACTCAATACTTTGTAATCGAGTTTAAGACTAATACTAATAGTATTATCTTTTATATTAGTGTTAGATAATGCAAATATATTGAAAACCTTTGATAGGAGCACTTCGTGTTACGTTCTTAATATGTTTTTACCTCCATTTGTACTTTGCTTAACTCTTATTGTTGTAATATCGAATCATTGAGTCACAATAGGAGTCTTGGATGGTTATGAATGTGTTTTTGTGCTTAAACGAGTTAAAAACGAAGAATTGGTGTAGAGTCCTAGTTTGAGTAGGAATCCTTATAGGACTAGGAAACCTAGTTGAATTAGGAGTCTTCATCTTTCTACGTTTTGGTCGCATTGGCGATATCTTGAGAGTCATGTTTGCATTAGGAATCCTTGTTAGACTAGGAAACGTACCATTTTGGAAAGTCCTACTTGAACTCAAACTCTTATTACGAAACTTTCCTAAATGAACTTTCCTGTTCTAGTAACTTACTTATTCTAGAAAGTTTCCTTTTTGCAAATTAGAAACTTCCCTAATCTAGTTGAGCTCATCTATTACATGTGTCTTTTTAAGACAACTAATGTCTAAATTAGGACATGATTTTCGAAATACATTATCTCTTACTATTGATTTTCTTTTCTTATTTTCAGGTTAGGATTTAAGAGATAATTCAAGGAAATTAAATAAGAGTTCAGCCGTGCAAGATAGGAGCCCATGCCGTGCAAAACTCTTGAGAA
This sequence comes from Argentina anserina, assembly GCF_933775445.1. NCBI lineage: Eukaryota > Viridiplantae > Streptophyta > Magnoliopsida > Rosales > Rosaceae > Argentina > Argentina anserina. The sequence goes on from NC_065877.1 coordinate 10,319,307, forward strand.
ATTGTAGGGAGGAGCCATCCACATTCATCAAGGATAAGGAGTCCTATGCCGAGCAATTCATTCAAAATTCAAGGAGATTAATTTCGGAATTGAAGAGATAATTCAAAGAGATAAAGAAGGAGTTCAAATCCGAGTTACACAAGAGGAAGAAGAGTCCATGCCGTGCATATTCAAATCAGAAAATTGAGGAGTTCAGCCGTGATCTATCTAGAGAAAAACAAGGATATAAAGGCTGAATAAATCAAGGAAACAATGAGAGCCATTCGATCCATGGGAGCCTTGAAGATCTCAGCCGTGCATACATGGATCAGCCCACCAAAACCCTAGCAGCCTCCTCTCCTCCTTCCTTTATATATAGCTCGGCCTCCCTTCATAAAATCCATCTCCATTCTCTCACAAAGCTAACCGAATTGCTGCCTAAATCTATCCAGAAAATTCAAGCCAAAAACCGTCATCCATCACCACCAAGCCGTGCTCCCCCTCTTGCCTCTCCAAATCCGAATTCATCTTGCTCCATCCTTCAAGGTTTCTAATGTGTGATTCATCCATGGCTTGTAATTTTTATTTAGGTTTTC